>NC_091825.1:154198469-154532844 GCF_038994185.2 Dermacentor albipictus | reverse complement strand
CAAGCAGTGCCTGTTTCTATATAGTGATGCCTACCGGCTCATCATAATCTTCATCTAACGTGTTGACCAGGAAAAAAAATAATAATAAATAAATAAAGGGAACACGGAGTTGAGAGCAAGACGGAGAGGCATCATTCCGAGATTACGTTCCACTGCGTAAAGAAATAATATTTTTACTTGTGTACTGGTTTACTTGCATCTGTTGAGAACTTACGCCACGCAGTGCAATCAGATACTTCTGGCCCGTCGATACCACAGCCTCACTGCATAACTTCCGCACTTTGTGTGTGTGTGCGTGCGTGCGTGTGTGTGCGTGCGTGTGTGTGTATATGTGTGTGTGTGTGTGTGTGCGTGCGTGCGTGCGTGCGTGCGTGCGTGCGTGTGTGTGTGTGTGTGTGTGTGTGTGTGTGTGTGTGTGTGTGTGTGTGTGTGTGTGTGTGTGTGTGTGTGTGTGTGTGTGTGTGTGTGTGTGTGTTTTCCTAAGGGCTAAGTTTTAATTTCCCCAAATTTCGCATAATTTTTAGGTAGTGCTAAAGAGAGATAGTATAATGGCATCTGGAGAGATTAGTCTATGGCGACAGGCTTGACAAGCTACTTCGCAGGAGAAGGTTAAAAATGCAAGTATTGGAGTGAGAACAATAGTGCACGCCCACACCAACACACAAATGAACACGCGTGCATGTGCACCCTTACAGAAAGACGCGCGCGAAATGCAGCAGCACAAATGTTATTTGCCGAGTCTCACTGAGGCGTGCATTTATCGGAAAGGCTACAAGCGCCTTAGTGGGGCGCTTAGTGTGTGTGTGAAAACTTTTATTGTACTGAGGTCCGGAGGCTCGACTTCTCAAGCCAAGGCGGGCCGCTCCCACGTTGGCACTGTCAGGCCAAGCCTTTCAGCGACATCATGGGCCCTCTGGACTGCCCTTAGTTGGTCCTGAAACAATGGGCTTTGAATCCTTTTCTCCCACTGTGTCCATTCTTCAACGAGGTTGGGGAGAGTCGCGGGACACCCCGCCAGCATATGTCTGATTCCAATGATGCCATTACAATCATTGCATTCCATCTTAATCTCCCTCTCTGGATATATTTTATTAATGGTGTACGGTGTGGGATATGTACCCGTTTGCAATAAGCGCAGTGAGACTGCCTGAGCCCTGTTCAGTTTTGAATGTGGCAATGGGAATTGTCTGCGTCCTAAATAGTAATGTTTGGTAACATCATTGTATGTTAATAAATGATCTCTGGATTCCTTCGCTTGATGGTGAACGGCTCGGTTGTGACTGTCACGGTTAGCAAGTCCTCGTGCCAAGTCATGAGCAACCTCATTGAGGTTTACCCGAGTCTCGTCCACTTTCCCCATATGCGCAGGAAACCATCGTATTTCAGTTGTCATAATCACAATGTTTTCAAAAAGTTTAGCTGCAACTCCAGCTACGTAGCCTTTATCAAAACACTTTACAGCGGTTTTCGAATCACTGTAAATGAAGGCCCACTTATTACTCCTAATGGCTAGAGTGCAAGCACGCATATTTGCCTTCTCGCTCATACGCGTTTCCCTGACCGTCCTGGCTCCTGCTTCTTCGTATTATCGACCCGACTTCTGCAACGGTGCATAATTCTGGGCCACATTCGCTACTTTCTGCACCGAATCGCATCATCCTGGTCGGCGATGCTCGTGCAGACCCCACTGATCCCGGAAGACCCACGGAGTGCGTAGGAGCCACCTGCATCGGGAAGCCAGGGGGGGGGGGGGGGGGGGTCGCCCTGGCACGTGCGTCACGTCCGGCCAACATCGACGGTCGACTGGCACACGCGCATTGCACGTCTGATGTAACGCGTGCGCAGCGCTAATCGCGAGCCATGCGTGAGTCCGGCACGCGGCGACCACGAGCGCAATGCTTTATTACAACCGAGCGCGCGTTCGAGAACGAAAGGATGGCGAGACAGAACATATAGAAAGAAGGACAAAGAGAAAAAGCGAGGCAAAACAAAAACTGCCAGAAAGCTTCTTGCGACGAAGCTAAACGCACGAACGTCATTCACATTTAGAGCACACCTTTTACACGTTCTACATACAATAGATACTACCTCCATACCCTGAGGCTGTAGACGTCACGGATCACTAGGCAGGTTTTGCGCCTCTTCGGAGCTTCCTTGCGTGATGCTTGACACTTAGGTACCTGCGTGATGACCAATAATTATGTCGAGTAAAGATAAACCCAGCTCGGGAAACCGGCGACTGACTTTACTCGGCTAAGTCCTCCTGCAACATTAATGAGCGCCCCGTAGTCCCGTTTTATTTCGTCATCATTTGCATGTGATTTCATACGTACTCCGATGCATGTAAGGCCCTTCGGGCCAGAAAAGGCCTAGCTTTCGTCCCTTCGTATTCTACCATAGTTTTCTTCGGTTCTTTTTTCTAAGAGTACTTTTTTTTCACCTGCATCTGCCATTTCTATACCATCTGTACCGTGCTCTTACATTCAACAGTGGTCATTATAAAATAGTTATGAATACCCTTGAATTGTGTTCAAACCATTGGTCTATGCAACCATGGGATGAACTCAAGCCTTAAAGGCACGATACAGTTGGTTTACCATAGAGAAAGTCACGAGTTTAGAGTGTAAGTTGGTCTGCTTAGGTGACGAACACCGGTGCACTGACACGTAAACAGGAAGCGGAACTTGCGAGCTAGCAACTATTTATTCGTTCGCTTGACGCTCGTCATACATATATGCATACTACAGATTGTGAAATGCATACACAGGTGCATGCAGCCATAGAGATATGGCGGCACAATAATCGGCATGCAATCGCAAATGAAATCCCGCATGGCGCATGAAACACGTGCGACAAAGATGTAGCGCAAGTTATCATCCTCCGCGAAACACTTCATTTAAGAATACCATTGTGACTCCCTATATAAACCCACCGAAGGTGCACTGACACACGCGCGGTCACATTGCTCAGTCACTAGCAGACGAAAAAGGCGAGTCTGCAGTGCTTGACATCGAAGACAGACAATGACTTCTTGGGTGCATTAGTGTACAATGTGGCTTCCTGTTTAGACCGCAGTTCCTTCGGGATCAGCCCACACGTTTAGACTGAACTATTTCCTGGATCGACCCATATATTTTGCTTAGTAAAGACAACATTCCAGTTACGGTTCTAGGCGGGCGCAGTTTGAACAAGTCCGCTTTGGTTTAACTACCACGTGTTTGCACTAATTACTCATTAGTGTTGTTCCGTACATAACTCTACGTTAACGCGGTGCATCTTTCTTGTTTCAAGCTTCATTTCGAGGCTTTTTTCGTTGTCCTACGTACACCGTAAAGACTCGAATTGCCTAAATTGACGAGACGAACGTTGCCAGATTCCCAGATCTCCTGAACCCACAGTCGATCAGAAGTCTCCAAAGATGGCATTGTCTTGAAAAACGCTAAAATCATTCCTGTCTGTTTTGGATGTCTCGATGTTCCGTTGTTCTCACGTGCTTTATTCCATGCTGCCCAATTCACTTCAATATTCCCTGTGATGCTGCGCATGATTATACTGAGTGGTAATTTTCAAGTTTTCCGGAATTTCTTTTTAATTGCCTGTGGCATTTAGCATAATTCTTGTCCTTGAGCTGGATTATCCGAGGAGACTGGCATTACTAGCACGAGGCTTCGAAACACTTCTTCAAATAATTAACAAAAATGGCTAATTAACTTTCTAAGTATATATGGCACGTATTGCAATCTACGAATTGTAGCCGGTGAGTTTGCAAGACGTATTCACTTGAAATTGATGTCCAGGATAACACCCGTTTCGGGATATTATTTCTCAAAGGTGGGACGAAATACAGGAACGTTCAGGTTATTTTTGCGCTTCAATGCATGAAAATTCGTTTTGTTAAATAAATACAGCGGAACAACGATGCATTTTTACGGCAAGTTTAGGGGCGCCTATCTCCAAACTGGTGCCATTCTGGAAGTTCGCTCCAAGCGGACACGTCTTGCAAACTCACCGGCTTCAATTCGTAAATTGTAATATGTGCCGTAAATCAATTAATTCAGAAGGCAATTAGTGAGTTTTTTATTTAGTTGAATATGTGTTCTGATTTCTCGTTAAAGCAACGTTCGCCTTTCTGAATATTCCAGCTCAAGGACTAGAACTATGTTATCTACAACTGGGTATTTTGGAAAATTCCGGTGTGCTTAAAGATGATCCCGGCCACGGCGGCCGCGTTTCGATGGTGGCCAAATGCGAAAACACCCGTGTACTTAGATTTAGGTGCACGTTAAAGAACCCCGGGTGGTCGAAATCTCCGGAGTCCTCCACTACGGCGTGCCTCATAATCAGAAAGTGGTTTTGGCCCGTAAAACCCCATAATTTAAAGATGATCCCCTCCTCCCGATAACGTGCTTCGCCCCAACCGCGCACCGTCTGGCCCGTGCCCTGTGTCACGTAGCATCTGTCGACGTACTACAGCGCAGACCGACGATGCGGCTGACCACCGCGGCCGAAGACGGCGGGGGCCTCTCCCCCTTCCGTTTCCACTTCCGTTTCCAGGGCCGCGGTGCAGACGCCGAAATTGGGTTAAGCGAATGTGCCTGTGCGTGTTCGTACGTGTGCGGCGCGAGGGAGCGTCAGCGCGAGGTCGTGTTATGCGCTTGGCCGCAAGTGCGCGCGATTGCCGAAACATCAGGAAGGCGTCCGCGCGCTCGGCGCACCGACATCGCCACCGGCAGCCGCTTTAATGGGCCTCTGACCCGGGCGCTGTGCAAGCGGCGTCTTCGGCTGCGCGTGTCACGCCGCATCGTCTGCAGAGCGCGTATGCACTACCCGGTGCCCGCGCACAGACGC
Source organism: Dermacentor albipictus (assembly GCF_038994185.2). Lineage (NCBI taxonomy): Eukaryota > Metazoa > Arthropoda > Arachnida > Ixodida > Ixodidae > Dermacentor > Dermacentor albipictus. The sequence goes on along the minus strand of NC_091825.1, from coordinate 154,527,996 downwards.
GCTCCTTACAGCGGCCTGACAAATATTTTTTGCGATTTAGTACGCAGGATTTTATCCCCTGTCGTGCAGTGTGAACCACAATCATAGCAGAGACAAATCTTTAAGAAGGTGTTAACGGTGCGATAATCAGATTTGGCGACTCTTCAATTTTGCTGGTTTCTAAAAAAAAAAAAAGACGATATTAATGCGTCTCCATATATACATTTTATATCTGCTTTTAATGTTTGCGTAGTTTTAAGCGCGTCTGTCAAATAACAAAAAATTTAAGAAAGCCAGAATGATCGGTACCGTCTAAATGCGCCAACGCCTTTTTAAACGCAGATAATAATGCAGTAAGATACCGTAGCTTGTCGACGCCGGTACAGGCATACTCTGGGCTGTTACGTTTCTGACAGACCCAGGGCACAGCGCTCTTAATTATATTGCAATGTGAGCGTAAAGGTAGTACATGTGTATGTTGAGCCATTTATTTTTGCAGGGAGGGCAGTGTGCACATTACTGAAAATTTGTGTGTGCAAATTTCGCAAGAGGGCACAAGCCAAGAGAATTAGCGCATGAGTGAAAATGTTAGTAGGTTATCCAGACACGCGTATGCAGGAGCTCTCTGAGACATATAACGGACGGCGTCACAAGAAGTAAAATATAGAGTCAACGGTGTAGGATATGAGGAGGCTGGTTTTATGGAGTGTCAAGCATCGAGCACTTATTGCTTGGGTTCGCGATTCTTATAAATCTTGTATATGCATAGACAAGGACAGAAGTTAGGTGGGCGATCATGTCATGAACTTCTTCACATCAGTGATGCGTCGAATAAACCGATTTTTGGGGTCACTGTACCAGCGAGTTATGATGATCCAATTGTTCGTACGTCCAAGGTGGCACGAACGCACACACAAAAAGTAGAAGTAATGAAGGCTACACGTGAAACTTTTTTAGTTGCCAAAGTGACATAAAACAACACTTGCATACAAGTAACATTAATATAACGCGCCTCGCTACCCGATACCCTGAATGCCACAGGCTTTACCTCGACACCTGATTCTCGCAAAGAACAGGCACGGCGGTGACGTCCGCAAGAACTGGCCAACCTTATGGCGTGCAAGCCATACAGGCTGCTTCCTCGGTGCTTCTTCCTCTTGTTCTTCTTCTTCTTTTTTAATGCACTCTCGTCACCGACTTCTCATCCCGAAAGGGCTGCATATATCCGCGCCGAGAAGAGCAGATGGCGGGCGCAACGCTTGTCGTTTGCATATGCACGTGTGCCTGCAAACATACAAATACACGCACGTGGGCACAAAGAAGACAACCCTGATCCTTCCGCGCATGTGCTGCTGGAGGCAGAGAGAAAACCGGGGGCACAGCAACAAGAGCAGAATCTGGGTGAATCTCGTTCTGGCGAAACGCGTTCGCCCAGAACAGCAAGGCGTCGGAAGCGAGAGGAGCAGCTCTGGCACTGCCGCGGAAAATGCAGATTCCGCTCGATGTAGGAAGTTGGGCGAAGAATCAACCTGGAACCCACGCTACTGCACTCTTGTTTTAGGCAACTCGGGCAGGAGCGAAGGACGTTCTCCTTCTTCTTCTTCTTCTAGCTTGTATTTTACGGCCAAGTATATGTGTATGCGATCTTCTATGCTCCGATGCAGAAGGCGACACTTCGGGGGTTTTATTCTCACTCTGCAAGTGCGCCTTCTTCTCTACCAGCACTTCCTCTCCTCCTTCCCCTCTCAACTTTACACGCTTCAACTCAAAGAACCTTCTTGGTTGTCTTGAGACGCACACACGCGCATATATTGTTGTTTTGTTTGTTTTTTTTCTTCTGGCGAGCCGCTTTCCGAGGCCCCCAAATAGCCGATCAAACTTCTCCTCACTATTTCCTTTGATACTTCATCCCGCTTAAGTCTTCTGTTCAGCTGCGTCCGATAGGTGGATACAAAAACAAGATAACCGGCTTCAAAGACTGTGCCCTTTTATTTTGCGGCGCCTTCTTCTCTTCCATATTTCTCGTTTTCTTATTGAGATTCTTTCTCAGTCAACATCCATATGACGTTAACGTGCCGAAAGGACCGCAGTTGCAGCTTACAACTAGCACCGAACTTCAAGTCCCAATTTCCCCATCGCTGTACGAGCACAGCGCGCTGCCTACTTTAAAGGGCACGTGTTTTACATACGCTGTGAGTGTTACGCAACACGCTACGTTGCTGGGGAGCTGCATTTCACGGTCTTTATTTATTTTTGTACCGCGCGCCTTTTTCAAGGTAGAATCAGGGAATAAGAAAAGCGTGAATACTCAAGCTGCCTGCAAAGGCAAAAACGTTTTACTTCTAACGTTTACGTAACGCGGCTTTTCGCTGATCCAATCGCGGACGGAGCGGTCGTAAATGCCGCTTCTTTACATGCGTACGCGCGCTCTGCGATCGCGTGGTATCGCCTTAGTGTAGGCGAAAGAAAATGCCAGATGAGATTATTAGGAACAAGACTACCTGCAAAAAAAAAGAAATACATTCAGCTGGCTATCATTATCTTCTTTCTTTCTTTCTTTCTTGCTCCCTTGCTTTTTTCATTTCTTTATTTGTTCTTTTGTTTTGTTTTTTAATATTTCAATTTGCCCTGGGTTGCTTGCAGCAGCGTAGCTTTTGGGGTTTGTTGGCGCATAATTTGGATAGCAATGAATAGCGCGCAGAGGACGGGACGGTAAAATTCAGATACATCACTTTTATACGCCCGAAGAAGAACCTATCACTTGTGCAACCGGTACCAGAGTCTCAGAAAATCTAGCTCTTTATCGAAGAGGAAAATAGAAGGTGTGCTCACACATGTGCGTCTTGCTCTGTTTATTGTTTCAGCTTCAACGATTTCTCGAGTTGCCCTATCTTTGCTCCTTCCTATGACAACACATTTATTAAGGAACGGCTTGCACGTTTTTGACTCGCAGGAGAGGATGTGATGAGCAAGTGTCCCCCCTCGCCCGTACCTGATATTGCGAGCATTGCGAGCATAGCGAGGTGCTCGTTCAAGCGCCTGCCACTTTGCCCTACATAGTGGTTCCCGCATGACAAGGACATTCGGGACACGACACCGTCATCGCAAGTGACGTAAGGTTTCTGATGCCTGACCATGCATCCTCGCACTTTGTGGTTGTCAGCGTTTCCTATCTTGCACAATGTGGCAGGTTTCGTCGGGGCCGAGAACACGGCGGTTGCATTCGCCCGTTGTCCAATTCTTTTCAGATTGTGGGAAATCTTATACATGTAAGGTGATACAACAAGCAGCCTTCAACAGGCTGCTTACAGCCTGATAAAGAGCTTTACAAATTAGTGCGTTAAATGTTATCTCCTGTTGTGCAGTGTGAATACTAATCAGGAGACAAAGTTTTATATTTCCGTTTGCTTTGTGTTGCTTATATGCATCCTGCATGGCATATCAGCCATGGTACGATGAATACGCTTTCTAATGGAGAGGAAGTTTTTTGAGCAAGAATAGACAATGTCATTTCATTTCTCTCTCTCTTTCTTTCTTTCTTTCTTGCTTGCTTGATGCTTTTCTCTGTACTGGCATCATCAGCGACGTGAAGCATGTATAAAATTAAGGTTCCTGTTTGAAACATTGCCGACTAAAAGACAAAAGTAAATGACATATGCAAAATCTCTAGATATTCTGACCAGGCCCTCTATTTTTCTTTTTCTTTTTTTTTCACTCAAGGTGCCAAAGGCACGTCAGATGCGTTCAGCTTGAATTTTTCTTTTCTGAAGCGATAGTTTCGAAAAGATTTCGGTTCGTAGATAGCCTCAAGAAGCTCACAAACCAAATTCATAGTAGATAAGGCAAAAATTCCTCCGAGAACAAAGAAAAAAATATTGTGAAATGGAAGGTATAAATCCAGACGTATCATAGCGTTGTACCTGTATATGCCACAACCAGACATCATGCGCTGGTCGCATACGTTGCCTTACGAGCCGGTCGTCCGTGTTCAAACGCGACCAGACGTAATAACATCCAACTCTGAAACAAAAGTCGTCTCCAAAATCGAACCTACGTTAGGAGAACGGAAGGAAAGCAACTATTTGTTGAACACGCACAAAACAACAGCATACGATATCACTATCGCGGCGAGGCAGGGAAAGCACCGACGTCATACCGAATCAAAACAAGGACAAACAAGCACGAAACACGGAGTCACGCATATCATCCGGTATTTCCGGGTCGAGCTCGATTATTCCTCAGTGTTTTGGGTCCGTTCCGGTCGTGTTGCTTCCTGACCGGCAACGCAGGTAACAGAAGTGAAGAAGTAAACATACAGGAAAACAGAGGCAGGCAACAACTTGCCCTGTTTACTTTCTTACGTCCTATAAGAAACCGGCTTCTCTGCCCGTCCTTTATTCCTCGCGCGCCAAAACGAGCACCATGTTCGTTTCTGCGCCAAGTGCTGCCATCTATAAGCACACAGGAGAATCGCAATCTTCAAAGCCTAGGAACCGGTTGCATGAATGGAAGTGTTCAGGGAGCAGGGGGCTCGCCAAGGGGGCACGGGGTGCGAGACCTTGCTGTTTGAGCCAAGGCAAATATTTGTTTTCTCAGGCACAGCTTAGGAGCTGCTCTAGTTATAGAAGCGAAATGGCTATGATGAACATTCTCGGGGTCTTTAGCGTGAGCTCAATAGAACAAATGATGACCCTTGGTAAGAAAATCGCTGGGGGAAAATGTCGTTCAGCATGCTGATACGGAGAGCGCCATGCACATGTAAATTGTATAGCGAAATGGTTACTTCGCTCTAAGTTATGTCTGAAGGCTAATGAACCGTTTCATGCCATTAGCTCGCGCTGTGAATGTGGCTTTGCGAAGAGTCCCATGGAGCTGATTGTATGGGAATGCATCATGCAATACTTGGGTATATTATTATTATTATTTGTTTTGAACACATATACACATATACACAGGTATTAGGAAAGGGAAAGCGAGGGGCAGGCTGGCAACTGCCACCGGAAGGGGCACAACGCCTGCCTACTCTTCTGAAGGGAGGTGACAGCAACACAGAAATAGAGGATAGGAAGGAGGGGAGGAAAACGGAAAGAGGAAAGGAGAGCAACAGGACACTGCAACAGGACAAATCTAAAGACTGAAGTAGAACTCAGCATCCGGAATTAAAGTGACGCCGCGTCAAACAGCCTCCACAATTATCAACCACATCCATGGCTAGTTCGCTATGCGGCTAATTGTGTTCTCCACGATGAGACGCCAAGTAAAGCTGCACGTAAACACCGTTTCACCGTTAGTCGGTTCACAATATACACTATAAGGTGTTTGAACCCGCCACGTCCCATCTTCGAAGGAAGAAGCCTTAGAACACAGTACAGATCACACACAGTAGGGCCGGTCACTGAAGGTCACGCTACTACAGAATGTTCAATGTTCAATGTTCATGCTACAAACGTGAACCTAAGTTAGTTACTTCTATAAAGGTTAGTAGGGCGCGATGGGCCTGATCACGTTTAGATGCACAGCCACTGGGGTATAAACATTCCTCGAGTGTCGCACACCGCAGGCCAAGGAGATGATAGTTTCTCACTAGCGACATGCGCTGCGCACTGAAAGCGGGACACTCAAGTATAAGGTGCTGAAGTGTCTCGTAACAGCCACAAGACGTACACAATGGACTTTCCGCACGCCCTTGTCTGTATAAACGTTCGTGCACGTTCACGCAACCAACCCTTAGCTTGAGCAGTTGTGCTCTAGCGCGACGAGGCAAGCCTCGACCACGAACACGGGGTGGGAACGTTCCATTTGCGACGCGCTGATCTGGATGCTGCTTGAGTAGGTGGCGACGAATCAGCAGACGAGCGTCATCAAGCTTGCACAAAATTTCTGGGCAGTCACAGTTGTTATGGACGCAACTTGAAGCGAGCCGATCAGCCTCTTCATTTCCGGTGATTCCTACGTGTGAAGGTATCCATTGAGCAACGAGAGATACCCCACGTGATGTAATTTTGCTCGCAGAGTCATTAATACTGCGCACAAGTGGACAATCAAGCTCACTGGGTTGTAACCTGCTAAGGGCAGCACGAGAGTCCGTAAAGATGACGACCTTTGATGTAATTAACTCCTCTAGCACGTATTTCAATGCAACATTAATCGCTGCTAGTTCCGCAGTTGTTGACGAAGTTGGATGAGGTATCTGAAAGATACGTCGTACTTGAGTTGAAGGGCAGTAAAAAGCTGCAGAGGCGCCTTGACCGTCGTTGTGTACAGATGCATCTGTGAAAACTTGAAGATGATCTGGAAACTTTTCGAACAAGTGTGATTGAGCCAATTGGAATATTGCCGAAACAGCCATATCAGACTTCTTGTGCATGCCAGGGATTGTGAGGAAAATGGGGAATACATGTGTCGTGATACCTTTTGGAGGCGGAGACGTATCTGAAGCAGCATGATCAGAAATGGTAGTGATATCCATAAATAATGCCGCCATTTTTCCCATGCGAGATAATGGGCGGTGAATCAGACGATCAAGGAGCGCTTGACCATTCGATGCGCGGTGCAGACGCTCAATATGATATAGAGCTCTCTGATCTGCTTGCAGCCTCAGGGGTAACTGATGCGCTTCAGTAAGTAATGCAATATACTGCGCCTCACGAGGTAAGCCAAGCATTAGTCGAAGGGCAACGCGATGATCTCGCTCCAGTTGGGCCATCAAACTAGGTGGTATGTTCAAAAGTGGTAATGCGTACAGTATGCCTGAGAGTACAGATGACTGGTACACCTGAAGAGCCGTTGTTTGGTCGCAACCAGCACCTCGAGCAGTCAAGGCGGCCACATACTTAAGAAGGGAGTGCGATTTGCGGCGTACAGATTTAACGGCAGGACGCCAAGAGATGCGATCATCCACAATTAACCCCAAATAACGGTGTTGTCGCACCCAGTTTATAGGCGTTTCGTCAAGATACAGTCGGCTCATTGTTCGACGAGCGCGTTGTTTAGGGTGATATGCTATTGCAGCCGACTTAGCAGGTGATATGAGCAGGCCAACTTCACCCAAGTACTCCGAAGTAGCGTTGAGAGCTCTTTGCAAGCTTGCACGAAGCCGCGGACCAAGGTGCGAAGGGCCGCTTATCCACAGAGCAATATCATCTGCGTAGACAGCTATGCTCACAGGGAAGTCAGTGTCTCGAGGCAAACGACTTGGAAGCGCGGCGAGTACCGCGTTAAACAAAAGTGGCGATAATACGCTGCCCTGTGGAACACCGCACTTCACATTTCGGCATTCACTGGTTACTCCTCCGGCACGCACTTTCATGCGGCGCTCCGATAGAAAATTATGCACAAACTGGAGTAGACGACCCGAAATTCCCGCAATTGCAAGTGCGAAAATAATCGCCTTATGCGGAACTGAATCGAAAGCTTGCTGTATGTCAAGGAAGAGCATGTAGGCGGAATGCTTGTTTTCTTTAGCAAATTCGAGTGCTGAGACAAGGTCTGATATGCTGTCCAGAGCCGAACGGCGGCGACGAAAGCCACTCATGACATCAGGGAAAAAATTCAGCTCCTCTAGCCTGACATCTAAGCGAAACAAGACCATTCGCTCCATTAACTTGACGATGTTTGAAGTTAGGGATATTGGTCGGTAGGACTTGAGGTGTCTTGCCGGACGCCCGGGCTTTAAAATTGGTATTACAACGGACGATTTCCACTCAGCAGGGATTACACCGGTTCTCCATACTTCATTGTACTCGTCCAATATACGGTCATGGAAACTCTTATCAACGTTCCGCAATGCTTGGTACGTCACACCATCTGCGCCTGGAGCAGTGCGGCGTTTGGAGAGGCTCAGCGCGTGTCGCAGCTCCTCAAGAGTGAAATCTGCCTCGTCCATCTGGCAAGCTGGACTGTAGGAAGCGGTTACGGTGCTGTGAGTTGTCAAAGAAGGAATATCGCTAATTGTGGTGTCTCTGGATGCAGGTGAGACGAAAATGTCTGCAAATGCCTCTGCTATTACCTTTGGTGACTGGCCAGTCGCTATGCTCAATGTAGCCGTTGGATTCTTGCAGATTTCAGGAGTGCGGAGAGCCTTCAGTATGCGCCATACATTTCCAAAACCACTTCCAGTATGCAACGAACTACACAAAGCTTCCCAGCTCTTGCGACGAAGCTGTTTTGTATGCCGCCGTATGGCTGCATCAAGGCGATTGTACATAGTCCAGTCGGTGCGTCGTTTAGAGCGCTGTGCCCGTCTATAAGCGCGCCGTCGACATGCGCGGAGCCGCAAAAGCTTGAGATCGGGGTTTGGTTTGCCGATATGCCGTCTTCGTTGTACTGTAGCTTTTTGTAAGCACTCACTCATAAATTCAAATAGGCTGTCTTGAGATGGTGCCTCTGAGATGAGCTGTCGGAACTTGTCCCAGTTAGTAACCGTATAAACGACATCCTGGCGACCCGCAGTATGTGTTGGTGTTAACCAAATGGGTAGGTGATCTGAGCCCCACGGGTCGGGTTCACATGACCAGGCTAAGCACACATCTCTCGTTGTTATCGCAAGGTCTATAGTGGAATGCTCCTTTCCTCTACCAATAAATGTAGGTGAACCGTCATTCAGTATTTGTAGATCGTTCTTGATAATGAACTCGTTAATCTCTTCCCCACGATTGTCTTGGGGACGGCTACACCATCGTGGATGGTGGGCATTAAAGTCTCCGCATAACACAAATGATGCACCACACCGAGACACTAAGCCCTCAAGTAGCGAGGTATCGGAAGAACGTGTAGGCCTGTTGTATATGCTTGCCACCGTCGTACACACACCTCTGAGGCTCACAGTAACAGCTACACACTCAAACTCATCGTCACAGAGGCCGTCTGTGTCAATAACCGCGAAGTCCAAGTCAGCACGAACGTACACTGATGCTTTTGAAGCATTGCGCGTATGCGCCGCCTCCACACACTGGAAAGAGCCACAAGCTGGTTCCGCGCATCGAGTGTTACTGTGGGCACCCACGAAGCCTGGCAATCGATATTCGTCTTTCCTTACGTTAGTTTCCTGAAGCGCTATAACGTCCGGAGGAGTCTTCATAGCGACTAGTCGAAGGGCTAAATCAGCGTGCCGCGGTCGCATCGACCTGACATTCCATTGCAGCACAAAGGGGCGAGGCTGCTGACAACTGTTAGAATTATTTCCGGTAAAACGTCTAGCGAAGGCCGTCGAGGACAGGAACGAGTGCCTCCAAAAGTTGCTCTGCTGCTGACGCTGCTGGTGTCTGGCGACCGGCGATTAGAGATCTGATGACGTTGACAAGCATCTTTAGAACATTGACAAGTTGTACATCGTCGTTGGCTGATACCGGTTTAGGTACTGTGTTTGCAGTGCTTTCTACTGTGGTCGAAGTCTTTGTAGATACTTGTTCCGGCGGTTTCGATGGAAGCGCTGGCCACGATGTGTCTGAGAGGCAAAAGGTCCGCCCCCCTACTTTCTGATGTGTTGTTTCTTTGTCACTCTTTGAACGCGCTGCTTTTCCAGTCGCTGGGGCAGCACTACGGCGACGGGAGCTCTCATCTCCTGCTGCCTTCTTTATGGCTTTCTCTTTTAGTGCCTTTAGTTCATTCTTCAATGAGGGACATCCTTTATCCGTTGCCAAATGTTCACCATTACAGTTAGGGCACCGATATGCCTGACTGACACAGGAATCTACATGGTGATTCCCACCGCATTTGGCACAGACCAGATCTCTGGTGCAAAAGCCCTGAACATGACCAATCTTGAAACATTTATGGCATTGCAAAGGCCGAGGTATGAAAGGTCGAACAGGGTAGCGCACAAGTCCAGCCTTTATATGACTAGGCAGCTTTCCAGAGGCGAAAAGTATCTTCACGCACTTTGACGTGCCCAGCCTGCGGACGCTAATTATTTTGCATGGTGGCGTGCAAACGATCATGTTCTTAAAAACGTCGTCATTTAGATCCAAGTCCACGTCAGATACGACACCAGCCACTATATTTGTACCCTGTGGTATGTAGGGACGCGTGTGGACCCCACAGATTTCAGACAAACCAAGTAGTGTTTGCACCATCTTATCATCAGTCGTGTCAACGGCAATGACATTTTTCCATGGGTTCACGCGAACCTCTTGGATTAGTCCAGGGGCAAGTTTGAAGAAGAAATCATTAAGTTTCTGTCGAGAGATAGCATTCAGGCTTACCATCGCGTCGATGGGAATGAAAGCTACAGTCGTAGTCTTGATGGTGCTGTATATGATAGTCCCTTCACTTGAGGACGACGCCGGAGACGTCCGTCGTGGGCGGCGGTGTTTGACAGGTATGAAACCATCCGAATCTTCCGATCTTGAGTCAGAAAGCTCGGAATCAGTAGCGTCGGATCCTACTGCCGAACTGAGCCGCTTCCGAGCCGCAGGCGGTCTATGCTGATCGCCAGACGCGTCCAAGACCATATCTTCCATGGCAAGCTCCGCGGGGAGGATCTCCCAGCAGAGTAGAAGACTTCCGGGTTCAGCACAAACGTCGTTGCCTGTTACTGATGCACGAAAATATTGTGAACAGAGAAAACTGCAGCACCAGAAGAAAACCAGCAACCGAGCACAGCATACAGGTATACGCTCAGCATTAGCCTTCCAGCAATTAACGAAATAATGATAAGAAGCTTTCATGAGTGCGTGGTCGATATTTATCTTCTTTTTTATTGAACGGGCAAGTACAACGACATAATGCAGTGAAACAAATAAAACAGCAAACACAATGACGCGCATACAGTCGTGACAGACTAATTGATGGCTGCAATTTGATGACAGCTCGCACCGACGATCTAAACCTTTCACAAAAATTATTTCACGTTAAAATGATAATGTCAGTTTGGATTGATACAGCGCTGCCAAAGCGAAATTTCACCATTCGCCTCGGCATCCAAATTCATCCGCAGTGAGCTTCGACGCAGGTTGCATATATATAATAGTCAGTGCCAAAACACGCACACCTAGGAAAGTCTCCTAGGAATGGATTTTTCAAGGAATTTTCCTCAATCATAATTTGTTTTGTGTTTTCGCAAATGTCTGTGCCAAGCAAATTTAGGTTCAGCGGTAATTAACAACAAAATTTCGAATAGGGAATCTCTTACTCAGTTCCAAATTCGTACCTTACGTCAATTAAACAAACACCAATGGCTTATCATGATCTCTCAGAAGCTGTAGATATCAATCGCTGCCATCTCCTCACCCCCCCCCCCCCCCCCTGCCCGCCTCCTCCCAATTTTGCTGACGTTTTCCTTCCCATGCCTTTTCAACTCACAAACGCGCGAATTATTTGCACTCGTTGCTCAGCTATACGAGGGAAAAGTGAAAGCAACTTTCATGTCTGGTGAACCTGGGAAACTGGTAAAGTGCAAATAATTGTTACGCATGTCAGTGTTAATATCTTCGTCAGGTACTATTGACATGCCTAGTTGAAATATAAGGTGCCAAAACTACTTCATGATGCGATTACCAGCACGCGAAACACATTATGTGTCGTCCATTAAATGTTCCCAGACATTGCAGTTTCGCCTACGAAACCCCTATATCCCCATTAAGATTAATGTAGCGGAAGCTTATCGTATGACCTTTTAAGCTTACCGCATCGTGTGTAAGCGCGGGATGTCTCCCAAAACTGATTAAGTGAATGATTGTCTGTGGCAATAAGGGAAAAACTAGAAGTGCGGAGCATATCCACATGCTTGCGCTACTGTGCCAAATAGTCCGAGGGTACTTATTCTAGACATCCTCGAACTCCGCCATTATGCCGAATTCGCCATCTTGTCAGCTCTGATTGGTCCAGATGGCTGCTGCGGCCTCCCTGATTGGCTCAAGATGCCGCCATTACAGAATGTGGCAACTTGAAGGAATTCGACGATGTTCAGAATAATACCCCGGCAGCGTTTGACGGCTATTTTGGTTTCTTGAAGCCGATACTTGAATCAGCGCAATTTTCACGTGCGAGGGTTTCGCATTTGTCCAAACGTAGAGGAAGATAAAAGCAGAAAAAGAAGGTAAATATAACGCGTACTTTGTCTTGTTCTGATGTTGTATATAAGGTGTCAATATTTTCTCTTGCCCAACTTAATTATGACCCGGTTGAGAACATGGGACTTTTTTCCAGAGCGCTCTTATATTTTCGCTTGCCTTGTCTCCGTAGCTTTCCCTTCATTGTACAGAAAGTCGCTCACGAGTAGCCTCGCATATATACGGCTAGATGTGCATACACATAAATAATGACGCATTTACAAAATTCCACGCAGCGTATGCGCAAATGCGATATGCTTCTGTCGCCTTAATTTATATATATATATATATATATATATATATATATATATATATATATATATATATATATATATATATATATATATAAGGTTCCTGTCATAACAACAGGTTCCTCCTTGTGCAGTGAAAACGCTGGCTGGTGTGAAATGACAGCCATTGCACGGCCTCTTTCCCATTCAGTGATACTTGGGCGCGTGGTTGTACTCCCAGTAGTGCTCGCCGTATCCGCCGTACTTGTCTCCCCAGCGCTGCTTAGTGCGAAAGTGGGGTCCGTGGCGCGTCTCGTGGCGCTCCTGGAAGTGGTGCGGATTGCCCTTGCGGTAGCCGAACTCGTACGTGTTGTAGCCGGGAACACGAGCGTACCTGCGGGCGGGTGCGAGAATTGGCGCCACCCACACCGACAACATGTCTGCCGCAAATGGGCGGAAAGGATGCGAAAGAATTCGTTTCGCTGCAGGACCTTTCACCTGCAGCAGTGACAACGAAAATGTTTTAGCCTGACGTACACGTAACTGTTATTGATTGCCGACTCTGCATTTACGCAGTGACACAAGGTTGCGGCAGCTGTATACACGCTAAAAAAACTTTTACACTCTTTGGGGCTTATCTCGTCTCCAACTTGACAATAATCGTTGCGTGTCTTTCCTTCCTGTCACGCCATGACGCGCTGACACACCATGACGCGCTGACACACGCATGCCTTTCGTGACCTGAAAGTACCGGACACGCAGCCTTAGAGAAAGGAAACACGCAGTTTCGACTGTTGTATGAGGACACGATAAGCCCCAATGGGCGCAAATATTTCTTGCAGTGCTATACAGTATAGAGAGCCTTCAGGCTGGTGGTGGTAATGCATTCCGTATAAGTGTCCAAGCACATGTCTGAGTATTCTGGAGGCAAGGTGGATACATGTTATTGTTTGAATGATTGGGAAAATAGTGATGTGCAAGATGTGAATTCTATAAAGCCCTCTTAGCTCGTAACAAAAACTAATCGAACCTCGCACAACCTTAGCTTTCTCTCTCTCTCTAGGAGCACACCTAAGCTGTCGTAATTCGCTTTAGGCGAGTATTCCCATATATACTAAATGGTTTCCATGGATTTCTGTCTATAGTTACTGCGGCATAAACAGATCGCACGGAATTTCTGTAACACCCAGATTATTGCGGTTCCTGTGAAGTGCCGCGTTAGTGTCCTATTTCCGTACAGTGTTACTGTAATAAAACGATGGTAATTGCCTCTGCAAGTGTGACAGGAACTGTGCTCCATCACATTTTGGTTAGTCAGCATTGACCAAACATGAAAATATGTAGAACTTATTTATGTATCTACCAAATCAATCTTATTACATTCGGTTGGAGTTCGCTTTAACATCTAGCATTGCAGCAAAACGAGGAGCAGAAACTTGGCATTAAATCGAGACAGCATGAACAGCAGGATGCTGAAAACCATCATGTTGCGTTTAAAGAACGTGCAGTCGTCACCATTTTGGATGGCGGGTCATTGAGCATTACAAATTTGTTTATTTCTTGATCTGCTTGTCTTTTTATATATTTTGTTTAGCAAGACGTTACTAAGTTAGAGTGTGCGCAATTCGACATTTCGAATACGAGTCGGATAGTTTTTGCTATTCTGTTCGTATTTGATTCGAGAATTCATTATTCGAAGTGACAGAATATTCGTTTTTGTTCGAATAACCATACTTATTGCAGTCTACAAAAGCAGGTGATGACTGTTCCAAATTATTCTGATGCGGTGATGCACCATTTGGTGAGCGAACGCATGAGTATAGCTAATTTCTGCTCAGTAATCTTCAGCTATTAAATAAGGATGCCTCGCTTTGGGCAGTTTACAAATTTGTGTTCTCGAGTTAGGCAAAGCAATTTATTATTGCTTTGCATATATAACTTCAGGAACCTGCCGGATGAAACATTCTTGTTTAATTGTATTGCGTGATGTCGTATTGTTCTGCATGCTTCGCCAATCCTCCGTCTGCTGCTCAGTGTTGCTGTGACCAGGTCTACTCAAGCTATCCTAAACAGCTTTTTTTTTTTACCTGGTCAGCCGCAGCATTGCGTTTGTTGGTGTTTCCTGAAAATAAATGCAAATTCAATTCAATTCAATATTTCAGCAAAGTCAGCATGTTCGCATCTATTTAAAACGACATGTGGTGCTCCGGTATTACATGTTGTTTCAACAAATTTATAGCATCGTATATTGCGCCACTTGACGTGCTGTTCCTGTGTTTTATTGCGGTCGTTGCGATGGTGCAGCATATACGATCACATTTCAGTTGTTTGTCATTTACATACTGTTCGATTGACCGAACGTGCAGTTCTGAACGACATTACATGTATTGTATCAAATAATGTATATATGCATGCCCCCTTTTCTCTTCTTCTTTTTTTTTCTAACAAACTCCACGCAACTCGTGCACTTCAATTTTTTTTTAAGGAATGAGAAAATATTCGCCATCTGATTTGATATTCGAATATTCAAATATTTGTATTTGATTGGAAAGCTTATCTGGCCGAACAAACATGTTAGTAACTTTACATACTCTTTGGTATCGCACTTTAATACTTCCTGTGTGTTTCGGCATTTAATTACTATAATATGGGTGTTTTATCTGTTCTTGCTGCGATTGTCGCCAATGTGTAAGTGGGGCGCGTCTCTCCGCAAGCCAACATCTGTGAGTTCTTCTACCACGCTCCTTGTATTGGGCAAGGCGCAAAATGAAGTGCAAGTGGGAGACACCAGCACTATGTGGGGTCGTTGAGCAGTATAGCAAAAATAGCAAATGTCCACCTCCGAAGATCGTGTGATACACTCCAAGAGTACAAGACAACAAAAGCAATAACAGTACAAATAAGTATACAATCTTTCATATATCACAACTTCCAATTATTTCTGCGACAAATTCAAGCCTATACAGCTTATATTCAAATCAACGTCTTTTTCTGCGCCAGTGCGCCTGCGCAAACATTATACGTATCCTACGTAATCTCAAAGTCATAAATTTAATTCCAGCTGTCTGAACGCATCTTTGAACGTGCAGAATTCCGGTTGATGATTACACTGACAAATCCAAGCGCCGCTACAGTAAACGCCGACATCATAACGAAAAACCGATAACCACTTTAAGTGCAACGCCGAATGAGAAACCTGCGAGAGAGAGTGCCCGGAAGCTTGCAAAAAATGTGATAAGCCTGAGCGACGGCCCTCCTTCCGGCCTCTTTTGCTCGCAGGAGTCAGTCGTTTTCTCCGACTTGTTTAAAGGCGCAGTTAATGAGTCATAATCAACGTGAACTCACTGGAAGTATCCTCCTCCGTGTCCCCCGCCGTGGCCGCCACCATGGCCAGTCGCTGCCGCCGAAGGTTCCGTCTTAAGTGCGACCGCCGTCGACACCGCCTGGACCCCGGTCGGCTCAGCCACGTACGTGACGCCCGAAGCCGCAGGCCGCCGTAGTACTGCTCCCGGGTGGACGAAGTTGGCGGCTTCTGACGAGCTCGCGTACCGCTTGGACGCGGGCGCCTCGTGACGCTTGGTGACGGCCGCTTCTTTCTTTGAGTCCGAGGCCACTCGTATGGACTGCGTCACGACGGCCTCGCCCTTCCAGTCGTTCGCTGCGAGCAGCACTCTGGCCTTGCTTCTCTGGCCGACGCTGCTGTGGACAGCGCCCAGAGTCACGACCAACGCCAGCGCCTGGCACCAGCAATGACGACATCAGCAACAGCAGATAGCAAGGCGTAGAACCTCCAGACCCCCAAGCTGGAGGTTCCCCAAGCTGAATCCCGGTCTCGCTCGGCAACAACGCCTCCTCACCAGCCATGCCCTAACCGGCACTCTCCTGACCGTAGCCCATGTGCACCTTATAACCGTGGCGTGCTCGATGGAAGCGCACCACTAGCACTGAGCCGCCCCTGTAGCGAATACCCCGCGTTCTCTCAATACTTTTTGGCGCTGCCCACTAGTGAGAGTCAGCCGCTGCAACCTCATACAATGACCAAAGCTATACCTGTGGCTATGCCTTGCGGTCGTTATCTGCGGCGCACTGAGGCGCACGGTGAAGGCCTGGACTGGAGGCTCCCACAATCCACAGTGACCAGGATCGATCCAATAAAATGTTTATTTTTCTATCTCTCTCTTCTAAACCGGCATTAGTGTTGGACAGTATAACACTGCACCCGGCATGAGAACATCGCGCCACCCGATTGCGCAACATTCAAGCACTTTTTTTTTTATTACGACAAAGTAAAGTTACCCCCCAACTGTGCTTGCGTGGCTTCCTCTCTTCCCTATAGGTCATTATTTGAAATTTGACGCCTTGGTTGTATCCTCCTCAGTACTTCATTTGTCGATGTTCCTGTCGCACCAATAGAATAACGCACAACTGAAACAATTGAAATTACGAGCCTATTTACGTCGTATTTGCAAGCCTGTAGTTATTTCATACGTCTTTCAAATATCCCTTAAACCACGCCCCTTATTTGCCACCAGCGCCCATGTCGCTTTGCATAGATCGTTCTCCCAATTT
The DNA here is from genome assembly GCF_038994185.2 of Dermacentor albipictus. Lineage (NCBI taxonomy): Eukaryota > Metazoa > Arthropoda > Arachnida > Ixodida > Ixodidae > Dermacentor > Dermacentor albipictus. The sequence goes on along the minus strand of NC_091825.1, from coordinate 154,511,168 downwards.
CGCTCACCCTCGTGCCTGTATATACTGTCACTTTTCGTCAGCTATCGATTGCAACGGCCTTCCCTCGCCGCTATCACCAATCTCCAGTCCATCCGCCATCATTGACGCAGTCATGGTGTAATCATTTTCATGAATTATCTTCTATTTAATTCCCTCCCCTTAAGCAATGCCCATCGGTAAGGACGCTTAAGGAAACAAAGTTAAATCAAAACTTATGCCACAGCTCCAGAAACTGCGTGGGCTGCTAGGTTATCAGAGGGAATTCACAAACGAACCTCCGTCGCTCCGTGCCAGAGAATAGTCTGGCATGGAGCCACGGAGGTTCGTTTGTGAATTTCCTCTCAGAACCTGAGCACCCCCGCAGTTTCTGGAGCTGTGGACGCCTCTTTCGTCTGTGGTGGTAGCTGTTGCTTAGCTGTGTCACACAAGTTCAATCCTGTAGCCCCACAGTCTGTCTATAGCTTAATTCTTGCTATATTAGTGGTACTAATTAAAACGTCAAGTGCGACAAGATTTTATCAGGGTATTTATAAAGCATTTTGAAGGTACCACGAGTCCGCATACTGGCGCAGGTTGCCTTACATACAAACATTTCGCTTACGCTGACTTACTCAAATTATAGTACACTACAATATTCTAGTACACTAGCACAGTATAGCCGAATGATGTTTCGTCACGTCCTAAAATTAGTGTGTTTGACGGCTGGCGCACGATGTAAAAATAACTCACGATATGCTTAAAACTTCAGGACAACGCTGAAGGAGCTATAACCTATTACTCAGCCGTTGCAAAATTATATATAGATGCCATGTACCAACCTCTCACCGTTTTTGAGCTGCACGCGTGCTCGGTGTCTTATATGAAACTCCTGACGAATAGAATGCGTGCGAGCACTTACTTTCCTTTTACAGCCGACTTGAATCGAGCCTTCCATGGTGCCGCCGTCTTGAGCTGTTAACACGGAAGTCTAAACGGAAGGTAACTGCTTTCTAAAATGTCGCGTTGCGGCAACCAATCTGTAACCTATTATGCAGCGAAGTAGTCATAAGGAGGGTAAAAAAAGTTTCATGGATACGTATAAGTTGCGTCGTTGAGCCTAGCAAATGGGAGGTGTCAGTATTGTCAGCTCACATTGTTCGGTGTTGTCTATATATTCGCGAAAAACTAATAAGCTTTACCCTTTCGGTTTATTCGTTTATTTCCTCAATTTATTTTTATAGCAGACATCCACTTTACAATGCCCACGCGCCGGTACGCAGAAAGGAATGGGTTATTTTAAGTGGACACGTAGAACTATATCTGACTCATCATGGAGGACTACCGCAGCTCGGCCGAAAAGGAATTGGAGACAAACTGAATTACCTGAACCATCGTCATAGCTTCTGCCAGGTGGGCCACTGTGCGTCGGGTGTCTACGCGGCCGAGCTACGAACTGGCTGTGAAGTGGCTAAAGAGGGCCTCTGCAGTGGCCTTTCTTTTATACGGCAGCCCCGGGTTTCCACGTGCGTGGGTGCCGCGGCTGACGGCTTCGCCGACTCTCCGCGTCGTTCTTAACCGAGACTGGCTCCGGCGAGGAGAAGGAGCGCACTGCATCGATGGCGCGTAACGTCGCCTTCGCTTCGCTGCTCCCCGTTTCTCGTTTTCTGCCTTTCTTCGTGCAAGAGGAAACTCGAATTCAAAGCTACTTCTGGTTTAAACGCTTCGCTTGCGCGTTGCTCCTTTCTTCACAAAACTCTCGTCCTTTTGTTACCTGGATAAAACGAACCAACAAAGCTTGTGGGAAGTGAGCGTGGCTTTGTTTCAATCACATTCACTGCTCATTTGCATCTGTTAGCTATAGACCGTACACCTCTCTGCAAGCTTGCCACGAGTATGCGTTCGTATTTTCAAATTTTATTAAGCAGGGGAGTTGCGGTGTTGGTAGGAGGGTCCGCGAGGTGTGTCAGTTATGTTGCAAGCCCGTCATCTGCTCACCTCACTAACCAAACGTGACCTCTGTGATCTCTGGTGGGCCTTGGAACAAGTCAGAGGTCATCGAACATACGGAACACAGAATACGCGGAAAGAATTCTTGCGCGTAAACGGCTGAATATTGAAGAATCCTCGAACCGATTCCAGGGTAGCATAAGTTAAGAGATTGAGGTACGGAATTTTCAGAAGTAAGCGATTGCGCCAATTTTTATGAAGGAAAATTCCTGCGTGAAGGAAAGGGTTAAGATCAATGGGTCGATGAGAAGAATGGTGATGGCAAGTGTATGCACAGAGAAGTACGACACGTATCTTGCTACATTTAAGGATTTTGCTCCTCTGGCGTCACAGTGGTACGCACCCATTCTGGTACGCACCAGGATACCCATTCTGGTACCCAGTGGTACGCACCCGGTTCCGTCGTGGGAGACGCCCACTCCATGAGAGCCCAAAGCTCTCGTGGCCTGCAGGACCTCGAATAAAGTTGATTTCCTTCCTTCCTTCCTTCCTTCCTTCCTTCCTTCCTTCCTTCCTTCCTTCCTTCCATTCTGAAGGATGGACCGAAAATGGACACACATCCAGTGGCGCATACCGAATGTCAGTCAAAGAAAACTAAGTAAATAAAACAATCCGTCAAATATAACGCACTATTCGATTAAGATGTCGGCGTACGTCATAGATGAGCCGACATTATATATCCAGATATGATGCAAAAGTTCTTTTTTCTTCTTTTTTTCTTTTTTTTCTAGTATTACGCAGAACACCGCTGCGCTTACTATCACTGCTTTGTCGGTCAGAATACTGGGCGTCCCAGCTAGCTTTAGCCAGAGTTTAAAAATATGCAAATGCCACGTAGCTGGACAGAACAAAAGTAATGTTCTTTGCCGTCGCTTGGAAATACTCAAACTATATTTTTTTCATTGCATCTAATTAGATCATTAACATTAATTAATTAATCAACTTCTCAAATATTATAATTAGATGAAAAGCGTCAACGAGAAAATTGTAGAGCGACATGAAAAACTCCCGATTAAGCTTTCTGTTGCGCAATACGTGCTACACAAAAGTTTTTTTTTCCGAGCGTGAAAGAGTGCCGCGAATACACGCAGAGTCCCTCGAGCGGCCAGTCGCGCGGATATTTTGCGTGCATTTGCGGACTGCTTTCACGCTCGGGTGGATGGATGGATGCGAAACTTTAATAAGGTCCTGAGGTACGCGACTCAGCGCGCTGCGGGCCGCTCCCACGTTGGGACAGTCAGGCCTTGCCCGACCGCCGCATCGTGGGCCCTCTGGACAGCCCATAGTTGCACCCCGGCATCAGGGCTCTTGATAGCGGAGAGCCACTTGTCTTCATTGATTTCTTCTGTGCCTCGTAACGAGGGGCAACGCCAGAGCATATGATCTAGGCTAGCGATGTCATTGCAATGCCTGCAAGAACTTGTGGCATAGGTGTCGGGATAAATTTTGTGGAATAAAGCCGGGCTGGGATATGAGCCTGTTTGCAGTAATCTGAGGGTCAATGCCTGCGCTCTATTTAAGTTCTTGTGTGGAAGGGGAAACTCTCTCCAGCCGAGATAAAAGTGCTGCGCAATTTCGTTATATGTGGTCGGTTGATCTATATTCTCCACCGCTGCGGGCCGGCGTTGGAGTTCTCCATGGTCGCGGAAAGTGAGACCTCGCGTCTTGGAGTGGGCCAGCTCGTTCGAAAAAAAACATTATATATATATATATATATATATATATATATATATATATATATATATATATATATATATATATATATATATATATATATATCGAGTTCGATTGCGTGGTGTCGATCGCGGCCGCGACAGCCGTAAAAAAAGAAAAGAAAAACGAGGAAGAATGTTATGTATACTTAGATTTAGATGACGCGGTAAAGAGCCCCAGGTGGCTTGTTTCTAATACAACGATCTTTATCGATAGAAAATTAACTAGGCCCGAGTAGGCGCCACCAAATTCATGACCTAATGGCTAGCTCTTGCGAGAACTGCAAGGTGGCGTCGCAATCCGTATTTCCCTTTAGCATCTTTTCTTGGCTTACCTAGCCTCGTCTTGCGTTAGGAGTGGCTTTTCTTTTTTTGTACTGCAAAAGGTAACTTGCTAGTAAAAGGTAACTCTGTATCTCTCTTTAGTGTTCCCTTAAATAAATTGTTGCGCAAATTGTTTTAATTTCGTTGCATTGTTGCTTTTGCTACGCACTTTACTAAGATATATATTTGTTGACTGCCTTCACTACGGTATTAATTTGTCTCCTCCAAATATTTGAGCTGTAAATTCATGAATTCATCTAATAATGCAAGTATTTGTAAAGTTGTGTTAAATGCGACTGCCCAGTATTTCGAAACATTATTCTCTTCGAACTAGGCACCATTTCATCTTTACAAAAATGAACACGTAATACTGGACTGTTAAGCGTTAAACGAGGTATATTGCTTACTTTTTACAGGCAGTGTTGACAACAAGCGCGAACAACTTTAGCGGAGTACCTACACAAATGTTTCTGTCCTGCTTATTGATGCGAAAGCATCAGATGGCCCATTGAGCAAAAAAGCCAGCGTCTAGCTGTCCTCTTAACAAGCGCAAGACGGCACCTAAACTCGCATGGGCTGCGACGCCACGTCACGAGCGCGCCTCGACGGAGCAGAGAGGGCGAAAGGGAACACCCGTCATCGCTCTAGCTGAGAGGGTGTTGCTCTAGCGCACCAGGTGTTGCGTGAGGGGGAGGGCGTCGCCCGCGCGTTCCTTGTTCGCGCAAACTGTCGCCTGCCTTCCAACTGCGCCTCGGTCATGGACGGACTGGCTCACTCCACCACTCTACGCAACTAACATTCTACTACTGAAAAGATTTTGCGCCAAAAAACACAACACACACAAGAAAGACGACAACACCACGGGCGCTCTAAACTCTTCTAAAGTAACATTCTACTACCGGTGCTTATCAAGCACGTTAGACAAGTGTTGGGGGAGGACTGGTAGCTGACCGACTAGAGGTGAGCGCCGGACGTTGGCGTAAAAATAATAAAAAAAATTTCTCTCTCTCTCGGTAAGGTCAAACCGAAACGTGCCAAGCCACTGGCCAAGTGTCTCAACGCACACGCTTGGCCGCGAAGAGTTCATAACTCGAAAGACCGCTCAGCGGCGTTCAACAGGACATTAATGCTTTCGCATTCACAACTCATAAGAAGTGATTAGGTGTCGTAGGATATTTTGCTCTATTAGATGGCTGCTGACCGCACAACTCGCAAAAAGATTCCTAAATATATTTTCTTTTAACGTGACCTATAGCTGTTGCTATAACTCGATTGATATAAATGGAGCGATGCTTTATGGAGTAAACCTTGTGTTCAAGGGCTCCCTATGCACGCCACGAGAATCGCAGGTAGTGGTCTAGTGGTATCAGTAAGTGCGTGCTGATATCAGTCAGCCTGGTGTAGTGGCTGCAATCCACACGATGAACGTATCGCCGGAAGCATAGGCAATTCTTCCCTCTTTCACTTTGCGATTCGCTTCATTCAACACAGCATATATAATAAGCTTGGTCCTCTGCAGTCGCTTATCTCAGAACGCGCTGAGCTGTTCTCACCTTCCCTGACATAATGCTGAAGTCTATGTAAAGCTTTCATAGTGGTTTCGACCATCGCAACTATTCGCCACATTAGTGATACCACGTGGCCACCAAACTCCGATTTTCATGACGTCTTGAGGCGCCCTTGCAAAAAATTAAACCGTATACGCCGAAGAGCCGCGCGCATTTAAAATTTCTACCAATAAAGAATAATATATAATTCATGATTGGTTGGAGTAATGCAGCTCTCACATTGCGATTATGGAGGAGTCAGTGGCTAACAAAGCGAAGGAAAAAAAGAAAGATAGAAAAGGCTGGGCAACAATTTTGTATTAGTACTGATTTCTATAGAAATCCAAGAGAAAAGATTCTGGGTGCGGAATTGGGAGGTACATAGCTTCTCGGGGGCGCCAGTTTGAACTAACTTGTGCCAATTCTTAAAAATCCACGCATGCGCTGCAAGAATAAACCAACCTAATATTATCATTGTCCTTTTAGGCAAGTCAGTGAGTGTTTGATTTGAGCCTAGGTCATTAATTAACAGTAATTAGCTGACCATTGCAACTTTTAAAGAACTGCCAAATCTTCAGTGAAGACGTTGTAAAGCCTATTGAGACATGTCCAAATAATTTCTTGCCATGAAGATAGCTGCTGTGGTTTTAAATTTTCCGCTGCAAATAAAGCGCACGAGATTTCAGCACCTCCTGACTAGGCACTTGCACGCGCAGTTGATTATTGTTGATGAATGAACTAAGCTCGTGAAGTACATCGGTTTGGAAACGAGGACCTTGAACGGCACTAGTTAAGTGTATTCTCACAGTGCACGTGTGCATTTTTAAGGCTTAATTGGCGAATATAACTGAAACAACATGTATACAACAATTCAAGGTGCTTTTTCTTTCTTTTTTTTCTTTTTTTTCCACGTTAATACCAGTGCAAAAGAGAACGGTTCGTGGTAGTTCTACCCAATTCCCGAACGTGTCTCTATTAATGAGCTGCGTTCTTGTAGAAACGGGAGGCACACGAATGTCTTCCTTTCTTTCTTTCTTTCTTTCTTTCTTTCTTTCTTTCTTTCTTTCTTTCTTTCTTTCTTTCTTTCTTTCTCATAGCCGTTCAAACCAGAATTAACTATAGTTGAGAAATCTCCGAACTGGTTCGAACCGTCATACTTTTCGCTCCGGAGCTGCACCTGAAGCGAACCAAAAGCGTAAACCCGAACTCCAAAAGAACCCAAAAAATGTTTCGGTTTGGCACCCACTTTGGCACCGACGTGCCAACAGGGTGTCGAACCGAACTGGAACTGAACCGTAAACCAGAACTGGTCCGTTATGTTCAGCTGAACCGAAACCGAATGGAATCAATATTTTTGCCGCCATCTTAGAATCGAACCCGTACGGGAATTTCGAGGAGGAACTATTCCGAACCGGTTCAGCCACAGGTTCAGGCCAGAGTTCGAGCTGGCGGTGTGTTGCTATAAGACATTGCGCGCACAAAAACACACCACGCGCACAACACACCTGGCAGCACAACGCACGCACAAATGGAAGAGTGGATCCTATAAGACCCCTTCTCCCATTCTATAGTAGGATAGAGTGTCGCCTCGAAAACAGTCATGTGGCTCATCAAAGCAATCTCATTGGCTCACTCAACTGCACGCATGGTCGGCTGAACTGTACGCTGTCCAGACACAGCGTCGTCCTGGTGGATACTGCTTGTGTTCAGGGCACCTGCTATGTGTCAGGTCAGGCGGTGCCGTCATTCATTTGTGTCATGGCGCTTCGCTGCACGCCGTGGAGCGTGCATACGCAGTGTTCCCTCTCTCCCCTTTTCTACTCCCCTTTCCCTCTCCCCCATTTATATCGGCAAACCGGTCGCTCGCCTGGTTGACCTCTCTGTCCTTCCTCTCCTTGCGCTCTCTCTCTCTCTCTCTCTCTCTCTCAAGGTGCCTGCTGTCCGATACGCGTGTTGCAGTTTCATTGTACTGTACTACCAGGATCCTTGTACTACCTTCAGTGACTGCTGATGGAGGATCAGCACGATCGGGGCCTGGTGGAAATTATCCACGGCAAAGCGCAGATATCGGCAACAGAATAAAGTAAAAGAGAGAGCGGACTTTCTTTCGCGGTGCTCGGCTATTAATAGATGTATCGTTATGTAATGCTAAAGAAAGAGTTGTATTAGATCGAGATCTCCACTCATCCAAGCTAAAACAAATGTCGCACGATGTCTACTTCCAAAGCACCACCGCAGACATCACTGCCACAAAGTACCACCTCCAGCGCTCAATCGGTAACGCTAGAACAGTTAGAACAAAGCATGCAACTAATATATGCAGAGGTATACACAAACTCAAGCTAAAGGTTGAGGGTGCGCAAACAAAAGCCACAGCCGTCCCCCAAAAGAGGGTCAGTCAAAGCCCGGGAGCTCCTACCAAGACAACGAAAGCCATATAGAGCACACTGATAGTGACAGTACCATCCATGGGTAAGATGTCAAAGAGCACAAAGACCGAACACACTACATAAGTTCGGCGCCAATCCCTCCCGGCGTTATTGTATTCAGGAAATAGGTAAACACAATCAAAAACACGAAGGATACGAGCTTTATGCTCACCCAGATTACCCTCAAGTAGCCACATTTGCCAAGAAGGATGTCGCAATTAATGCACATTATTTTAGGGGAGAACCTATTCAGCACAAGATAATCACGATTTGGCCGCAGAAAAGGGGCAGTTATAAAACAATATTTGTCAACGTTTATAGTTCTCCCAGAGAAAAACAACACCGAGCAAAGGTAAAGACTCTTCACAAACGTTTTGGTATGGGACCGGAAATGCTAGTCGAACCAGCTCAGACACCTTCACCATAGCCTCTACGTGTCAGAGCAGCATAATAACGGCATCCTTCAAACCACTTCGACATGCGTGGCAGAGGCGGCAGCCATCGCCTTGGCCATTCAGGACGTCGAGCGCCAAACCAATTCAGCTGTCATAATATCCGACTCACAAACGGCTTGCCGCCTGTTTCTAAATGGAAAGGCACCCCAATCAATTATCAAAATTTTAGGCAATCAACTAGACGGGCACCACGCCATCATATGGTGTCCGGCACACAAGGAACTGGCAGAAAACGCGAGGGAAGACTGTATTGCTCGAGGAGTAAACGTCCGAGCAATGGCATGGGCCAGCGACGACCTTCACCGAATTCTCGTGACATCCTCTTACAGCAAAGGCAGGAGCAGAGAGGTTTTGGACATCCTCACTCTAATTTAAACAGCCAACAGAAGAGGGACTGTCGTCGTATTCAGACGAATACATACCCCAATATGCACCACCTACACCGAATACACCCCACGAGGTTCACTCACGTGTGCCCGTGGTGCACAGACACACCCACACTAAAACACATCACATGGGAGTACCCCAGATGCCTCCGCACATAGACAACCCCATGGTACACCAACACCCACTAATGAGGAATAGACAGTGGGAGGCATGGCTTGCGGACGAGGGTCGGGAGAGCCAGTTGGCTCTTCTGGAATAAGCCAGCGAGCCGCTCGTGCCAGTGGGGCCCTGAAATAGGGCCCCACTGGCACAGGGGAACGGAATGGGGCCCTGGAACCGTCGTGCCTTATTTTATTTATTTTCAATAAAGCACTCACTCACTCACTCACTCACTCACTCACTCACTCACTCACTCACTCACTCACTCACTCACTCACTCACTCACTCACTGTCTAGCGTGCTGCTCACTGTCTGCATTACATGCTGTTTTTAGTCGACATTCAGAACTTTGAATAATTTTTGCAATAATTATTTTCCTTGCATTTTTACCGCGGCTACACACCTTAGTTAAAATATTATTATGATGCAAGAAGTATTTGTAAAATTTTGCTAGTTAAGAGTGCTCACGTTTGCAAAATCATACTACGTGTTCTCTTGTAGCCAGGCACCTTTTTCTTTTATTTTTTCTTTTTTTCATATTTACGAAAACTGATACGTAATACATGAGGATCCCCGTGCTATATCAGGTATGTTTCTTCATTTTCCAAGGAAAATTGCGACAACGAGCACGAGCAGCTCTGGCGGAGTAGCGATTGCTTATTGTTTATAGCGGAGTAGCGATTGCTTATTTCGCTCTAATATATCGCCGTCTACCCTGGTGACAGAATTTTTCGAACGCGCAAGTAATAATTCATTATATCATCTTTTCATGTGACTTGTTCGCAACTAGCGATAAATGGAGCGCGGAATCTTGGCATAATGTTTGTTTACAAGGGCTCATCTACATATCACAAAAATCGCAGATAGTGTTCACGGAGTATCCGGAACTATACTGACGCACGCGTCAGAGGACCTTGTGTAATAATTTCAAGCAACACTGTGGACATATTGCCGAAAACTAGACGAACGCCGCATAGGCCATTCTTTCCTTTTTCACTCTGCACGTCTACCTGTATTTGACACGGGATAATATGCCTGGTCCTCTGCTGTCGCTTCTCAGAACACATAGTGGCCCTTTCACCTTCTCGCCATTTATGCTATCGCGTAAAGCTTTCAATGAGGCTTCGACCATTGCACCGATCCGCGCATTAGTCTTACAACGTGATCCCCAAACCACAGTGTTCATGACGTCTGTAGAGGATCCGTCTCATACAAACCGTACTTCAGGGCGCCGCGCTCTATTTGGTGCGCGTTTCAAATTTCTGCGAACTGATTGCGGTCTCAACCGTGATTGCCTAGGCAGCAGCTATATAACAGAGCAAGAAAAGAAAGGGAGAACCAAGGTGCAAATAATTTTGGATCAGTAGTTATTCATAGGGACGGTAAAGAGAAAGAAATGTTTAAGATGTGTAATAATAAATCACCGTTCTACGATAAAAATGCGACAAAAAATATGATAGTTGTCTACCAATGCGCAAGCATTCTTTGGCTCGGCTGCTACTTCACTTCTACTTACTTATTTAGGTAGCTTATGCATGTCTATACCCACCGCTACTACTACTCATCGACTATCATTCACTATTACACTAATATAACGATTACATGTGTTAACTTGACCAATTGTGCATTTATTTTGCAGATATAAGGCGTCATGAGACGAATAGATTTTGCTGGGGTACTCGCCAAATAATGTTTACGCATTAAAAAGAAAGAAAAAACTGCAGTATCGCACGAAAGGCGAAGCATGGTTTGCGATAGCAAATTAGTGTACAGCTAACTATACGAAATGAGGATAGTAGTTTGATCGGCCGTATAAACGTGTCAGCATAGGCATACTAACTAAATTAGCAAGCATGGTGTCATGCGCGCACAAGCCAGCATGAACACATCTCGCTAGGTGGCCGCGAAAACTCGTTGTCAAAACGCTGCAGTGAGGAAACGTGGAATCAACAGTGAGCGAATTGACCTTCGTGCATGCGCATCAACGCGAACTACGCCGCGAAACAGCGCGGACTTTGCACCCGCCAGATACAGCTGCCCTAGTGTTCCTGTATATGCTCATACAGGAACACTAAGCTGCCCGGACGGGCTGCGTTTTTACAATTGCTAGTGTGTACAGCGGGGCGTGGCGCTTTTGACGGCGCTCGACGTTTCTGCGCAGGCGCGAGTAAGAGCGGGTGCGAGAGAGAAAATCTGGGGGCCTTTGCTCCTTGAATATGTGACTCTGCCTAGGCACTACGATGGAGAAGTTTCTTTGCGCCAGTAGCGTGCGTTTGTCCCTAGGCGTGCCGGCATGGCAGAGGGGGAGTTGAGTTTGTTTACGCTCCGCCGCTGACTGCCCGCGCGGTGAGGCAGTGGGCACGGAGGCCCCATGTGGGGATCACTGCCTCTGAAGGGCAAGGTTCTGACTGTGTTGTATAAGACGCGGGTCACTTTGTTAGTCGCGACGATATATTGCATTCTTTACAAGCACTGCTCCAGCAGGGCACATGTAACCGGCAAACCGTGGCCGCATCAGGAGAGCACCTGAGGTTATATTACAGCAGGCGGCGCAGGATCTGCGGGGCACCCAAGCGGTAGCGGGAGGGTAAAAGCTGTAAGCAGGGCGGACGCCTACTTAGTTCCCGCACCTGGGGGCTGTGACGCCTTGGATTTCGATGGCATCTTCTAGGGCCTACTAATTATATAGCTGCACAGATTGACTACATTGTGTTCCAAAGGAACCAAATATTAAAGATGGCAAGTTTCGGGAACCTTTATTCAGCCAACGCGGCCCAAATGCAAAAACATACTTGAATCCCTGACGTCACGCTGACGTACCATCACTGGGGTTTCGGCGCGAAATTCAAATACTGATACTTGGACCTCCATTTTCTCATCTAATAATCAAACTATTTTTTTTCAAATGACTGCCTGCAGGGTTCTCAAACAATGCTTCATTAGTCTAAACTGATTTATTGTTTCGCCCTTTAGTGTCTTTTTAAGCCACGCGGTTGGCGGCGCCACCTCGCAGTTCCCGCACAAGCACGTGTGACATCACAGATTTTAACGGAGCCTGATTGAGTCTAGACGGACTAGATTAAACGGTAGAAGAGCGAATGGTCAAGTTAAAATGTTTCAAATGCATTTGCTGAGCCACCAATGGCCCAAATACGCAAAACATTTGTAAACTATGTGACCTCACACTAATTATACGTGCCGGAGCTGAAGACTGCGTGCGAAATTCAATGAAGGAACATCAACCTTCATTATATCAATTATTAATCAACCTATTACCAGGAAATAAGCGAAAACAGTGCTTTGAAGAAGCACTTTGGAAGTCTAAACTGATTCACTGTCCCTTGGTGAATCCAATGAAGTAGAAAATTTGGGAGAAGAAGCGAGTGGTAACGCAATGAATAGCCTCATAAGGCGCCACGAAGTCCCCTGAACTAAAGAATAGAGGGGCTTTACTAGCTTTACCCTGAGTGCCCAAATTACGATATGCCATCGATATGCCTATATGAAACAATGCATGGAGCCTCATCGTAATTTTTCTTACAGCGAAGCTCTATATGGCTAGCCGATTAGTCCGTCCGTCTGTCGCCTGTACGCCGAAAACTTACCCGGTGCAGCGCCATGCGCATGCGCAAAAAAAAAAGAAAGAGAAAGGGAGGTGCGCGATTGACTGCGCCAGTAGGGACGTCAATCGTTCTCCGTCGCAGTCGAATGCGCACAGCAGTTTCTCTCCGGCTCCGAAGTGGATAGGCCACGCGTCATACGTACCTGAGGAGCAGGCAGCTTTCGATCAGCAACGTCGCGAGCAGAACCGAGAACGAGCTCGTCTACGCCATGCCACTGCTGTAGCCAGAGCACAAGAACAGGCTTGTGCAGCCTAGCCAAAGCAGCAATTGCTACCGAGTATCCGGCAGCCTACCAAGCCGTCGTTTAATGAACCGTCGGGATTAACCCGGTGATAAACACCGTGGCCGCACGTGATCCTTTATTTTCTAAATAATGCCCGGACAAAAAGAAACGATTTGGTTAAGAAAACTCCGATCCGATTCGAACCGTCATAATTTTCGTTCCGGAGCTGAAGTTGAGCCAATTTCCAAAATGCGCGTACCCGAACCAAACTCGAAAGAAATTCGGTTTGAGGGAAGGAAGGAAATCAACTTTATTCGAGGCCCTGCAGACCACGAGAGCTTTGGGCTTTCTTGGAGTGGGCGTCTCCCACGACGGAACCGGGAGGTTGAGCTTCCTGGCGGCGTCGTGGACCTGCTGGACCGCCCAGAGTTTGATGAAGCAATCCGGAGCGAAGAACTAGCTCCCCTCCAGGGGCCGTATTCCAATGCGTCAGCAGCTACCGTCCAACAGGAGCTGTATACGAGAAACGATAAATTAATTGTCTTGCGATACGCCGTTTGGTAACCACATAGTTTTTTCTTATATTGTTTGTATGAAATAATTATACACATATACGTGTCTAAATATGTGTGTGAGTGAACCAGCGCACACCATTTATTTTGATTTCGGTTTCGTGTTTCTCGAGAGCAGGGTCTGGAGAAACCGGCCAAGCGCGGTATATTTCTCGTGTCGTCAACCAACAATGCGCTGTAGCCGTCGTGACTGAAAACAATGACCGATGCCGGGTTTTTTCGCGTAAGTGTTTCCAATTTCACGAACAGTTTCTCGTGATCACACGGTCAAGAAATGTTTCCAAAGGTAGTATCGTTAAAATTACTTTTAGGTAGACAGTATAGCTGGTGTTGTTACGCTGACAATTCGGCCTGTGCAGCAGAACGGCTAGGCCTAACCACTGAGGCACTACGTTGCGTCGTCGACGTGCGAGTAAATTCGTTTAACTTTAACGATGACTTCAGCGATGTATAGCTGGCTTACTGTAGTTCCCTGTGCAATAAACGTGGGCGAATTCATTTTGAGAAGTAATAAGTCGCATCTATTCGTATGTTCAAAAGATGGTGACATACTCGGAAGCTTCGAATTTGGCCCGCCAGCACTAGAATCGACCGTATTTCGACGAAACGTTTATAAAAAGTGCAGTGATTGGGTGTCGTGACGGTTACGTTACCTGACGCGCATGTTGTGCCAAAGTTAGGCCCGCCTTCACTGTTCGCCTACCGCTGTAACGTGCTTTTCAATCTGGATTTTTCAGTGTGTTGCTGCTTTGTTTACAGGGGACGAGCGCAGAGCAAGATAACCGCTTCACTGACAAACAGAAAAAGCTCTTGAAGCAATTGAGATTTCATGATGTCCTCACTAAGAGGGTAAGTTCAGGTTGCGGTTCTTTTCATTTTTGCTCATTTTTGTGCCTACATGCCGGCTAACACGTGCTCATTTTCGTGTAGGTTGACATGACCAAAGTGAACCTGGACACCATCAAGCCATGGATCACGAGAAAGATAACGGATTTACTTGGGATGGAGGATGAAGTCGTGGTCGAGTTTGTCTTTAACCAACTAGAGGCAGACAAGGTTGGTCAAAAGTTGGTTACAGGCATGATTACTTGCGGGTCCTTTTAATGAGGTTAAATGTGAAAACTGAACGTATGAACGTTATCTGTAGTTGTGTTTAATGTCATAGTAATGCCTCATAGTGAATCTGAGCCTAATTAATGCAAAATACAGTGTTTTTTATAAGATACGACAGTTTTATGGTAGTACAGGAACGTCTCCTTCATATTCCCCTTCTTCATTGCACTTGACGTTTTGGTAGAAGTTTGCTGTAAGGCTCAGTTACAGTAGCTCCTAGCAGGGAAGATGTTGGTAGGTGATGCTGACAGATGTAGATATTTTTGTGTGAAGGGGCAGCCCACCAGCTGTTTCCTGGAGCTGAAACAAACTAACGCGATCTGTTGAATCTTTCAGTCCAGCACATTCACAGCTAAGGACCTCTTGCATCCAAACTAAGGTTCCTTTGGACCCGAAATGCTCATGTATGTACTCGTCTGGTGGGGGAGGCAATAGAAAGCGTTGCCCTTACGTAGCCTTTGTTCAGTCTTTTTAGGCTATGTCTGCTTTTGGCCACGGCGCGCCTCTTGTTTCCGGCCTTCACACAGGTGGTGCACATCTCAGGTGGTAATGGTTCTCTTTCCCAGTGTGGCCTGACTGCGCTCTGCGCACGCTGAGGCCGCGCTGTTCTTTCGCTCAAGTGTGCTGGTTGCCCAAACCCTGCTGCTGTTATGACAATGGCTTAAATGAAAAAGACCAGGAAGCTTGAATCAGCATCTATAGCTGCACTCCTTTGAAGGAGCTTGCAGTGAAGCAAAGGTTAGCTTTGCACAAAATGCAGGATTGTGTACACACGCCGTGAAAAGTACACAGGCCACACTGCACAAAACTTGCATTGTTGCTTGGGCATGTGGCAGGGCTCCTCTTGCACTACTTGGCCTGTTTGCACTTTTGGATATTCACTGTTGAAGAAGGCACTCACAGTGTAGGCATGTTTGCCAAATCAGCCAAAGAGGTCTTTATGAAAGAAACTTGCTAGTGGGCGCAATGTTTCCACTCCAGTTCAAGAACATGGTCTGTGATACTACAAGTGTGATACTAATTGGCAAATACATGTTCCCCAGTCTCCTTAGTGCCGAGGTGCAAGGAGAGCCTTGCATCATATCCTGGAGTCGCTTCTGGCTACTTCTAGTGTGACCTTTGTGCTTCTTACAGCTCTTGATGCTTGAACTCACTTGTAGCACTGTGTATGTTTCTTGCGCTCATTGACTTTGTTTTAAAGGGACATTAAAGATATACATTGTCAGGGCTTAGCTGATGGACTGGCAGTTCTGGAGTGTTTGTTCTTGGCCAAGTTATGACATAGTCGTAATTGAAATTGCAGTTAAATGGCACTCATCCTCAAATACAATCAACCATGAATGGAGAAACATGTACAGTGTGATCCACTGCTTAAAGGGACACATGAGCATCGAACATGCACGAAATTCTCATTCTGGCAAGTGCACAATTCCTGGGCTTTGCAGTAGACTTGTGGTTGGTGGCGCTGGCACTTTCCTACACATCTGTGCAGTGTATTGACATAGCATCAGCAGACATTTGCAGCTACAGTGCCAGCAGAGTGAGAGCCACACACTAGTGTGTTCCCTTTAACAGTAGACTTCACTGTACAGCAACTGTGCATCATTCTTTTGAGAAATTTTTCATGCCATCCTCTAGCCATGCTCTCTCCGAGTTTGGGCAAGGCATAGGCATGAATTTCATAGTATGTTAATACAGGGAATAAAAAAAAAAAAGTTCACAGGAGAATAGTGACAAAGTAATTCAACAGTGCGCTTGAACAAAAGATGTCTCTGTAGCCAATGTTTTGACAACAGTCTTCTTCATCAGAGCCCAGATATCATAAACGTCCTCCATTGGACTACTGTTGGAAGAGGAAAATCTGGAAAAGCAGCAGCTTTTACTTTTATTTGAGGCTGACTTAGGAAGTGTGTTTGCATTGTATGTTTCCTTGTAGCAGTTAATCAGACATTCATAGCCACTTTATTTTATCATATAACTTCAAGCAGATGAGTAAACCATAGTGTCAGTCTCCAGACAATGCTCGGGCAGCAACACACTTAATAAGTATGTATATATTATTTTTGACATCGTAAGCTATTTGTTCTGCAATGTTCTGATCACAGTAAAATATGGCAACAGTAAGAGGCTAAGGGAGATGAATCACTGACCTACAGTGAAATTGCAGACAAATCAGCTTCAAGAAGGTTAATAATACCAGAAGTAAGAGAGTTGTAAGGAGTTAGGATAAAGTTTAGACAAATCCAGATGCTATTCATCATCTTTATAGTGACCTAATTTCTGTACAGTTAGTATGCTTATGTATGAGTGCCAGGTTTCCTTCTATGAATCTTAGTATGAAGCATTTATGGCCTTGTGCCAGCACTCTGTCAGAGCATACTGTGCAATTTTTGTGTTTAGTCAGAGAGCAGCACATTTAATGAGGAGGGTACACCTAAGTAGTGTTTACAGAGTGGCAACACAAAGTAGCAACACATCAATCTACTGCACCAGGTCTTGTCAAATAGTGGCATCCAAATGCTCTTTGTGATATTGTTTCCACAGACAGGGAAAAATTGGCTAGGGAGAGCAAGGGACATTACACTGCACTTTTAGCATTTTTAGTTAAGGGCCCCTCACCAGGCCACATAGCAAATTCGGTTATACATTGGAAGCTGTTACGTGCCCTCTAGGAAGCATTGTGCCGCAAGAATTTTTCAAATTTGTTCATTAATAGCCAAGATAGAAATACTTCAGTGCCGGGAACACATGATTTCAGAAGGAGAGCCACTGCCAAGAGACATCCTCTCCGCTTGCCCTGTCTAGCCTCCTCAAGCAAAGATCCTTCCCTGGGTTCTCCCATACCTGAGCGCTGGGATTGTGTGACGCATACGACAAGGGCCCCGCCTTCATTCATTTCCTTTCTTTTTTTTTTTCCCCTCACTTTTTTTGTTGCGCGGCACACTTTCACTGACAGCGTCGTGCGCGAGCTGTTGCGTTTGTCTTGTTTCGCGCAGCACATGATTTTGCATGCTGTGCACGAGAACACCTGGCTGCGGTATAAGTCAGTACTATGCAAATACTAAGGCAGACACAAGCAGTTCATAGAGCATTATCACGCGCTGGAACACAGTAGAAAATGACATACTTACATTGTCTGCGCATGTGACTGCACGAAGAGGGAACAAGCAGACAAAACGGTTGCTGTGGTGCAAAGTAAAACAACACACAGACATTCAGCTTGTGTGCGTTATTATTTCTGTAAACTTTAATTCGTCTATTGAAGCAACAGATTACACAAATAGCAGATGTTGCCTTGAATAATTCTCGAAGTCACGTTTCACTGCGAGTGACGTCGCAGCAGTACAATGTATGTACGTGCACTTGTGCGGTATACGTCCACTCTCCGGCTGGCAGCATGGCACCTGCGAGGTGAAGGGCAAACGGAATTCGGTTTGAAATTTCAGCTCTTTCCGCAGCGCGTAGCGATGTAATACTTAATACTTAGTAGACACGATCATCAGCGTGCATGTGCCCACTGTGCTTGTTGGTAAAAAATGGCCAGAACTGGTGAGGGGCCTTTTCAGCATGATGTCGTATGCTTCCGTGAGCTAGGTGCAACTTTCAGTGCTGTCAGGCGGTAGTGTAACAGTGCTCAATTGCACTTTTTGATAAAATTAGTTTACTGGTTGCATTTCCTTTTATTTTCATTGGCAATGCTAGAAAGTCCACCACAACAGTGTACACCAGACGGAGTTTGCTCCCATTCTGCCAGCGGGGTGTGCCCTACCTCGATCATGTGTGTAATTTACTAGATTGCACTAGCTTTGGTCTCAGTGACGGCAACATGTTGGTTGTTTCAAAACACTGATGTGTCAGTCTGGCTTGACAATTTTTACCTTTAGTGTCCTTTTAAAATGTGTACTCTTGGCAATTGTCAGAAGGCACACATTTGTGCTCTGATCTATTGCCAGTAGGAAGATTGCTGGCTTTGCTGTGAGGCCAATAAATCTGCCTGAATACTTACAAGTACTGACTCTTAAGAATGTTCTTTAATTACTTTCAGAGTGCTTGCTTACCATTAACATTTCCAGTCTAAATAATGCAAGTATCATTGATCACTCATTCTTAGGCATGGGGGATTTTGAGAAGAAACTTCTGTACTATGTATCCTTGTTGAGCAGTAGTGAAATGTTTGCGTGCTGTTCTATTTTTATATAATCTGTTAACAGTTTCACAGCATCTGGGGTTGGACCATTATGAATTGGGCTTATTGTGCAGCAGTACTTTCCTCTCTATGTTTAGTTGGCGTGATAGTGGTAGGCTTCTTGAAGATCAGCCTGTGGTTTAATAATGGGTCACAAAAGCTGTCACAAATATTGACGTCACAGTTGTGCATGACTGTAATAGCGTGCCCCTACAGCTCCACAATCTGTGTTTCAAATTTTTCAGAGAACAGTAGCCTTTTTAGTTTGTTGCAGTCATTAGCTAGGCAAAGCATTTGTTCACAAATCCCTATATCTTGGTGTTAAAATTAAAAGCACAAGTTGTATAGGCATGTCAGCCAGTTATTTAGCTCTTAGTCTGCTCTTGCATAAAAAGTAACACAGGAAGGCACAGGACATAAGAAGGAGACGGACGAAGCATTCCTTCATATGTCCTGTATCTTGCACTGTTACACATTTTTTTTTTTATGCAACTTGACCAATCGGCTCAAGTTAGCACTTTATTTCTACTTTTGTAGTTAAAGCTTCACGTAGTTTCTGTTATCCTTGGGGCCAAATCGCTGGGAAGGGATGGATTGTGATGTTTGGGCCTGGCCTGTCTATCTCCCTTCCCAGCACCCAGACCCACGGATGATGCAGATCAACCTGACAGGCTTCCTGAATGGCAAGAATGCCCGTGACTTCATGGGTGAGCTGTGGAGCCTCCTGCTCAGTGCGCAGGAGACTGTCGGCGGCATTCCTGCCGAGATCCTTGAGGAGAAAAAGGCTGAGATCAGGAGGCGCCAGGTCAGTTCAGCATTGCGGTTTTCTTGTTTCAAGTCATGTGAGCATTGCAGTAAAAAGAAAATTTTGCAAGCTAAATCCTGCAGCTACCTATTCATGGCATAGCAGCCATCACACGCACAGTGCCAAAAATCTCCAGAGCCATTTTTTCTTTAAATTGAGTAAAACAAATTCTCTAGATTATTTTTGCAAGTGCTGAATGGTTGTTCAATCTGTCGCTGTGCTTTTCCTAAAAGTGAACTTATATGATTTTCAAGCAATATTATGCATTTGAGAGACCCCCCTTCTCTCTCCCTCTCTGTAACACATTTTAAAACACCTGACTATGCCAGACTTTAATAAAGTCTGGCATAGGTCACCTCTAACATGTGCATGTATAGCACAAGTATCGTGTACAGAATGCTGAACATAGAATGTCGAACAGAATTTTGCGAACATAGTAGGGCTATGTGCTGCAGGGAGTCACAAATTGTAAAAACAATCCCGTGCAAAATGCAATCCGTCATGGTTTGTCCTTTCACACATTGCAATGCCAGCAGGGTCATGCATATGGCATCACTAGGGTAAACATTGTTGATTGGTTGACCATTGAGGCACAAGGGTACGCCAATGTGACAAGAGCCGGCTGTGTGCTGAAGAGGTAGATTGGTGTAACATCATGGTACACTGTCTCAGTGCACTCCTGTGATTACTGTAGCTGCCTGAACGTAGCCAGGAGAAACATCCACAGCACTCTGTTCATTTGTTTATGAGCAACATTAGCGTACCCAATCTTACTGCTACATGATGTCACCGAATATCGCTCTCTGAATGTCAGTGACTCCAGATACAGTGTGTGTGTGTGTGTGTGTGCGTGTGTGTGCGTGCGTGTGCGTGTGTGTGTGCGCGCGCGCGTGAAAACACGTAGCAGAGCTTCGAAACTACCGTATAATGCGGAATATAGGTCGACCCCCTTACATTGAAGCAATGAAGTCAACATAAAAATTATAAAGCACAAAACTTCGTTTTATTTAGTGGTGCCGCCATACTCATCACCTGCTCATTTGTTTGAGCTGTCTGAACTCTCGTCCGAAGACGACTGCTTTTCACTGGCTGCATCCCACAGCATGTCATCCTCGGTGCCGTCCAAGGAGTTGCCATTGCAACACTTCTTGAATGACCGCACCACCATATTGTCGGGCAGCGAGCGCCAAGCCTGTGACACCGATGTGGCCACAGGGGCGAGACGCGGCCTGCGCAGCCGGCCGGTTGGAGTCGTCGGGTTGTCGCCGGCCATCCACTGATTATACTGTTCAAGGACATGGTCTTTAAAGGGCTTGTTGAGCACGACATCCAGTGCCGCAAGTGCTGGCGTCATGCCTCCCGGAATGACGGCTAGCTCCGTCCTCCCATCGCGAGTGCCTGCTTCACCCCTTCGGTCAAGTGCCCGCAAAATGCACCCAAGATGAGCATGCTCGGACACCGCAGGAGTGCGCCAGGTCGCCGATTCTAGACGGTCTTGATCCAATTGAGCCTGACGGCCTCGTCCATATAGTCCTTTTCATACACGCGAACGACATCATCCCACGGAAAAGCCTCCTTGGCAGCGTCTTCCTCTTGAAGATTACATATGGGGGCAGCTTTCTGCCGTCTGCAGAACATTCGCCGACCGATTTTCCGGACTCCAAAAATTCGGACATGCTCGATTATTCAGTCTGCTTCGCGGCACCACCGTTCTCCCCATAGACCATAATGTATTAAGGGGGGAGGAGGGGATCAGAATTAACTTTTTTGTTTCTTGACAGAAAGGGCTGAAATTTGGCACACACACTGCACATTGCAATGAAGAGGCAAATCTAAAATTTCATTAGGATATCTTAATTAGTTTTTGTTTTATAAGAATTTATAAGTTCCTTGCTTGTGGAAAGCCTGGCACAGTAACGAAACATGATAGGGAGCTGGGAATACTTTGCATGTTTGCCCAGATGTCTAATCTACATCAAGACAGTGTTCGATTTTTTTTTTTTTTTAGTGCGCTAATAATTTTTTGCTCAACATAACATGCACATGACTGTGCTTCACTGCATGGAGCCATGTAGTAGTTGTGAAATAATTAAATAATGGAAAGATAAAGAAACATTTCAAGACTGTCTTTAAGTAAAGCACAGCTTGTGGATCACAGCAAAGCAAACTGGGCCAAAATCGGTCCAGCCATTGTTGTGCTACGCTTTCCACGAGCGAGGTGATTGACAAAAAAAATGCAATTGAGAAAACTGGCCGCAAAGTTTTAAAAGCACTGCAGATTTATTAAAAAGCACCAGGGCTGTAATATTTTGAATCGTTGCTGTCAGGCATCTTCTTACACCTTTGCCTCATTGTTTGGTGGGCTTTGGATGCCTTCTTCAGGCGTTATTTATCCTTTTCTTGCGCCGTCTGGAGTAGTGCATGACCACCATTTTCATTGCCAGACCGAGCCTGGTATCGCAGTGTACACCCACAGAACGCTGTTGGCATCTTGGGCACAGAGTTTTAGCGATCAGTGTTCATCGCGGAAACAGGCATAATAATGAACTCACAGTCACAAGGGGCCGAAATTTGTTCTTGGCATTGCTGCTTCCGCTCAGTCGCGGACACTGCGCGAAGGGAGTCGCGAATGCTGCATGCCTGCGCTTCTGCAGTAACCGCTGACACAAAACGCGGCTCGAGGCACGTCTGAATCGTGAGACGATTTGTCTGATGAGCCTCGAGTCACCATACAGTATGTAGCTCGTCGACGGTTGGGGCTCACTCGCAGGCTGCGTGTCCCTGTCGCACGATGCATCGGAAACGCACACCGTCTCTGCCGGCGATGGAGACCTTCGACCCGCGTCGCCTCCAACAACGCGAGCTCGCTTGCCGACTCGCGCGGCCGTACGCACAGGTGCGAGAGCCTCCGTTGGCACGTCTTCCGGTGGCTTGGTTATCAATGTCGATCTCACAGTGCGATTGTCGGCTTCGCTGCTGGAATCGCACGGTGCAAGATAACGCGGCACGTTATCTGCGTGTTCAGTCGGGTTCTCCGCTTCCCCCGCTGGCCGCCGTCTTTTTCTCGCCGTAGGAGGCTTGCGCTTCCATTTTCCGAAGGCATGCTTCATTTAAAAGTTCTTTTTGAACGAACGAGGATCCATCGCTGACCTGGGAGCTTTCATAAATCCGAATTCTGCGAGTGTCAAACGAAGTAAGACGCCAGTGTGGTTTTCAAAGCAGACAACTGCGGTCCGCCATGGTTGCCAGCTTCCCCGCTGCTGCAGCAGCAACCAATGGCGAGACGCCTTTCAGTACGGCAACCAATCGGAGGCCCGCTTTCATCGCAGGGCCCGTGTGACCGCCTCTAGCAGACCCGCGCTTCTTTTGTGTTTGTGTGTTTGTTACATGATGGCGACGACCGAAGAAATCGGAAACGGAATGGCGAAACTTCGAGCTTTCGAACGATACCAAGATGGCGGCATTCGGTGGCGGGAAAGACGAGTCATGGCTACGCGAACTGCAATGATTTTGCGCGATTTAAAGCCGTTTTCTCGCCCTACGCACTGATAAATTAATTTTTTTCGGCCACTTTTAGCGCGTTTTCAGTCAAACCATTTTGATACAATGTAGATTAGGCATTGCAGATACCGAAACGCGTCGTTGCCAAAAATCGATCTTTTTGGGGATTTTCGCGATCTGATCCCCGCGTCCCCCCTTAACAACTGCCAAAAGTTCGGACACCTTGCAACCTCTCGTCTGATTTTTCGGACACTCCTTGAGCCAACTCGATCAAGAGCACCATGCACCGACTCTAACCGGTGCATGGTTCAACTTGCTGAACGCCATTTTTGTTTTGAACGGAGCCTCCTTGCAGCCCACGACGTGGCGCTACTGCAAATTCCCGCTCATCATCATCGTTTCTGCCTTGGTCGATGGAGTGGTTTTACAGCAGTTTCGGTTTCAGCGTAGTAAGCCATGTCAAGACAATCCAGCAGCTCATTTGTTTCTTCGCGCACGACGCTGCGAGTAGGCCATGTTTTTCATTTGTGCGACTGGTGTCGGCCTGGTGGTGTTTGCTTTGTGTGCTGTGTCGAGGTTGCGGTGATCCAACGCGGCATACGGAACATCGCGTCAAGTGTCTGATGGCGCCGACAGTGCCCGCGCGAACTGCACTGGGGAATGCTGGCAAGCGGGTGCCGGGAGGCCTAAGATTTGTCGCCTTCCGATGTGCTACCTACTGACGCTTAAAATGTTCTGCCGAGACCTGCGCAGTGGTTGCATTGCGATTCCGGACACCGTCTCATTTTACAGTTTCACAGGTGCTGACACTGCGCGGAACTCGATGACGGCGAGATCATTCATCAGGTTTCCGCTGCACCGCCGGACGATGACTCCGAGTCGGAAGATGACGCACCATGTGCTACGCTGCCGTTGCATGTGGAGTGTGTACAAGCAGTGACTGTGCTTTCAGCCGCCTATAGTGACCGTACGACCCTCTCCGATATTCAGGCTTATCTGATTGCGCGTAAACGGAACAGTGTGCAACGGTGCATTCACGATTTCTTCAAGCCTACTGCCGAGCCCGAATAAGTGCATGGAAATAAAGCATTTCATTTTTTTTTTCTTAATCTGCTTTTTCGGACACCTGTTTATTCGGACATTTTTGCAGTCCCCGTGAGGTCCAAATAAACGGTCGGCGACTGTACACGCGAGCATCACCGTGAAGCGTGAATTCTCATTCCCCGTAGAAAGAAGCTTGACTCCTTTTGCGCCGCGTTCGCACACTGTGGTGGGCGACGGCATGTCGAACCACACCGGCGTTTCATCAGCGTTGCCGATCTGTCCTAGCATGTAGCCATGCTGCTGCCGGAGACAGATAACATAGCGCTGGAATTCGACCAGCTTGTCCTCGTATGCTTCTGGCAGATTGATGTGCGTCGTTGAAGTGTGAATCCCTTGTGTCGCATGAAGCGACAAACCCAGTAAATGGAGCCCTTGAATTGTTCCTTGGGCAGTCCGGATTCTCGGGCAATCTTGATAGCTTTGATGCGGATGAGTTCCGCTGTCACTGGCAAAGATCTGGCACTATGCTCGCGGAAGAAATAAGCCGCCTTGTCTTCGAGCTCCGGGTGCACCGCATGGCGCCCACAAAAGGACATCTTCCGCGCGTTGCAGGCAGACAGCTTGACTTTCTGCGTTCGCCAATACCAAACGCTTTTTTCCGAGACGCCAAATTGCCTCTGGGTGGACATGTTCCCATGCATTTCAACTTTCTTTTTAGACACCGCGGTGAGCTGACGTTGAGTATTTGTACTCATTTTGCAAGTGGTCGGGAAATTAGCAACGCCAGAAACGATTGCTCTACAAAAAGGGAAGATGGCATCGGTCCAACTACGTAGGCCACGTTAAAATTGAGCCGCGTCGGTCACCATGGAGGCGATAACGATGCAGATGCCAAAAGATCTCCTCTCCTACATGTTGCCAGACGACTATTCAGGTTGTGCCAAGGGCAGGTATAAAAGTCGAGGGGTGACCTTTTAGTAATGTTTTTTTGAAAAAAACCTCGACCTATATTCTGCACTATATGGTATGTGTTGGTACTTTTTTAAGCTGAGTGATGTGATATAAGTAGGGTTGTATGAATAGTGATTTTTGAGACCAAATCAAATACGATTGAAGCAAATATCAAATAGTTTTCGAAGATTTTTATGCGAAGCATATTACGAGAGCTCAACCCAGGTCCTCAGGCGCGGCGGTGTCGCATTCAATACCACGTGACACTGTGACGTCACGACAAAGGAGAAACGGGGCTCCAACTCGCGCCGTCGCTCGCGGCGTTGCGGTGGCATATAAGCAGCTGCGCTTGCCTCTGCTATACACTCACAAGGTGAGATGCCTCCTGGAGACAGAGCTGCTCGTTGGAATGAGAAGCGAAGGTTGCGGCGTGCTACAGAGACTGATTTTCTAGGTGGCTTTGGCTCAGCTCTTGCAAGATGGGCTGGGTGGGAATCGAACCAGGGTCTCCGGAGTGTGAGACAGAGACGCTACCACTGAGCCACGAGTACGATGCTTCAAAGCGGTACAAAAGCGCCTCTAGTGAATGCGGTGTTGCCTTAGAAACGAGCTGTTTCTAAGGCTCAGGCGTGCGTCGCTTGCTCAGGCGCACATTTTGTTGCTGCGCCGAACGCTGCGTTGCTCGACGCTCACCGCGTCCAATGCGGGGCGCGTAGTCGCTGCGCCGTAGCCCATTGTCTTACACCCCTTGGCGGGTCGACGGGAACGCTGTCGCGTTCCACTCTTGAAGGCGAAGCAGAGTAACACATGAGTTGTTTCTTCGTCTAGCCGAACCAAATATAGCCAAGCAACATCAGTTCACCAGGCTAAACAGTGGTTCAACAACTAAAATAAAGGCTAGTATGCTTCGCATCCTGGGCTTAACCTTAGCTAAGCCACAGCCATTTTTTTTTTTAATAATGAATAGCCATTGTCACAAATACTATAAAACAATGCTCACATCCAAATATTCTTAATATTAGCAAGTTTTTGACAATACATAGTACATTATTAATCATTGCTTATTAAAATCACAAATGAAGCATTAAGAGCAAACAAGAACAAACAAGAGCATGGATGATTGCTGTACAGCCTGTAAAGTATGGCCACCTAAGTGACGAAGCCTACTCCACTATACAAGTTGTAGAGTTTTATGTCCTTACTATGCGATGGGGATGAAAATTTACCATACTTTTGCTCAAATTTTATGTTTATTTGGGCACTGTTGACATTTTTAAGTATTCGACAACTATTTGCAATTACGAATAGGACACTATTCGATTCGTTATTCGAAAGTTTCAAGTGTTCACACACCCCTAAAGTTACCGTAAAAACCCGCGCATAATACGAGGTTTTTTTTATTATTATTAGTAGTAGTAGTAGCGTCCCAAATTTTCGCCTCGTACTATATGCAAATCTGAACAAAAATTTGTCAGAAATTTGGGCTAGAAGTTTTGGTTTCGTTATTGCTGCGTCGCTATGGCTTGAAATTGTTATTCCTGCGTGGCTACGGCTTGGCTTCCTTATTGCTGCATGGCTACGGCTTGGTTTCGTTATTGCTGCGTGAATACAGCATCGTTTCTTTCAGTTATTGTCGAGTGCACACCTCGGCAGCACACGTGCAAACCACGCTTCGCGAAGTGTATCTTTTTTATTCTGCAATGAATGTCTGGACCACGAAAACAGTACTCTGCTGCTTTCAAGAGAAAGGTTATTTTAGCCGCACAGGACATTGGCAAGAGTGTGGTCGGGATGCAGTTGGGCCTCAACTAGGGAAGCATTCGCAGATGGCGTCGACAGAAGGAAGCCCTTTTCGCGCGCAGTGGAATGCGAAGAAGCTTTCGCGGCCTGTAGAGTAGGACATTCTCGGAAATCGAACTCGCCCTGACAGAGTTCAAACGCCAACAGCGAGCCGCGCATCTAGCTGTGAGCGTGGAGCTTGTGCAGGCAAAAGCTAACGAGCTTGCAAGAGAAAAAGGGCTACCAAGCTCCGCCTTCAAAGTGAATAAGCACAGGATTTATCGCTACATGTGCCGTGATGGCTTTTCCTTACGCCGCCGAACTATGATTTCACAAAAGCTGACCAAATCATTCGAAGAGCTACTTGTGGTTTTCCAGTGCCACATTATTTCACTGTGCAAGTCCAAGAACTTCCAGCTAGGGCAAATCGGCAATGCTGACCAAACACCGGTTTATCTGGACATGCCATCGCCCTTCACCGTGCACGAAAAGGGCTCTAAACAAGTTTATGTCCAGTCTACTGGCAACGAGAAAATGTGAGTTACCGTCATGTTGTCGTGCATGGCAGGTGGACGCAAGCTTCTGTCCCATGTCATCTTCAAGCGCAAGACAGTGCCTAAAGGTGAGGAGGTGCCAAAAGATGTAGTCGTGAGATGCCATGGGAAAGGCTGGATGAACAAGAATCTTGTGCTCAACTGGATACAGTCCATCTGGTGTAGGCAGCCCGGCACACTGTTGTCGTTCCCTTCCATCCTCATGCTGGATGCATTTCGTTGCCATTTGGCTGACTCAATGAAGAGGCTGTTGTGTGAATCCGGTACTAAACTTGGCATTATCCAGGGTGGGATGATCAGCTGCAGCCTTTAGGTGTTTGCGTGAACAAGCCGTTCAAGGGCACGGTCAAGCGATGTTACGCAGACTGGATGTGCTCAGGTGAGCCTGCAATGACGCCTGCAATGACGCCGACCGGGTGGCTGAAGCGGGCTTTGCCAGCTGCACTATGCAGGTGGATTACGGATGCATGGGCCTGCATACCAGAGGACCTTGTGTGTCGCGCATTCAAGAAGTGCGGCATCTCGAACGCGCTCGATGGCACAGAGAATAAGTACCTCTGGGAAGATATGTCCAACAAAGAACTATCCGAAGAGAGCGCAGCTGAGGAAGACAGTGATTGAAGTGTGGAGTGCAATTTAAATAAATGTTTTCCTCGAGTTTTCCTAACTCGTATTATACATGGATAAAACTTTTTTTTCCATTTCACGTCCCAAGAATTTCACCTCGTACTATGTGCAGGTTCTTATTATATGCTTGTTTTTACTGTAAGCTTTCAACAGTGTCTATATGCACAAAGTCTGGGCAGTGCCTAAGGTTAAAGGGACCCTGAAACGATTTTGGCGATTTTCTACAAACGTACTGAGTCGTTAGAGTAGGTTCTTCTGATCATTAATTGATGCATCTAAGTGCTCTGCGTAAAGCGTGTAATTTATTATAAGGTTTTAAAAATACCCATCGCTGCCGATCGCAGCGCACTGCTCGGCGGAATTTTAAGCCGCCCCTACCCATATGATGCAAATAACCCATATTACGTCACATGGGCGAGCTATCTGATTGGCTGACCAGGGCGCGTGGTCGATAATTTTTCCAACTTTATGGTAAACAAATGATGCTCGTAATAGTTGGAATGTTAGTTACTTTGTTTTTGTAAAAAGAAAATAACTTAAAGAGAATACACAAGAATAGTTTTTTAGTACACTTCAGCACTTCCGGCACACAGCAAATGTCGTCTGCTTGTGTTACAACGTACTCCATTTTGACGAGAGCTCCGCGGTCAGAGTCGGTCTCAGTCTTTTCGCGAGCACTATGATTCGACTTTGTTGCCTTGTGGACTGCAAACCTAGTGACCTGCAAACCGCGAGTCCAGTATTAGGGCAAACGCAAGCGCAAGGGGACAGGGTCTGGCCGCTTGACTGTGCCGGGATGAGCCACGAGATGAGCAGAAGGGCAAATGTGAACGGTCTGCACGGTGCAGCCACCTGGTGGCACAGAGCTCAACCATACACAGTAGCAGCAACGAAGTGTATTCTTTGCTGCTGGTGTGTATTTTTCGCAGGAGTGTAATCATCAACACGTTGATTTATAAATGTTTAAAATGCTTTACACTTGGTTAGAGCAATATTAGCGCTTTGTTTGACTGGTTAAGCGCTGCGCCAGCAAGTGTCTGGACCGTGCA
The DNA here is from genome assembly GCF_038994185.2 of Dermacentor albipictus. Classification (NCBI taxonomy): domain Eukaryota; kingdom Metazoa; phylum Arthropoda; class Arachnida; order Ixodida; family Ixodidae; genus Dermacentor; species Dermacentor albipictus. The sequence goes on along the minus strand of NC_091825.1, from coordinate 154,482,142 downwards.
GACCGATCAGGCTGCTCACGTACGTCTACGCCAAAGTTCCTTCATCAGCTTGAGTTTATGCCTCCAGTCATTTGCCGAAATGACCAGCTTGCCTGTTTTTAGTGGAGTACCGGACACGTTCGGCGCTACGACAGAATGCTCGCAACGCACGCTGCTTCGATAGCTCTCGGTCGACGGCCAAGCGGCTAGTGGAGAGGTCTCGCGCGTTGGGGGCGTGCTCCTAAACAACCAGAAGTAAGCGATGTGACGTCGCATCGTGACGCTGAACCAGTGAAGGCGGAGCTTAGCGCCGCTCGCTCGGCGAGCGAGTTGAGGAGGAAAAGCATAGCTAGGGAGGAGGGTAACTTCTAATCGCTTGCAGCTCCATTAATACATAACGCTTCACTTAAATTGTGGTGCGAATGTTCTACTTAAGCTGTACCCTACGCGCCTACGAAATTTGTCCGAACTGTTTCAGGGGCCCTTTAACACAGAGCCTAACCTCCTATCTCTTTTTGACAAAAGCTAACCTCCTTGGTATTTAGAAATTCCTGTTTTTACAGATGTTGTGTTTTTCCCCATTTTTAGTTTTCACGCAGGTGTAGCTGTTACTTTCATCGTACTGCTCGTTGGATAGAAAAAAGAAAGGCACTAGAAGCATCTCCCATGAGTAAATGTGTAAGTTTGTAACAGTGAGCCAGGTTATTTGCCTTTGTTTTTGTGACCTGTGAAAAGTAAGTTTTGTTATAATTGTGGTTTGCACTTTGCTATGGATGAATGTTCTTGGACTGTAGAGTTCAACACACTTGTGGGTGCAGTGGGTGTTTTGTCACCATTCTCTGTAACCAAGACTCCCACGTTCTGGCATTGGTGAACCGCACTTGCCTTCACCATGTTATCGGAACTCCACATATTCTCCAATATACTCAAGCATGCTCTCTTGTTGAACGGTACCGTGAATCACCATATTTTTCCGCCGCATACCCAATTACAATAGCCCGAAAAAAAAAAAAGAAAGAATCCGCATGCATAACTGCATATAACACCACTCAAATCTTCAAAAACAGTCTCCATTCGTGGATGCATGATTCATTCACATTGTATATCTTTGACCAGCGGCTCTGTAACTGCAACACACTGAAGTGGGGAGAGAGTGGGTTCCCTAGGGGATGATAAAACTTTGAATAGACGAAAAATCAAGCCTTGAGGTGTGGCTTCATGGCAGCACGCACTGCGCTGCCGTGAAGCCACACCTCAAGGCAGTTTTTTTTTTTTTTCCCAAGTACAGTCGCCGACCGATTTTCCGGACTCCGAAAATTCGGACATGCCCGATTATTCGGTCTGCTTTGCGGAACCGCCATTCTCCCCATAGACCATAATGTATAACAACTGCCGAAAGTTCGGACACTCCTTGAGCCAACTCGGTCGAGAGCCCCATGCACCGACTCTGACCGGTGCATGGTTCGACTTGCTGAACGCCATTCTTGTTTTGAACGGAGCTTCCTTGCTGCCCCATGGCGCTACTGGAAATCCCTGCTCATCATCATCGTTTCTGCCTTGTTCGATAGAGTGGCTCTGCAGCAGTTCCGGTTTCAGCTTAGTAAGCCATGTCAAGACAATCCACAGCCGATTTGTTTCTTCACGCACGACGCTGCGAGCAGGCCACGTTTTTCGTTTGTGTGACTGGTGTCGGCACGGTGGTGTTTGCTTTGTGTGCTGTGTCGAGGTTTCGGTGATCCTACGCGGCATACGAAAACATCGCGTCAAGTCTCTAATGGCGCCAACAGTGCCCACGCAGACTGCGCTGGGGAATGCCGGCAAGTGGCTGCCGGGAGGCTAGGATTTGTCGCCTTCCGATGTGCACGCTACTGACGCCGAAAATGTTCTGCCAAGAGCTGTGCAGTGGTTCTGGACACTGTGTCATTTGACAGTTTCACAGCTGCTCACGCTGCTGTACTGACATGTGCAGAACTTGATGACGGCGAGATCATTCGTGAGGTTTCCGCTGCACCGCCGGACGATGACTCTTGAGTCGGAAGATGACGCACCATGTGCTACGCTGCTGTCGCCTGCAAAGTGTGTACAATCAGTGACTGTGCTTTCAGCCGCCTATAGTGACCGTACAACCCTCTCCGAGATTCAGGCATATCTGATTGCGCGTAAACGGAACAGCGTGCAATGGCGCATTCACGATTTCTTCAGCCTTCAGCCTACTGCCGAGCCTGAATAAGTGCATTGAAATAAAGGATTTAATTTTTTTTTCTTAATCTGCTTTTTCGGACACCTGTTTATTCGGACATTTCCGCAGTCCCCGTGAGGTCCGAGAATGGTCGGCGACTGTAACCCACTCCCCAACTTTACTGATAAATTTAAAAACGTTTGGTGTGGGCTATACTCATAAATATACAATAAATCAAGTGGTTGTATGCTATATTATATTTGAACAGTGGTATAACAAACACACACATAAAAATTATCAGATGTAATAAATTAAACCTGAAAATTGTCTGGCCAGGCTGGCCTTTGATTAACTATTATGCTGCTCTAAACATTACCAATGAAAGTGCTCAGAGATGCTAAAATGCACTGTGGACTGTTGGGAACACACGTAAGCCCCTCACCAAAGCACTGCGGAAACTGCAGCACAGGCCTGTCGACTCGTGCATAACACTCAAGAGAAGAGATGGTCTTTCCCCATGAGAGAGAAGAGGTGGTCTTTCCCCTCATGAAAAGGTCTATCCAAGACATCAGTTATAGCAATATGAATACTACATGAACATGAATAGGCAGCACAGAGTATGTATTCTGGTAGCAGAAACATCAAATAGTCAGCAAGAGCAACTTGGACATTTGTGTATATTTTGGCCCAAAGCTTGGCTTGACTGGCCAGTAGGCAAAATGCCAGTCCTGCAATATCATACCGATTATGTAGTGCCTGCCGCCAGATTGTACATTCTGCATGCATCGTTAAAACAACGAGCAAGCACTATATCATGTCTTGTTCCGTGATCTGCCATGATCTTGAAATGTAAGCAAATACTTCCACTTGTAGACCAGTTTAGGAACTGAGCTTAGTATTTCTTACAGTGGATGTTATGCCTCCGTGCAAATTTATTTATTTATTTCAATAGCTTCAATGCCCAAAGGCATTACAGAAGGGGGTGGTGAAAAAAAGTGTATATCAGTACATACAATAATCTTCAACAGCAGATTCAAATGCTGAGACATCGAGAATGGTGGCAACGAGGGTGGGCAGTTTATTCCATTCCTTGGCTGTCTTCAGGATGAAGTAATCTGAATACAAATTAGTGCGACAAAAAGGGATGTCAACTTTATGGCAGTGGTTAGTACGACACGACAGACAAGTCGGGTCACTGAGTTCATTTTTCAGACATACATTAGGAAAATTCGAATGCAACATTGATAAATGGGACATTTTCCTATGCAGAAAGAGGCCAGGAAGCTGCAAAATTAGTTTCGTCAATGATACACTGGAAAAGCATTAATAATTTGACAAAATGAAATGCGCACTACGGTTTTGCTCCGATTCCAGTTGATCGATAAGAAATTTGTGACTAAGATCTTTCGAAGCACAGCCTTGAAATGTTGTGGTGAAAACTAAATGTGTAATTAGCATTATTAGCAATGTAGTTAACATGGTTTTGCCAAGAAAGGTTAGCTGTTGTGGGAACTCCTGCGTACTTATAGGAGGTTGCTTCGTCAAACAGGGAACCATCGCTGTTATAAAGAGGAGGCTTACAAATGGTCAATTTTTGGGAAACTCTCATTACTTTACTGTTTATAGCATTCAAATGCGTTTGCCATGCACTGCACCAGTCAGTAATAGCGTTAACGTCAGACTGAAGTGATGTATAATCAGCGTTATTACGCTTACTACGTGCTAAATTATGCAGTCATCAGCATGTAGCCTTATAAATTATTGAACTATACATACATTAGTCAGGTCGTTAACATAATTAAATGTGGAATAGGGCCGAGGACAGAACCCTGAGGCATACCCGAAGTAACTGCATATGAAGGGGAATCAAAATCTTTAGCTGTAACAAATTGCATTCTGTTAGAAAGGAAGGTTTCAATCTAGGCAATACTATTGGGATCAATGTTTAATTTGCTTAGTTTAAAACGTTGTAGTGGGTGAGACACAAGATCATATGCTTTCTGAAAATCTAGGAATATGCAATCAATGAAATGCTCGTCAAAAGCAGCAAAGAGTTCATTAGTAGAACAAATCAGTCGCGTTTCACAAGAAAATTATTTACAAAACCCATGCTGTTTAGCTGCAAAAGATACATTAGACTTGAGGAAGCTAGCTAAACTTAAGTAAATTATATGTTCTAAGAGCTTGCAGGGGATGCTAGTCAGTGATGTAGGGCTGTCATTTAGAGAAGAGTGAGTGCCGCCAGATGTAAACAGCGGTACTGCCTTGCCCACCTTTTAGTCGCTGGGTAATTGGCCAGAAGAAATAGACTGTGAAAAAAGTTCTGTTAATGTTATGGAATTATACATTTCAGTGTTAAAAAAAAATTCTAGTTATGACCATCCATTCTGCATGAGGAAGACAATTTGAAGTTTTTCATTAAGTGCAACACACCAAAAGAATCTATGATCACAGGATCCATCAGTGGGTAATTGATTATACAGTACTCGGGGAGATTGGTAGTTAACTCATGGGAAAAAGACATGGTGAACATTTCATTTATTACGGAATAATGTTGTGAACATGGGACAGGAACACCGTCACTGTCATTCAATGTTATTGTATTATCTTTAGAACCACCCATTATGTACCAAAGCTTTTTAGGATTTTTGTAATGGTGGAAGAGCTCTATTTTAGAAAACATGTTTCACTTCACTAATCACATCTTTAAATACTGTATTTACTCAAATCTAATGTGCCTTCATTTTTTCCGATAAAATGGGTCCAGAAATTGTGTGCACGTTAGAATCAAGTACGACCCTAAATCTGCGTTACCATATCACCATCGGCATTTCAATATGGCCGCCTTGTGCACGCTTCGAGTATGTGTGCTTAGGTTAGTACACCATCTGTCTTTCCGTTTTCTGCGTTTGCTCTGTCAGCATGGAAGCGCCGACTGCGAAAACACGCGATGCCGCAATTAAAAGGAAAGTGATCATATGTGCGGACGAAAATCAGGCCGCATCACAGGTGTTTGGAGTGCCCGAAATTTGCCTGCTGCGGGACTGGCGCAAACAGAAGAGCCGTTCTACTCCAGTAGCTGCTACGTATGGCGCATCCGCATGGCCCCTGTCTTGAAAGCAATCGGCTATGTAGGCAGAGTCTACGCATCTAGGTGCACTGCACTGTGTTCTTGTCGCTTATTTCACGTTGAAGCAAGAGGGCGCACATAGGTCAATTCACTCGCTTTTGCTACCGCACTTCCTCACTCCACCGTTTTCATAAAGAGTTTCCACAGTCATTGAGTGAGACGTGTTTATATTTTCATGTGCACACGTGACACCATGCTTATTAATTTAGTTAGTAAGTGAATGTTTAAAAGTTTATAAAGCCGATAAAACTATCCTTTTTTCGTATAGCTGTCTACTAATTTGCTATCACATTGATGCTTCGCCTTTCAGACAACACTGCGACTTTATTTATCGCAACTTTAGGGCATTGGGAGTAAATCTTTGTTTTTCCAAATGAGAGAAAGTTCCATTTCTGTATGAAAGAATGAGGTGTGCGGTACTGTAAGTCATGGCAAATGGGTGCGCGTTACAATCGAGTAAGTACGGTAGTTAGAGATGTGGTGGTGGTGCTTATGCCACAACTCAGAATTGTTAGATTGCTTAGCATTGAGGAATGTATGCATTTTATTCCTTGCTTCCATTTTTTTTTTTTATGTTTGCAAAGAATGGCACGTAATGACACATATTTGTTAATTAGATACTTAACTTTGCTCTTAAACATAGACCAGCTAGACTCAACTGTTCAAGAAAGTTAGACGTGTAATTGTCAATGAAATGTGACAGTTCTTTGTTAATAAGAATAAGTGCAGCTTTAGTATAATCCTGTATGTGTTTTGGTTTCTTAGGAACATGCTTGACATTGACCTAAAGCATAAAGTTGATAGAACAGTGTGGTCACTTGGGGTGGGCAACAGGACAAGGTCAAGTGTGGTAGAAGTTGCGGATGACGTAGTTTGAGTAGGTTCAGTTATTTGTTTGCCAAAATTAGTCGTAACATAAATTTACAAAATCAGCTGCTGATCCCAATGTATGGGTATGTACTGACTACATGCCAAAGCATGTTACTTTCAGAAAATTAAGATCACCCATTAGGAAGATTGAAGAATAAGAATATCTGACAAGAATGATATTAGTGCATCATAGAGCTCAGAACAAAATTATAAAGGTGCAGTTGGTGACATGTAACACGTAAAAATGTGGTTATGCTACTAGGAGACAGTCTGTATTTCATAACGCTTCATTTTCCATTGTGCTTCGTCATTGACAAGTGCTGCTGCACCGCTGTTGTCACCAGAATTAGCCACTTGGGACAGCAGATGGTAATACCAATGGAAATCACATGGATTGTTAGGAAATGCAAATGCACTCTCCATGTTTTCAACATTTACATTGACCATGTGCAAGCATTAATGCTACTTACAAGTGCCATGACAAAAGGATTTACTGATTCCTTACTCAGCTCAGCCTTTGGCTCCTGTTCTTACCTTGCAAGTGCATGAATTTATGGGCATGGGGGCATTTTGTTTTTGTCTGTGTTGCCATTAGGAGGAGCAAGAGAGAATGCACGACAGTGCTAAACGAGCAGAAGAACGGGAACGTGAGAAAATGGTTGAAAGGGCAAGGGAGGCAGCAGCAGCATCCCTGCGAGACCGGTCGCCTGAGAAGCCAAAAGAGCGACTAAACCATACTGAAGTCAAGCCAAAGGAAAAGCCAGTCGAGGAGAAGCCACCCAGGGTGTTTGTCGAGAAGGAGCCTGAGCCTGCGCCTCGGAAAGAGTCGTCAGAGCCAAAGCCCAGAGAGAAGTAAGTTGAATTTAATTTAACCGCACATTAAGTCTTCTTGTTCTTAGCCCTACACCATGCATCAGCCTTCATCCATAAGCTGGTAGGAGCTTAAGCTTTCACAATGCACTCCAAGCAGGATTTGTTCATGCAGCATCATGTTACAGTGTATGAATTGACTGCCTAGTACAGTGGAACCCTGATTATATGACTTTCACGGGACCGCGCAAGGACATCCTATAATCCAGCCAACAAAAATTGTCTATATAACACACAGCTTTGTGCGACAGAGTTGCGAGAAGCTTCAATTTAAACTTATAGGCTAACACTCTGCAGAGCTCAGAAAATAAAACCACTAAACAAGTAAATGCAAAAGGAATGCTGCAGTGCAGGTAGCAATCATAGTTTATTGGAGGAATTAAATGTACCGTTTATCGTTGTCTGCAACCACCAGCATGCTAAAATGTTTTCAGAGTGCAGCTCTTAGGCGCCCGTTTCTGTGTAGAGTGCTGACGTGCCTCGGTGTCATTCCTCAGTGTAACCAAGCAAGCGAACACGGCGAAAGATGAAAGCTAATGCGGAGCGCAGTGGGAGATGGAAAAAGGGAGCTCTAGGAGGAAAGTGGAGCAGGAGGATACAACGAAATCATGATGCGGAAAGTGTAGGAGAGTATGGCAAAAGGGTGAGGAAGAAAGCAGAGTGCTGCACGAGACTACAACATGGTGCCATAGTATTTGTAATCAATTGTATGCGCGACGCAAATTGTGTTGTACTGTACATTTGGACATGCTCAATTATTCGGTCTGCTTCACGGCACCACCGTGAACTGCCGTATTAACTGAACCGTGAACACCGTATTAACTGCCGAAAGTTCTGACACCTTGCAACCTCTTGTCTGATTTTTCGGACACTCCTTGAGCCAACTCGATCGAGAGCACCAGGCACCGACTCTGACCGGTGCACAGTTCGGCTTGCTGAACGCCATTTTTGTTTTGAACAGAGCCTCCTTGCTCCTAGAGGTGTGGTGAACCCGCAGTCGAGGGAGAACAAGAAGACAAAGGACCTACGCATCGAGGAATGAACGAGAAAGGAAGCATGTCACTGTTTCTTTAAAGGAACTTGAGCTCAAAAAACAGTGTTGGCTGATGCCAAGATACAGGTGTCCCTCATACAAACCAAAATAAACTCTATAAAGCAGTGAAACGACACATTGAGGCGTTGTGCGCTGGCCTAGAGTATGTCAGGATGGTTGAGGTTGACACGAGCTGTTGCGAGAGAATCTCGCTTGTTACAAAGTTCAGGCCTCATACCAATGAGCTTACTATCAGTTGATAGAAATAGCTCATTTTCGAAAATATTTGCTTCTGTATGCATCTCTTTTTATTCATATTTGAAAATGTTCGACTCTATTTGCAATGGGTATTATCATTTTTTTCAAAGATATTTTATTCGCTGTGCATTTTACTAACCCCTCACTTCTGTTTTCTTTTGGAGTAAAATAAACACTACTCCTTCATATTTAAAGTGGATTAAGTAGGGGTTTTTTTTTTTTTTAACATGCTTACTAGAGAGTGACAGCATTGGGCGACATGGTGTCATCCTGTCCTGACATAAAACAAAGTTGTCTGTCACTCAGGGAATTTTGCAAAGGCACCCATGGAAAACCTGGAAAACTCAAGGAACTTGGAAATGTCAACTTGGTAGACACCCTGATAAAGGAGGCCAGTAGGGAGCCCAGAAGCATGTCAGAGTTTCCGGCGTGCAAAGCGGCACTCTCTTCTTGGCAGAGGGGATAGCACCGAAAGGAAGCTGTCGGAGGCTGGTGGCGCTTGTCACGCATCCACCGTTAGTTTTCCAGTTTTGCATGGGCCGTTGGATGAGTGGGCACATTCGTAATCTTGCATTGTATAATGGAGGTGTTTAAAGCATTGTTTTCATCCAGAGTTCTGCGGGAGTGCACTAATCCCTCGTAAAACCTGGGATGTCGCAAAATCAAGGGATGCATAACCAAGGTTCCGCTGTATTAGATTTTCAAACTAAAATGTGCAAAAATCAGTGTGGAGGATCTAAAATAGTGTATTTGTATAACACTAACATTTTCAATTTCCACCATCCCTTCAAAAGTCAGTCGTAATAACTTTAAGGTCAAACTCAAATAAGTTATGTGAAAATTGGTGCCATGCTTTGAAGAAATCCTTGGGGTTATGATATTTGTGAGGGCTTAGTCTTTCAAGACATTCTGTGACTGTTACAAAAGCAGTTTTTGGCACCTTTTAGGGAACCCCATGTGATGGCTTCCTTTCATTGTTCAGTTGTAGATTTGTGACGTAAATTATTCTGTGCTATCTACACAAGTGCGTTTTCTCTTCTCAGGGCTGCGTCACCATCTGGTGAAGCACGGAAAGACTCTGCAGAAAAACACAGGCCTGAGAGCCCACGAAGGCAGCGCGCTTCTCCAGCCAAGGATCGGCGTCGCAGGTACAGTGGCAACTACAGTAATAATCGACACACTCTTGTATGCAACTTCCAATGGGTGAGCATATGTGCATGGGCACCTTACTACTAGGTTTAGAAGTAGAGTAAATGTTTCGGCAAATTGTTTCCAATTATACATTTTTGTGTTATTTTGCACACAGCTATACAAGAAGGCATGACAGGCACAGGCACAAGCTGCCAACAGAGTTGGAAAAAGCTATCAGGCATCTAGAAACTAGATGCAGTCGAAACCCGCAATAACGAAATCCCGTGACTACCAAATATTTTCATATCCCCAGTGAACATTTCGCAGCTCTCGGCAACGAGATTCGCCGGAATGTTACCCCGTTTATTACAGTGAAACCGTAGTTGGCTGGAGCTCAGAAAAAGTGTGTTCTGTATTTACTCGCATAATGCTCGCACTTTTCTGTAAAAAAAAAATTGATGCAAATTTAGGGGTGTGACATTACGTGGATTAAATTTCCCACGCAAAGAAACATTTTCTTCTTTTTTCCCGCATTTGCTGCGGTATGACAAGCCCACAGTCGGGCTGCCCGACTGCCGCTGTCAGCGCGGCACACCAAAACAAAAACGGCGGTCGGCGGAGCAAGCCGAACGCTCCGAACACGATTATTTTTCTTCCTGTGAGTGCATTACGTGCATTGAAACAGTTTCTTCCCCATCAGTAATGAATAATATCGTTAATATCGGCAAGTTTGTGACAATAACTTAGCCATGTCCACTTTGAGGGGACAGAAACAGAGATGGGTGCACTTAGCTGCCAGTGACTTAGAAACTCAAGCAGAACTTTTTGTTGGGCTAGTTGGGGCATGTTACTGAAGTACTAAAACGCCAAACAGACGATACAAGAAGCACTCGTCTGTGTCTCTTCTTGTGTCATCTGTTTGGCGCTTTAGTACTTCAGTGACATAGAAACATATGGCGGGCATGCTGTGGAAACTGCGGCATTTGTCTTCACTGCTATTCTAATACGGCACGTTTCTGCTAAGGGTGGGCGAATATCTTAGCCGTGTTACAAGCGTCGGAGCATAAATTGGGTACACTTTAACACATCAGTGTAAACGTGGCCACTATCGTTTGCCAGTCGCGATTTGTCGCGTGCCCACGAGTGCAGACGAGAAGAATCGAAAGGTGCCCTTTATGTTGTTGTTGTTGACCGAAACCATTATGAAGCCTACAAATAATAAAGCCAAGGCAAGTTTAGTTGTAGCTTTTTTTTTTTTCTTCATGGAAGTGCGAAAAGTGATGAAAGGAATGAAATGGGGCATCTGCTTAAGAATGTTGAGTGCATGCAGACCGCTTGGTATGTCTTCAAGAGTCGTTCGCGCAGCATTTAACAGATGGTAAGCGCGATCATCATTAGCTACATTAGGCACACGACATATTGCTGCAACAAGTTCAGGGCGCGGTCATTACACGGGAAAGAAAAAAAATAGAATTTTCACGACAAAATTTAAGGCTGCGATCATTATGCGAGTAAATACGGTACTAAACGGTAGTACTGCTTAACTGAAACAGCATGAGGTCGCCCACTTGCCTATGAAAAATAGAATTCCGAGAGAATGCAATCTCTTCTTGCTCGCAGCAGCACTGCCGAGCAAGTTCTTCGCATTCTAAATGCCGCACACTGTAGTCAACGGTAGATCCCTGTCGCATGCCTGCGCCAACTTCTTTGGGCCACATTCGATAGCATGAATGATGTCCAATTTTTCTTCTATGCTGAGCACCCGGTGTTTTTTACCCAAGCTTCACCATGACGTGAACCCTAGCTTGCATAACGCCAGAACACTCTCTGCCACGGCGTTGATGTTTATGTTGATGTGGCTTCGCTTGCAAACGCACAGTGCTTTGGAGGCCATTGTTCTGATCTTTGAGGCTTGTTGTTCTGCCAGGCCGTCCAATGGGGACGGTGCACCGCCGTGATTGCACGATGAAAAGTGGAAACACTACGTGCTAATCGATACATACACGATTAGCTGGTGCAGTTTATGTGGATGCAAAACGCATTATGTTCAATGGCCGTTAAGCCGGCTATTTGACTTTACTAGGTACTTTTAAAACAAAACTACAGCTTAAGGGGTGAGGCTACCCTGAGTACCGAACTTTCTTATTCTTTAAGATATCCGGATGAAACTTCAAGCGTATGTTCACACAACCGAACTGTGAGAAACAGTGAAGTTTCATGAAGATGTGTTTATTAGTTCGGGTTATTGTGGTCTAACTAGGTGGTTCATGTGTATGCCCGAGGAAGAGCGTGCAGAAATCCCAGGACATTGTAGGAAGCTGAAATTCACTGTGATGATCCCTTGATAGATATCCCAGGGGGCTACAAAGCCCTTTCTTTAATTTCCCCTCCAAAAGATTTTAACTTTGAATTTAGTCAAGTGTTCGATGAAAACTCGTCTGGCGAGGAAGCCTATCAGTGCCAAAAAACATGTATTTCGGGCCCCGTACAGGTCCCTTGATCACAATGAAGATATGAGCATGGGCACCCGGCTATTTATGGGTAAGGTGGCGCAGCGTGTGGGTGTATGTCTCGGGAAGATTACCTCGCATCCTGTTTATCGTACATCTAGTTGATCGGATGTAAAATTATTCTAAAAGCAAATGGTCAGATAAGCGTTTCTCTTTTGCGATAATGGCTGCCGAGTCCCAGCCAATGATGTGTCCGGTTAGTTCGTGATGTTCCACCAGGGCATTCGTGGTTGTGTGGCCCTTGGCGACGTCATTCATGTGTTGTTTCAAGCACCGTTTAAAATTTCTACTCTTGCCGATGTACGACACGTCACACTTTAAACCAAGATGGCGCGGGCAGGGCGCAAGGGCCAGGAATAGGGCGCGCTAGAAGTTTGTCTTCATTTCGGCACTTGTGCGTGTCTTATGGGCCACAATAGCCTCAAAAGTAGCACTTTTTTTTTTTACTTTGCGGTTGAATTAGGTGCTGATAATTATAGAACAGCTAGTTTATGAGACATAGAACCCAAAAATATTGTTTTTCAAAAATCTACTTTTTCGCGATTTTTTGGTTTTCAAGGGGCGGGCCCCCTTAGGCGGGTACGGTTTAACAAGGTCTTCCTGTTCTATCACAAGACTAGCAGGCTCCAAAATGCGCTCAATCCATTACATTGCACTAAAATTGCGTAAAGTAGCACCACATTATACTTGTGTGGGTGCCAACATTTTTCTTTACAAAAAACAAGCAAGCACCGAAAGTGGTCGTGCTGGAAATGCATCGTGGCCGCTGTCTTGTTCGTTGATCACCCGTTTGAAGCGGCAACACATGTTGCTACGGACATGCGACAACGGTTTTTGCACACCTAGTGCAGTGAGTAGCAAGAAAAATGCAGCAAAAACAAGGAAATCCATGTCCCTCTAGCGTAGTTTTGGTTATGGTGCTCAAGATGGTGGTCGCAGCATGGAAGTGCCACGCATCGGGCAGTGATTGAACAATTGTCTGGGAGTATGCATTCGTTGCTTCAAGAACACTGGTTTTGGTGCCGCTTGACAGACATAGCGTGCGTATTTGGTGCCGGACGTAAATTTGTGTTAAGGGGCCGTAATCTCGATCGACTTCGTTCGAGGCATACGAGATACGATCACTTTTGCGCTCGGCACTGGATGCTTCAGCGCCTGCGGCCGTGTACTGGAGAAATGCTGCTGCATGCTTGGAGCACTGTTAGCATGTGTCCGGTGCTAAGTTGCGCAAAATCTCGCAAAAGTGATTGTATCTCCAAAAGCAATTCACCGAGAATACTGCTTCACGGCGGTGCTGCCACTGCTGACCGACGCATGTGGTGCAGTTTGTACTGTTGGCGGTGCGGTTCGATATCCTTGAGCAAGCTTGCCAAAGTAGGCTAACGAAATTTTGCCAGTAAAGTTTCGTTTTGTGATGCATTACCTGTGCTGTCTCGCTTCGAACAACAAAATTCTCATGAAAGTCTTTTTTTTTTGCGTTACCCGCTAATTTCGTTATTGCGAGGTTCAACTGTAGTCATTCAAGCCCAAGAGGCTCAAGCTCTTTAAGGTTTCTAGCTTGTACACCACTGTCAATTACCTTGCCAAAGTAAAGGAAGTGGTCTATGTAGAGAAAGAGCTTGAGCATTTCTGCCTCGTCCATTGGTGTATGACAGAGACAGACCTGTTATATTACGTCAACAAATTGCTGAGCACCAGAGCAATGCACAAACCAATCCATGCATCCGTGCATCCAATCCGTGCATGTAACATGTTTTGTCTTCACCATAATAGGTTTAGTCGATTCAAACCAGCTCTTTGAAGCAATTCCGACTCCATCAGGGGACGTATGTCGACAGGTTTGCTACCTGCTTGTAGCACCTTTGCAACATCACCTCCCACAGAAACAACTGCCGTGGTGATGGTGATGTATAGGGTTTGATGGCACGAGACAGCCACCATAGTAACTCCCTGATGAAGTCCAAACCATTCTGAAATTTTGAGTCAAATAAGCATACTAATTAATTAGTGTTTACGTAATTCATAAATTTCTCTAGTGTTTCCCTACCAGGCTGCTTGCAGTTGAATGTTCATCTACAAGAGGGGAAGCTGGTGTACTGCTCTCGAAGGTTAAGAAAAAGAAAAGACTGAGATAGAGTGTTATATAATGTTCTTTGTCACTTTATTTCTTTGTGCTTGTGGACAAAAAGCAGATTAGTTGCATGGCATTGGTGGATATGCCACAAAACCGCGTGGTTTTCTTCCTGCTCTTTCATCAATGAGAGAGGGACAATCTCTTAGCTGCTCTCTACACAGTGAGGCTGTTGCTACTTGTCCAGTAGAAAGTTGTGCCCTTGCCCCATCTCTTGTTTGACTACTGGGAATTGCAGGTCCTCATGAGAGCAGTTTCACTGTGCTTGTTTCACCTGTCCAAACATTAATAGCTTCATGGACCATGCAGCTTGGCTGAGACTTTTGACTTGCTATTCCTCGCTCCAGGTCCCGATCGCCGAGGAGGTCACGCAGTCCACGTAGGCGTAGGTCCCCTCACCATGGCAGGCATCCTCCACACCATCACCGAAGCCCAGAGTCTCGAAGGCACAGGCGGTAAGTGTTCCAGCAATATCCTCTGGCCAGTCAATGCATTAGTGGGCTTGTGGGTTGTGTGCATAAATTTTAACTTGAACTACTGACATAAAAAGTTTGTTTTTTGCTTTGAGCATTAGTTGCATTGTAGTCTTGGCATAGAAGCTCATCACATCATGATTCCTTCACTTTTTGAGAAGTGAAGGAATCATGATAGGCAGTGAATTGAGAATGGATAAGAGGACCCACTGCAGCGGACAGTAGGGAAGGGGGACTCATCAACAGAGTATAGCTCCTTGACATGAGGAACACGACTTGTTTTGAGACACATTCCTTTTGATTATGCCTGTGTTCTTAGGCTGAGCCTCAGACACACTCAAACTAATGTGTTGAAGCTTCTTGTCTGACGCGCTTTCGTCTTGCTGTGTGTAGTTGGTAAAGGCTCTTAATTTTCTTAGATTTTTGGGTACACGGGTCCCTACAACATTAAATGTTGACACTTCTTTTATATTTATGAGTAGGAAACGTGGATATTTTTGTTTCGGCATTTGTGGGAATTCTGTGCCACTCTGCACCATTCTGTTAAAGCTTCTACGTCGATGATCTACGAACGAGAGTGTGCCAAAGCTGCACTAAGAGGTGCCACGGTCAATGCAGGTGGCAGGATCTACCCCCCTATATGCAAAGGATGTAATTTCATCTCTTCTCGCCACTCGTAAGCTAAAGTGTCACTTAAACTTTTTCCTAAATATGCTTAAACATACTTCTGTACACCCTGCTCCATATTCCATGCCTGCCTACTCTCCTTAATTTTTCGTAATGTTTACGAATTTGGGCTTGTTCTATGATTTTACAAATGTTGCATCAAGTTTGATGAAAACTAAATTATGTTAGCGAAAAAAGTACTAAAGTCAGTGGAAGATACAGGGCAGTGCAAATTTGCAAGAAATGCATGCAAAATCGAAATTGAGATTGTAAGCAGTGCTAGATGCTTTGCAACAGAGGGGTAACTGATTCGTGCAAGTTCATTTAGACATGTTCTTGCACCAGATCAAATTGGGAGGAGCAGAGTAGCTGATAAAGTCACTGATCTGGAAACATTGTCGTTAGTCTATGTTGTCCCAAGCTTGCCGCTGCTGGTGTTCTGCATCTGAAAGTAAAACCTCACTAATAAAGTGTGTATGTGTCCAACAAAAGGAGTGTGCTGAGAGCTCAGAGCAATTTCACACATGTGTGACCATCAGTCCAGCCCACACGCAGGATCTCACACCCAATCTCCAGTGCAGTTAACTGGTACAAACATGCTTAAAGCTCACCACCCTTGCCAGCTACGTGCCACTTTACTGGAATCAGTGATGAAAGTTTGGGTTTGCTGCCAAGTTGATAAAAATTTCTTTACAGCAGCCATACAGCACTCAAAAAGCCGATGAATCGGCTTCAATAATGAAAGGGCACAAGTGATAGGCTGTGGGGCGGGAGCATTGTTCATGGCCACCATGGTTTAGGACACCACGCAGTGTCCGAAATTTTAGTCACTATGACACACTGGTTCTGAGGCCTAGGTGGCAGTGCTGTGGGGAACTCTGAATCATGGAGCATGTCCAAAAGATCAGGTGTCTGAAAAATCAATTGACAGCTGTATTTTATGGTTATTCAGTGAAAATTTATTCACTCTGTTCAGAATTCAAGTTAGCATTTTTCTGCTACTATGATTGGCACTTCTGTGGCAATTAAAAAGGTACAGTAGAATCTCAATGATACAAATCTTTCAGGATGGTGTAAAAGTTTGTGTCACCCAAAAATGCTAAGAAAAAATAGGAAATTACTGTATTTACTCGATTCTAAGCATCCCCTTTTTCACTATCGCGATGCCCAAAGTGAGCAGGGTTCTTAGATGCAGAAAGTCTAAACTGACTCCTCCCCTCCCTTCATGCGATATCTCGACAAGACGGGCGTGAGCAATAAAATTTTGTATGGCAAACATTCAAACGAAAGCTGCCTAGGTGCAGACAGTGAACCCACCACTTGTGGGGGTTCACAAAGCAATGCGCGCCTGCGAAACTTGCTGAACGCCGCCGATACTATGCCCACATGACAACACGCTAATAAGAGTTATGGGGCGTCGATTTCCTCTGGTTTTGGGGAGGGGCTTAAATTTTGGTGTTCTGTGCCGCCATCTGTCGTGTAGTGTCGGAATGCAGCAACGCAAGACATGGCCACCTGTATTGGCGCACAGCGGCAGGGAATCCCCAATGCGCGCCGATATAGGCGGCCGTGTGCAAGAAGCCAGAGATTGCACCGCCGACGCCGTGCCACATCGAGACTCCGGACGGCTCTGGCTCGGCAACAGAGTGATCAAGCGTGCTTGGCAGTCTCAACTACGTGCTCTTTAGGGCAAAAAAGGGGGTGCTGAGATTAGTATGCAAACATTTTCTAATTTTTTTTAGTGAAAATAGCGGGAGGTGCTTAGAATCGTGAAAATACAGTAAGGAGGGAAACAACAATAAAATGGCCGACTTGCTCAAAATGTTAGTTTTTCTTTTTTCCTGTAACTTAAGTTCTTTTATCTCATGGTGATATATTTGGAACAAATACACAGGAGAATTTGAGAAAATGTGCACCTTTTTTGTGTGTTGCCTTCGAAATCTGGAAGAAAATCAGGTTTTGGGAAGGGCTATTGCCGCACTGATGGCAGGAGCTCAGCTTTCCCTTGACATAGCAGGTTTTATCGTAGGTGACACACCTCCAGCATCAGGATTTTTTTTCAGATATTATAAAACTGACACAAATGTCATTTTTGGTTAGGCACAGGGAAAATAAGACACAGGTAATGACAAATGTCTCTCTCGGTATGGTCCATTGCTATCTGTAATGTGCAGTACTGTAATGCGGAAACATACCAGTATGTCAGTGGCACTGAAAGCGTTCATATTGCCGTAAACATGAGAGATTGGAGATTGATAGCCACAGTGCTGTTTCTTTCTATGCCTAAATAAAAGCAACAATAGTAAGTGTGAAAAGGGAAAACTAGCGTCGCCATTCGTTAGTGTAGTCGCTGGAGGCAAAGTGACGTAGGTCGCCTAGACAACAGGAATGCAACTGGTGCATCGTCATGTCAGGACCTCCTCGCCAGCTTTGCCAGGGATCTTGTGTCAGCTCAATAGTTTGTATCATCCGTCGGGGCACGAAAAGCAGTTCGCAACAGTCGAATTCTAGCATGTTGTAAGCTAATGAACTTGGACTAGGACTTTCAAGAAGTTTGTATCAGGTGGGATCATATCACCAAGATCCTACTGCATACGGTCGACTCTCGTTACAACGGGCCCTAATAATCCGACAAAAAATGTCCGTTTTATCCAAAGTTCGTAATATCCGAAATGCCTCACTTCCGAAACTTTCGTTGCAGTGTCTAACAACTTTATTGCAAAGGGTGAGTGATTAACGTCCAAAGTAAAAAACAAGTTAAAGTACTCGGAGTGTCACCCGAAAGGCGAAGCATCGATTGAGATTGCAAATTAAACAAGATAAGGGCAGCAGCAGCAGCAGCAGCGAGCAAATTGACCTTCGTGCTGTCTCTTGCTTCAACGCGAACTAAACGTCGTAAGCACAGCGCGTATGAAGCTACCGGCACTCGGCGCACTTTGTCCACATTGCAGGTCGCTTTCAAGATACGGCACCGGTGCGGGCGAGCACTTTGTCCACATTGCAGATCACTTTCGTGCCTCATGCACGAAAGAAGACGGCGCTTCTCGCCCCGCCTTGCTTTCTCGCGCACACGATATTGAGCCACGATCGTCAGCTGACCCTCGCAAGTCAGTTGTCAGCCCGTGTCGACACAGCAAAAGTACGTTTTATACGCACGATTTTGAAAAAAATTGCCACTAATTTCGTTCGCTAAAGCCGATAGTCCGTTGTAGCGTGGTCTGTTAAAAGCGAACTTTGTTGCATTATAGCAAGATAGGTAAAACAAACTAAGGCTGAAATATGCTCCGTTATATTCGAAAGTCTGTTGTATAGGGATCCGTTGTAACGAGCGTAGTGTATGCAGTTGAACCTCGTTCATTAATTTTTGAAAAAGCCACGAGAATAAAGGGAAAACATGCAATCAGAAGTAACTAAAAAAAAAAAATTTGACAGGCTCAGCTATTGTTGACATCTACATATTGCGAAGCCTCGTGCGTATCGTTGTGGCACGAAATGATATGCTGATGTGCGTCAAGCTGGTGGCGCTCTGGCAGCCCAAGGGACATTTTGTTGTTTTAATAGGGCGACGCCAGATGCTGCCGAAGCAAAATGTGATGCCCACATCGTGCCGCCTGCAGCAGAGAAGAGCATCACAGTTGGATTATCGCCTACTAAAAGTGTGCAGTACGCTACCAGTGGAATTACGCACCCCGCACTGGGAAACAGATAGGCAAAGATGCTAGTCACAATAAGATTGGCGGTGATAGCGGTGAATGCTGTGTGCGACGACCCTGGAGAATATTTGCTGGTACTGAAATTAGATACTGAGAGCGTGTCGGCGTTTTCACATGAGGCGGGCAGGCGAGTATTGTATTGAAACTGCCCTGCTAGACAGCTATATAGTGTTCCTGATCGCGCGTGCCTCGCGCATTTTCTTGTTTACATCAGATCTAGCAGCTGGAAAACGTATCATGCAATCGCAGTTGAGTGACGTACTGAACATTGGTGCAGAAAATTAAGTGTTTTCCGGGAATGTATGGAGAAGTAAAACATAAGTGTAACTCTATTGTGTCCTTTTTCGTGTTCTTAATTGCAAACATTGGTGCGAGGACAACGTATGTAACGGGAACGTATCAACGAAGTTCTGCTGTATTTAATTTGTAATTAAGTCAGTATGTTTGGCTTGTAATCCAGCTGCTCCATTTCGTCTTCTTCTTCTTCTTTTTTTTCTGAGAAATTGGCTCCAAAACATTCTTGGTCATTCCCACCACTGTGGCAGATTTTCCTTCTTTGTTTTGGCTCCTCCTTACAGATACGTAGATTCTGGTGCCATCACAAACACCTTATTGCTCATTTCATCTTTCAACAGGCGTCGTTCCGAGTCTCCAGCCAGGTCCACTTCCAGTTCCTCATCTGCTTCGAGCTCAAGCCATGGTTCTGTGAAGAAGGCAAAACCAGAGAAACAGCAAGCGGTATGAACTCCTGCACAGATTGTGCTCACACTATGACGTCAAGCATGTGCATCTTCTGGGGGACTGGTTGGGTTTGACACTGCTGCCCACGCCTTACTTGCACGCTCTGTGGCTCACATAGACATCCAGAACTTTGGACATTTGGACTGATCTAGGAGTGCACAGGAAGCTTTGCAAAATGGCAGGCGTTATCACAATATCTTGGTGCAAGTAATTGTATACAACTTTCCATTCAGGTTTGGTCGACTGCTTCATTGACCAACTTCTTTGGTTGCATTACATTTGCCTGCTTGTTCTCAATAAACATCTGTTAACTGTTGTACCGTGGTCCGTTCATACTATCTTAACAAAGGCTATTTCTTGCAATTAGTGCATGCTTTTTTCAATGTGTAGGCGTGAAAAGTGTTTAACAAGTAATGTGTGTGTGCTTAAATGTGACAGTCAGTTCGTTTTGGGAAATCTCGTTATGACATATTTGGCTAGATATTGCAGCATATCTACACACTAAGTGGTAGTATGAACTAACCAGCAACCATAAATCTGTGTCGTTTATGTGCACCACGGCTAATATAGATATAAAAAATTGTACACTGCAGCAAATGTTACCTAGAATATGCACAAAGCGATTTTTGGTTTACTCGCCATCCCCTCACCTGAAGTAGTTTTTAAAATTTTTCTATTTCCTATGGTCATGCATAGTGTGGCCAGATGATGCCAATCAGTCTTTCAAAGTTCAATAGACGAGAAGAAAGGGGGTCCCGATTTTTAGTAATCATATCATAAGAAGCCAACAAACAAATACACCAAGGACAACACAGGGGAAAGTACTTGTACTTCCTAATTGAAAATAAGGAAATTATAAATTAATGGAATTGAAAGTGGATGAAAAAACCATTTCCCACTGGTGGGGAACAATCCCACGTCTTTGCATTGCATTACGCATGCGATGCTCCGCAATGCGATGACGTGTGATTGTTCCCCACCTGTGGGAAATGGTTTTTTTCATCCACTTTCAATTCCATTAATTTATAATTTCTTTATTTTCAATTAGTTAGTGCAAGTAATTTCCCCTGTGTTGCCCTTG
The DNA here is from genome assembly GCF_038994185.2 of Dermacentor albipictus. Taxonomy (NCBI): domain Eukaryota; kingdom Metazoa; phylum Arthropoda; class Arachnida; order Ixodida; family Ixodidae; genus Dermacentor; species Dermacentor albipictus. The sequence continues at coordinate 154,461,377 of NC_091825.1, read as the reverse complement.
GTGTCTTTGTTGGTTGGCTTCTTATGAAAAGCTTCAATAGGAAGTATTGCAGCAGACCAGACATTTGAGCCTCCACAGTATGCGAGTGGGTTGCATGCGCACTTCTACAATGATCTAATGAGCGAGAATCGGCTCTGCATTTTTGAAAGCCCACCACAGCAGGGTGCCTGTCATTTGTGTGCAGCACATTGCCTGCTGAGCACAAGCTGTCTTTATGTGAGGATGCATGCATGTTTGCTGGCAGACTGCATCCATGTAAGCATCTATGCAGCAAGCTGTTCCCGCACCTGCACTGCTTCTGGCTGTGCATGTGGTGCGTGAGTGCGGCATGGCATTGCGATCACTGCTTGCTGCTTTCGTTTCCATGATCGACACTTGAACTGGCCCAGATGAAGGAGGCAGCAGTTCATGTTGCTTATCATACCTGCAGCATGCTTTCAGCTCTGCCAAGCAGATAGGGGAAGATGTTTATTGCGATAAAGTTGGCCGTGACAAGTCGTCCAGGTTCGTCAAGCTGTAGCTGTGTTCTATGTTGTCACTGCCATCACACCTCCATGTATTTCTGATGCTTATACAGTCGACGACGGATAATTCGGACTCCACGGGTAACGTAAATAAGTCCGAGCTATTGAATGTCTGAAAAAACTAATGTATGCAAAAAAGATCACTTCATTTATGTTTTAAGGCCCCTGTGCACAGAACAAGTGGTAGATGCATTGCTGCACGCACTTCCGCTTACGTGCAACCAAGTGGGTCCGCATTTCTGCTAGTTTTGAGTTGTGCTATGCGCCGATGCAAGGACTGCAAAGGCTTGAGTCAGATCTGCATGTGAAAACTCCTGAGTACATAGCTCATCATCGTCAGAGTCACTGTTTTACAGTGGGAGAACTTGCTCAATTATTTCGTAATCATTCAGTTCGGCACACAACGAAACAGCGCTATCGATGTCTGCAAAGTCTTCTTCAATGGAACATTGGCAGTTCAGCCTCTTAAGTTGCGGAGTCAGGCTCATTCGAACTGCGAGGGCACCATTGGTGCCATATGACGCAGCCTCTCTATGACTGCACGAGAAAGACTTTTGAGCCAGCAGAGCACTGTCTAGAATACAAACTCGGAAAACAGAATTGTGATTGCGGGCCGTGCACAGGTGCTGGAATAGGGCATGATGATAGTGATGCTGATGCGACCTCACAATTCAGGCAATGCCTCCAAGATTGGCATTAGCCGTTAAATCACTGAAGCATAGAACAGCGGCTTAAGCTAGGCCTCGGAGACTACCATCTAGTGTGTAATCTCTGAGGCCATACTTGATGTCTCGTCATGGTTGCTGAAGGAGATAATGGCAGCAGAGTCGGCGTGCGCTACAGCTACGAGTATGGATAATCGAATGTATGACTGATGGCTGTCCATTTGCAATTCTGCATTTGTGTGATCAGCATCACCTCATGTGCCTACACAAGAGCCAAGTGGTGCGAAGAAGCGTGTCTCGTTTCTTCTATCTCAGTGGCGATATACGGCAATGGAGATTGCCAATGAGGTGACGCTCTTATCGGACTGTATACGGAGACGATATCGCTCTTGTGCAAATCCAAACAAATCTGATCGCCCCCAAACATATTATGAGGCAGGGCATTATCAGACATATTTAAGCAGCTCTAAGCCTAATAAATTTTATGTTTTGGGGTGAACAAGTTTTTCAGATTTTTTTGTTTTTCGGTTCCCGCGAGGTCCGGAAAATCGGTCAGCAACTGTATGTGGTTTAACTGTATTTACTAAAAACAACAGACAGGAGGCATTGGGGTGTGTGCGGACCATGTGTCATCAGACGAAGTGTCTTTCAGAATACAGGAATAAGCTTTCCTTTTTGATGCTGGTGTTTTTAGCTTTTAAATCTGCAATATGTAAGCCATGCATGGGGAGATCCGTCTTGTTTTTGGTGGTGGAAGATTAGGCTTGAAATACTTTAGCAAATATAGTTTTTTTTAAATTAAAGCCCAAACACAAGCCTTGTCAATGAGGGCAGCTACATGTGCTTGTTGGTATGCTGTCTTCTGTGTCTGCTTTGTATTTGTCTAGTGTGCCTTTCTGTGTCCCTGTCATTCTGCCTGATTTACAACAAAGTAGAACAAACCTTGTTGTACTGATAAATGAACTAAATGTAGACTTTTGCATAATGTGTTTCTAAGTATGCCTACAAATCATTTAACCCTTTCAGGGTAGATCTTTTTGCCATATGCGACCGCCCAGGGTGGATTCTTTTATTGCTGATTCCCATTCTTCTGAGGGACCTATTTCGAACAAAATTTACAGTAATTTTTTTATGTTGACCGTAAAGTGAGAAAAAAATATTTTGCGTTGGTATATATGTACTCCTCATTCATGAATAACAACAATAAAAAAAAAGAAACTTATAAGAGTTAAAAATTTGATGCATTGTTATAGTTCAAGGCTTTAAATATGCGCACACGAGAATATTTTGCAAGTTTCAAATGTTCCTGCTCTTACACTAATATTTACGTTCATGGTGTAATCGAACTGCGTAGGTGAGCGCGCTCAAGAAAAGTGTGTGGTTGTGTGCCTGTTAAAAAAGCAAGACGTGTGACAAACTTCCGCTAATCTTCATCTTATCGCCAACCAGATGCAATTAGATATCGCGAGTCTCCCCCCCCAAAAAAAGAAAAGGAAACGCATGCATGGTGGCATCCCTCCTATGCTCACCTCTGTGAGCACTAATTGAGCAAGAAATAGGCGGCCGCCCTTTGAGCGATTAGTAACGAGATAGCCATCAGTTTTGCGAGCACAAGAAGCCGAAACTGCCTGCCAAACAAAACCCAAACCGCCGTCCGTCTGCGCGCGCGATAATGTGCAAGCGGTTATATATAGACGCGCCGGAGCAAACTAGCTCTAAAACAAACCATGCAACGAAAACCGAGAGAGGGAGGCGTGAGAAAAAAAAATCCCTGTATTCCCACATAGTGGCATCACATGCCAGGAAAGAAAAAATTAGGAAATTAGCACGTTTTAAACATACAGACGGCGCCGTATATTTTCGTCATTGACCCTGAAAGGGTTAAAGAACATGCAACTAAGGCCATACAAACAAAATACAGTCGCTGACCGTTTATTCGGACCTCACGGGGATTGCGGAAATGTCCGAATAAACAGGTGTCTGAAAAAGCAGATTAAGAAAAAAAAAGAAATCCTTTATTTACACGCACTTATTCGGGCTCGGCAGTAGGCTTGAAGAAATTGTGAATGCACTGTTGCACGCTGTTCCATTTACGCGCCATCAGATAAGCCTGATTCTTGCAGAGGGTTGTACGGTCATTATAGGCAGCTGAAAGCACAGTCACTGCTTGTGCACGCTCTGCATGCGATGGCAGCATAGCACATTGCGCATCATCTTCCAACTCGAGTCATAGTCCAGCGACGCAGCAGAAACCTGACGAATGATCTCACTGTTGTCGAGTTCTGCGCATGTCAGTACAGTAGTATCAGCACCTGTGAAACTGTCAAATGAGATGGTGTCCGGAATCGCAATGCAACCACTGCGCAGGTCTCGGCAGAACATTTTCAGCATCAGTAGGGAGCACATCGGAAGGCGACAAATCCTAGGCCTCCCAGCACCCACTTGCCGGCATTCCCCAGAACAGTTTGTGTGGGCACTGTCGGCGCCATTAGACACTCACTCGACGCGATGTTTACGTATGCAGCGTTGCATCACTGCAACCTCAACACAGCACACAAAGCAAACATCACCACGCCGTCACGCCGACACCAGTCGCACAAACGAAAAACGTGGCCTACTCGCAGCATCGTGCATGAAGAAAGAAATAAATCAGCTGCTAGATTGTCATGACATGGCTTACTAAGCTGAGTCTGGAACTGACGTAGCTACAAACCAGGCAGAAACGATGATTATGAGCGGGGATTTGCAGTAGCGCCACTTCGTGGGGCAACAAGGAGGCTCCGTTCAAAACAAAAATGGCATTCAGCAAGTCGAACTGTGCATTGGTGAGAGTCGGTGCATGGTACTCTCAATTGGGTTGGCTCAAGGAGTGTCAGAAAAATCAGACCAGAGGTTGCAAGGTGTCTTAAGGGGGGACGCGGGTCTTAAAATCGCGAAAAATGGTCAAAAATGGCAATTTTCAAAAATTGCGTTTTTGAAGTCCTTAATGTCCCAACTATGCCTCTACAAAATATTATGGCGCAATTCCTACTCGAAGTATAAAATAAACGGTAATTTATAAACGTCGGTGAGCCGAAATTGAACGCCAAGCGCGAAGATTTGCCTCATTTTCAAGCTGCCGTAGCTCCGCGCGACGCGTACCGATCGGCGCCATCTTGGTCTCGTTTGAAAGCTGGTTTCCCGCTCTCCATTCTGGCGCCCCTCGGCACGCTGTAGACCCTCGTGCAGCGGAGGGATTGGCACCCGTTCTCAAGCGGGAAATCGTCGCGAGACAGCCGCTGATTGGGTGAACCGGGCGCCTCCTCGAGGCGCAGCCCTCTGATTGGCCGTGACGTATGCTTCGCCTTCCGCGGCCGCGTTGTCCGACTCCTTCACGTCGTCTGCTTTCGCCTGGACGCACGTCATTTTTCGAGCTCCTCTTTGTTTCCTAGTATTTTTCGTTCTGCCTTTTTCTTTATCGTTCTTCTAGATATTTTGGCTATTGGGTCGCTTCTTTTAACCACGAATTTCTTGCTTTTGCGTGCCTGGTGGCTTTGTTCCGCGTGTCACGATGGCGCGAGACGCGCGCTTGAAAGCAAGCACGCGAAAAGCAGTCGGCAAAAAGAGACGCGCATGGAATAAGAACAGCGCTACATCGTCGAGAACTACAGCTTCGGTGATGCCGCAAGCTGCTGTGCCCTTGGTGGATGCGGCAGGACTGAGCTCGCCAACAACAGCTTCGCCGGTGGACGCGGCTGAACAAACCCCGTCGACGCTAGCTTCGCCTGTGGACGCGGCTGGACAGTGCCGATCAGTGTCAACTTCGTTACCGCAAGTCTGTGCAGTGCCGGTGGATGCGCCTGGACTAAGCCCGTCGAAAATGCCAACTTTTGAGACGCTGCAAGTCGCTTCGGATTCCGTGTCGTCGGAAGCGGCCGAGCCGGCTGACCTAAGCCTAACGTTGACTTCGGCGTTTCCGCACGCCGCTTCGGTGCCGACGGACGCGGCTGAACCGAGCTCGCGTGCTCAACGCTTCGACACGGTGTTTTTCACGGAGGCGGAGTGCGCGGGGCGCGAAAATTACGCAGACAACGTTAAAACTTCATTGGCGAAGCAGTCCGCGACTTCCCGCAAGTTCGAGCTAATGAACGTCGGCACAGCAAGTGAAGATGACGATCGCGGCACAGAGTACATCATCGTTGATCTCTCAGTGCTAAAGAAGATGTTTGTGTCCACAAGCTGCAGCAAGTGTGGGATGACCACTCTCCAACTCGCAAAGTGCAGTGAGAGAGAATACGGCCTAGCAGTGAAGTTGGAGCTCACATGCTCAAATTGCGATTTCGCCGAGCGGCACTTCTCGTCGCCACGAGTGCCCGGGAAATCCAACATCACGCCCTTTGAAGTCAATTTGCGGGCAATGAAGGGAATTCAAAGTATAGGCAAGGGAGCGACTGCCCTAGCAGATTTTTGTGCCACCATGAACCTCTCTCACCGAGGACTTCACCACAAGACTTTCAGGGGGCATATGGACACCATGGTGAAAGCTTGCCAGGCAGTAGCTACTGCTACAGAAGCAGCAAGCGTCAAAGTGGTGAAGGACATGTACAAGAACTTCCTGAATCCACCAGGAAATGTAGATGTCATATTTGATGGCACATGGAAAACACGTGGTCACAATTCAAATATTGCAGTAGGCTGCATCATAGAGCTATACACTGGCCTAGTACTGGACCATGTTGTGCTCTCGAGGTACTGTCGTGGGTGCCAAGGGGCACCTGATCCCAGTGATGATGGGTACGGTGACTGGGCTATGAACCACAAGTGCATGAAAAACATCGACTGCAATGCCGGCCGGATGGAGACTGAAGCAGCTATCATTTTGTTCAACAGGTCTCTGGAAAAAAATGGGTTGCGGTACACAACTATACTTTCTGATGGTGATAGCCGCACCTTTCATGCATTGACCTCAGGAGAAGTGTATGGATATATATCCATTGAAAAGAAAGACTGCTTGAACCATGTCCACAAGCGGATGGGGACGGCTCTTCGCAACTTGGTGGAGAAGAAGAAGGCACAAGGAGAATCTCTTGGCGGAAAGGGCAACCTCACCCAAGATAAGATAAAGAAAATTACAAACTACTATGGGTATGCCTTGCGGAGCCACAGCCACGACGTTGCAGGCATGAAAAAGGCAGTGCATGCCACGCTGTTGCACATGACCTCGACAGATGAAGCCCCAGACCACAGTTGCTGTCCTCAAGGGGTTGATTCGTGGTGTGCCTTCAATCGTGCTTTGGCGAACCAAGTGGAGCCGTCACCACACAAAAACCCTCTGCCAGGCCACGTTCGCACTGCTCTTGAGCCAATCTTTGCAAGGCTGGGCGACGAGGCCCTCTTGGAGCGCTGCAAAGATGGCATGACACAGAACGCCATTGAGTGCCTACACTCTGTCATTTGGAGCCAAAGCTCCAAGAACACGCATGACTCTTTGCTGGCTGTTGAAAGAGCTGTTGCAGAAGCAGTTTCTCGCTTCAACCAAGGAATGGCAGCAACCAGCAGAGCTGTTGCAGCACAGCTTGGTTACAGTCCTGGGAGCTGCCTCATTCGTAGGAGCCTTGAGAAAGATAAGCAGAGGCTGTGCAGGTCTGATAAAAGTCACACCAACGCTGAAAAGGTGAAGAAGAGGATGGCCAAGAAACACAAGCCTGACAGAACCCAGGACTACTGCCCAGGACTTTTGTGAATGTGTGGCAGATTCACAGAAAATAGCAGGTGACTTTTTGAGCTTTTTTTTTGTCAAAGGCCAACGCAATACAGAAGTTTTCACAATCTTTACATGAACAGATTTCTGTGAGTTTGGTGTTACAGTCAAACCCGACTATATCGAACCCGTTTACATCGAATTACCCCGTATATCGAACAATTTATGAACATTGTATTGCTAAAATGAGAATATATAGCAAAAAATACTAATATATCGAACAAAAATAGCAGCCGCGCTTGATATATCGAACTTCAAGCCGCGCAAAACTGCTCCAGAAGTTGGCTTTCCCGCGTGGCGGCCGGGCGAGCTGCGCCAACATCCATCCCCCCCCCCCCCCCCCACTTGGCCAAAGTGGTTTAGCCCAACAGTGCTCGCACGGCGCTGCTATAAATAGAGTCCCAGCGCTGCTCTCGCTCCCTCAGACAGCCACCCAGCCACCCCTAGCAGAAGTGGTTCGACCGCGCACTCTGTTTACTCGCAGCCACGTGCGCCTGCATTCTGGTTATGTGACTCGCGCGACTGCCATTGCGACTGCTTTGTTCCGTGTGCTTCGTTGCTTTGTGGGAGCGGTGAGCTCGTCCGCTTCGTGAAAGATGGCTGCTGTGAAGCGACAGAACCTAACCATATCTTCAAAGCTGGAGATCATCAGAAGAGTTGAGCGCGGAGAAAAGAAGTCGGATGTCGCCGCAGCGTACAGCATCCCCAGAAGCACGCTGAGTACGATTTTGAAAAATAAGGCCGACATTAGGGCTAAGGCGGACAAGAGGCCTGCTGCTACCACCAGCGCTCGACGAGTACGGACGGCTGCATTTGAAGACGTAGAGGCTGCAGTGTATAAGTGGTTTGTTGACGTTAGGTCGCAAAACATCCCCGTTTCTGGCCCAATGATCGAACAGAAAGCAAAGGATTTCGCTTTCATGCTGAACAGACATGACTTCAGAGGCGGCTCAGGCTGGCTGCAGCGGTTTAAAGAGCGTCACGGCATTGTCGGCCGTGCTGTCACCGGTGAAAGCCGCGCTGTAGATCTCGGCAGCGTGCAAAAGTGGATTGATGAAAATTGGAACGACATTAAAGCAAGGTACCATCCTCGTGATATATTCAACGCCGATGAGACTGCTTTATTCTGGCAAATGCTTCCGAACAGAACGCTGGCCTGTCGTGATGACAAGTCCCACGGCGGGAAGGTCAATAAAGCCAGAATATCCGTGTTGCTCGCCACCAACGTCGACGGGTCAACCAAGCTTCGACCGCTCGTAATAGGAAAGAGCAAATCACCGCGGTGCCTAAAGAACGCACTTTCTGTCCCGGTGTCTTACAGATCGAATGGGAAAGCTTGGATGACAAGCGAACTTTTTGGCAAGTGGCTCAAGTCCTGGGACGACGACCTGGTAAGCCAAGGCAGAAAGGTCTGCTTACTGGTTGATAACTGCTCTGCCCACCATTGCAACGTCAGCGTCAGTAACATCGAGCTTCGTTTTCTTCCGCCGAACACAACGTCGGTGCTGCAGCCTTTAGACCAAGGTGTCATTCGTGCACTGAAGGCAGGCTACAGAAAGCGACTTGTGCAGAGGCTTTTGCTAAACCTCCGCACTGGCCGGGAGCTGAAAATTGACCTCCTGGGAGCAATAACCATGCTGAATGGGTCATGGAACGACGTCAAACAAGAAACAATTCAGAACTGCTTCCGTCATTGTGGACTCTCTGCTTCCGGCGAGGCTGGCGCGAGCTCATCAAACAATCACCATGAACCCCTGGATAGCGGTGAACCGCTGGAGGAACTTGATGAGTTGTTTAGCCAGCTTGCCGAGTTCCCGGGTGCTGTTTGTGATGGGACTGCAGCAACAGACTTCGTCTCCGTCGACGACGATGTTCCGACAACCGGAGAGCTCGCTGACGAAGACATCATTGCCGACCTCACTAGGGATGCCGCCGGCGACAGTAACTGTCAGGATACGACGAGTTCGTACCCGCCATCGTGTTCCGACGCATTTAACGCGCTGAGCGTTGTTCGCCGTCACTGTGAGTCAATAGAAGGCTGTGGGCTCAGCTGTTCTCAGTCGCTCGATAACGTTGAGAAGTGCATGCTTAATAATGCTTTCAAAATCAAAAAGCAGAAGAAGATCAACGACTATTTCTCGCATTAATAGTCCCACCGTACATGTTTTTATCAAATAAAGAATGCTTTTTACTGAGGTGCGGTTTGTACATTGCCAAATTTGTTAAAAGTTTTATTTCGAATTACACGATATATCGAAGTGATTCCCGTTTTTTTATGAGTTCGATATATCCGGGTTTGACTGTATTGTGTTCAGTAATGACTGGGCTGCATGCTAAAGCATTAAATTTTTCCATGTGATAGGTAAACAAAAGTGGCAGAGTAAGCAAAACTTTGAATGCAATTTTCTCAGCTTTGCTTTTTCGATCAAATGCCTTTGCCTTACGGAACTTTTCATAATGTTTGCATCAACTGATTTTATTGAATTAGGTATCATTTTTTTCAGTGAAACCTCAGCTGCATCCTAAAGCTTTCCATTTTTCATTAAACCAAATAGACTAGCAATTAGGTCAGGTGTAAGCTAATTACTCCTGCATTGTTTTTTTCTTCCTACTTTGATATTCATTCATGACCTATATGATGACTTTTAAAAAATTTCTTTAGCTTTAGGATGTGCAGTAGGTCCTTGGAAATGACAGCTATTCTTTAAAACTAGTTTTTTTAATTAAGAAATTACCATAATGGCCCGTAACAAAAGACCTATGTGGGATAAGTTATTTTGCGATATCTTCATTTCTAAATGAGATATATCAAATCTGAATATATATTTGGAATCAGCATTGAAAGATATATCTGCATGCGAATTTTCAGGAAGATACGTTAAGAAATAAAAAAAAAGTTTTCAAGACCCTCATCCCCCCTTAACTTTCGGAAGTTGTTATACATTATGGTCTATGGGGAGAATGGCGGTGCCGCGAAGCAGACCGAATAATTGAGCATGTCTGAATTTCTGGAGTCGGAAAAATCAGTCGGCGACTGTACTAGTGCTGTTGTTATTGCTGGGATTGGTAACTTGGTGCAACAATCAGGATAGAATGCATATGAATTCGCTCATTACAAAATATGCCTCTTTTGTACTATATGACACTTTTCACTGCAGCATGAATCAAAGGGAGGCTGAAAGTGTTAGGCGTTAACAATTTGACTCTTCCACATCACACCCAGGCATCCATGTTTAATGTATGTTGGCATGCCGATATTAAAAAATGCTAGTAGTATTGTACAAATGTCACTGCTCCCTTGATAGTGTTTTTATTTTTGTATTTTTTAAATATGTTAATAATCTGGTCAACAACATTTAGACTCCCTAATATTAGCCAAAATTGGTGATTTAGACCTTTGGAATAAGTTAATTTTTGTTTTCGTCAATGAAACAGCGGTCATAGAAAATGATACCTACCAATGTTGAGCATTATAATGCTTGTAAACAATGTAGCATGACACTATTTCATTATTTCTTTATTACACTATTTCCATTTCTGAACAGTGATTCTTTTTTTCCGCAAAATATGAATTCAAGTTTGCTGCATTCTTTGCGTGCATTTTCATTGAAACAGACTATTGACGATTGTCATGAGCCCCCAATTCTCTTGTGCATGTAAAGTGAAAAGGCTTACCATTATACCGTAAAAACCGGACTATAGGTCGGACCAGAATATAGGTCGATCCCCCAACTAACGAATTCTAAAAATGAAAAAATTCTTTTTCAGTGGCAAAAGTACCGAAAGACATGACACCCTTACCGTGAAACAAATGCGACTCAGGGGGTTGCACAATGGTGACAGTATTTATTTAAATGCTGCTCACATGTGCACCTGGCCAAGTTTTTAGCGGTATCGCGCGACAATCGACCCGCGTGCTTGTCAGCACCTTATTAACGGCGCTGAGCAGCGAAACAAACGAGATACGCGCATGTGTACACATGCCCTTACTTTCGCTATTTCGCCGCTCCATGCCATGATGACAAGGTGCTGACAAACACGCGGGTCGATGGTCGCGCGATACTGTTAAGAATTGGCAGGGTGTTCAGTACACAGAAGGGCACGAAGTGCGCAAGCGCTACTCCGAATCAGAGCAACGCCTTTGATCAGAGTCGGATGACGAGTGCTTTCGCTGCTTAGTCCATAGGCGCTGTTAGATATGGAGCTGTTTCCTGCGATTACTTCGAGTTCCCCAGACCACATCGGATTGCAGCACAGCTAATTGAGGAATGCAGAAGCAGGAAAGCGCATTCCAGAGGAGCGGCCGAGCAAACAAGTTTAAGGCAACAAGTTCACGTGCCAACAAGTTCGTGCGCCGCCGGGATTAGCAGGTGGGCATCCGACAATGGAGCATGAGCAGCCCTCCCCTTCTCCTCGTTAGAAGTGCATTGCCAGTCTGCGAGGCAAGACCACAGAGAGCCGCCAGGTGTGACACCGCGACACGGGCGCCTACCATTGGCTGAAAGTGGCGTCATCGGAGCGGACTCTCCCATTGGTCAAACATGACGTGACTTACAGTGCTCGAAGGGCTTATAAGAAGCCTTCCAGAGATTCTGGGACATGCCCTGATTCCCTGATTCACCTCTCTCGAACTTCTTGCCGCGGGCCGCAGCGTCCGAGTTGCTGCCGGCCCGTAATGACTGTACGAATGTTACTTGTCGCTCACCTCCCTGTATAGAATGTAGAATAAATCCTCCCAAGTTTGGGTTTTCATCCCGAAGTCCGTCCTTCAACCCCTACATCTGGTGGCAGCGGTGGGATCGCCTCCGAATGCATCAGCTGGTGGCAGCGCTACGGATCAACCTTCGTCGAGAGAGATCCTAAGGAACCGGGAAGAGCGAAGAAGAGTGAGCCTTCGTCGAAAGAGGTCCGAAGAAACTTGGAGTAGCGAAGAAGGAGCGAGCCTTCGACCCAGGGAGTCCGGAGGAACCGGCAACAGCGGACGAATGAACCGGATGGCAGGGTGCTGCAACCGTAAGTGAGCGCGTGGTTTTTTTTTCCTTATGATTCGCCAGACTCAAATGCTGTGTGTTCATTTTGAATAAGTTCTGGGAATCGGGAGTTTGATGCATTGTGTGTTTGCACAAATTAATTACGGAAAACAGTTTTAACCACCTGTCGGGGCAGCTGCCATGGATCTTAGAAGGTTGACGAGGTTAGACTTGTTGTTGGTGTGCGACGATTTGGGAGTTGAGGCGGACGAACGGATGAAAACGCCAGCTATCATAAAAGCGATTAACGATAGTGGCAACGATGACAAAAGCATCGAGCTTGCTTGGGAGGTGATACAGGAGCCACGGGAGCGTGTGCGTCGTGTACGTTTGCGAGAGCGTCGTGAACTTAGGAGTGAGCGTCAGCGTGAAGAACGCGAGAATGAACGGAAGCATGAGCTTCAAGAACTTACTCTTAGGTGTGAGCGTCACGGACGTGAGAATGAACGCGAACGTGAGCGAGAGGAAAAGTATGAGAGGGAGAAGGCAGCACTGATCAAAGAGATACAGTATTGTGATCACTTATTGGCACAGAGACAACGGCTGTCTGAGAATTCTGTAGGTAGTACAGAGCGAAAGAATGAGGAATTGTCTAGATTTTCGCCAGAAGCCGACGAAAAGAGTAGTGCCTGTGAGATTGGCTGCAGATTCATAGGAAAAGGGAAAAGGCTAGCTGCTAACGATGCCTTAGTGGCAACAGAGGCCGTTAAAGGCCGTAGTGAGAGCGACGAGGTGCTGTGCCAACAGATGACTGTGGAGACAGCTAGGCCAGCTGCGAACAAATTGGCACAGTTACCGCGTGTGTGCGTCGCAGGTAAGGTTAGCGAGGTTGCTAGCGAAGAAAAGGGTACTTCTGACCCGACAGAAGCGAGCACCCATGTCAGGCCAGAGGTGCGTGCAGAAGTGAAGTGCGAACTGGGTGATGCAGTTGAGAGTAGTTCTCGGGGTGGCGAGCTCCGTAGCTCACGAGAGAACAACTGCATTGTTCAGGGATCGGTGCGGCTCTCCGCCAGTCTAGATAGCCTAGAGAGGGATGGTTCAGTTAATAATCATTCGGACTGTGCGCGTGAGACAGCGATCGATACCGACGGGCTGTGTGCCGATGCACAGCGTGCGCTGGGCAATGTAGCAGAGGGCAGTTCGCAAGAGTGCGAGTTGTCTAACTCGAGTAAAGCCTGCTGCATTGTTCCAGAGTCGGTTGAGCTGTCCGCCAGTCGAGGCAGAGCGAGTGTTGATTTTAGTGAGAATCACTCAGACTGTGCGGGTAAGAGGCCGATCCGGGCCGACGAAATGTGTACCGGCCAGCACGAAGCACGAGAAGGCGACATGAAAGCGAGTGCAAAGAGAAAGCGCCGTAAAAAGAAGCGCGGTAGAGACCGAAAGTCGGTAATTAATGTAGCGCCGCCAAAGATGGCGAGAAACCCAAATGGGCAGGGCGCGAGGAAAAAGATGCGGTCGTCTCGGACGATGTTGACGCATCGAAAACGTTCAAGCCACCGGTCAAAGGGGGACCGCGAAGAATGTTCTGCACGGACGCGGACAAAGGGCACGAGGCAGTTAAGCTCCTCGTCGTTCCGTAGTTCTTTTCACAGCTCAGCGTGCAGTTCGAAGAAACGCAAGGTGGTAGGACGAGACCAGGTGGGGAGTAGCGACGCGGTCAATCGAGTTTGTGTTGAAAGCGGGGCGCGAGGACGCAAATTGGCAGGAGACCGTAACGTCTTGGGGGAGCTGATAGTTAGTCAGCCCTTTTGTTGTCTCTCGGCAGCCAGAGTAGCTTTCAAGCCGCGACCACCGCGAGGACGGCTCAGAGTATGAGTCAGACATAAGCGTTTGGAAAGGGAGGCGAAGAGCCCTTCCGTAGAAATGGAGTGTCTTATTTTTTTTTATTTTCAGCATCGGAAAGTTTTTCGCGATTTGAGACTAGGATTTCTTTCAATGTGTGAGGTTTGAGCTTTGTTTGTGTTTTCGTTTGAGAAGCTCCGTGGTTTGAAAGATGAGGTTTATGTAAACATGTAGTCTCGTGAGATGCTCATTAATAAGTAGATAGGCTTTTTTTTGTGTGTGTGAGTAACCTGAAGGTCAAGGTTATCGTCGAAAGACCTATGGTAACGCGCGTGTGTGTTATTTAACCTTCTTTCTTTTTAAGTGTTTTTGAATTTTGTAAGGTTAAGCGCGTAGGTTTTTAGTAAGTGCATGATTTGCACTGAGAAGCGTTCTTAGTTCCACTAGCGCATGTCCTGTGTGGACGGAAGGAAGCAGATTTATGACTAGGTTGCGCATGTGTGTTGAGGGCAGCCGTATTCTGACTTCTCTGATAAGTATGCGTGGAACGAGTTATTAAAAGACGCATTATTTTAAGAGTTCTGCGGAGTGTGTAAGTCCCGCAAGTTTAATTGTTCGTTTATGTCACGTGTCCTGTAGGACTTTCAGGGAAGAAACGTGAGTAAGCGTAAATGAAAAGTTCGCCTACAACGCAAGTGCGCGTTTTGTTTAGTGACCACAAGGCTAGTGCGCCTGTGATTACGTACTTGTGAGGTTGACCAGATTGTTCAGTGGCACCATTACGTGCAATAAGTACGCCACTGCGATAGATTGGAAACATGCTGTTCGTGTAGTTAGGCCACTTAAGTTATGTTCGGCTGTTTTCATTTGTTGTTTGCATCGTCAACGACCCTTTTGTTTTGCAACAACAATAGTACTCTGGTCTTGTCGGCAATCGAGGAGAAATGGGTAGCTGTTTGGAAGGGTGGTTGGAACTGTTTTGTCAAAATTGGGGAAATAAAAGATCAGGGTTGATTTTGACTCAGTAATAGCCTGGCGAGTCAGGGGTGAAGAGCCTGCGCTTACGCGTGGTGCAGCGCTGTGTTGTTTGGTTTGTTTGACGTATGTTCTCCAGGGCCCAGGATCCCGAGGGTTGTCAAACGAGGCTCGACCCCAGTACCCTGCAGCTTCTTTCAGCGTTCCTCATGGCCAGCGAATTGAGTTCGCCGGCCATTCAGAACAACCGGGGCGAGGACGAGCTGTTAGATATGGAGCTGTTTCCTGCGATTACTTCGAGTTCCCCAGACCACATCGGATTGCAGCACAGCTAATTGAGGAATGCAGAAGCAGGAAAGCGCATTCCAGAGGAGCGGCCGAGCAAACAAGTTTAAGGCAACAAGTTCACGTGCCAACAAGTTCGTGCGCCGCCGGCATTAGCAGGTGGGCATCCGACAATGGAGCATGAGCAGCCCTCCCCTTCTCCTCGTTAGAAGTGCATTGCCAGTCTGCGAGGCAAGACCACAGAGAGCCGCCAGGTGTGACACCGCGACACGGGCGCCTACCATTGGCTGAAAGTGGCGTCATCGGAGCGGACTCTCCCATTGGTCAAACATGACGTGACTTACAGTGCTCGAAGGGCTTATAAGAAGCCTTCCAGAGATTCTGGGACATGCCCTGATTCCCCGATTCACCTCTCTCGAACTTCTTGCCGCGGGCCGCAGCGTCCGAGTTGCTGCCGGCCCGTAATGACTGTACGAATGTTACTTGTCGCTCACCTCCCTGTATAGAATGTAGAATAAATCCTCCCAAGTTTGGGTTTTCATCCCGAAGTCCGTCCTTCAACCCCTACAGCGCGTGCGATCTCTACCGCTTTCAAACGGATGCATTCGGCAGTCACAGGCAGCGATCTTACACGCAGCTCTCGGACGGACTCCGCAACCTTGCCTTCCAGTTCTGCAATCCACTGCGATCCGGCACGAAATGACGTTTTCTTTTGGTTGCTGCAAGTTGTAATACGTTGCGTTTGCCTCCGCCACTACCGAATGCTCTTTTCGGATACTTCAAGTTCGCGCTGTGCCGCCAGGTTGCCGTGGGCTTCCGCATACTCAATCGCCTTTTTCTTGAAGGCGACGGTGAATTGACGTCGGCTTCCGTTCATTTTGAAACAAAATGAAAATGCAGCCTTTAATTAATATAACTTTGCGACAATGGAAATGCAAAATGCCGGTGCCACAACGTCGCCACACCGCCAGAGACGCTGCGCTGCTGCTGATGGCGATGGCGGCTGTTTACTTCATCCGCCCATTGTTTAGTGTTTACGCTGATGCAAGGACTGCAAAGGCTCAAGTCAGATATACATGCGAAGACACTGGAGCACACAGCACATCATCATCCAAGTTAAAGTCATAATTTGACAGTGGGAGAACTTGCTAAATTGTTTCGTCATCGTTCAGTTTGGCACACAATGACGCCACGCTGTCGATGTCTGCAAAGTCTTCAAATGTAACAGCGGCAGGAATCTGCACACTGCAGTCTAGCAGGTCATTCATAATGTCTGCATTTGAGCTCGTGGTAGGCAGCAGTTCAGGTATTTCAGTTGCAGACCGGGCACATTCGGACTGTGGCTCAACACTCATTTGAAGTCTTGAGGGCACCATTGGTGGAATTTAAATAACTACATGAGAAGAACTTCTCGGAGCCAGCAAATCGCTGTCTTGAACGCTTACTAAGCAAGCAAACAAGCTCAGAATTGCGGGTCATGCACAGTGCAGCGACCAAGGTAAAGCCTCAGGGATTACCACCTAGTGTATAATCTGACGCCATACTTGATGCCTCGTATCCCTAAGGCCATACTTGTCGAGGTTGCCAGAGGGGATGATGGCAGCAGAGTCCGCGTGCTCTACAACTACGGACTGAATCCGGATAATCGAATGTAGAGCTGTCGGCTGTCCTAAATATTGGTCGTCCTTACACATTACGTTCATGGGGCCATTGGCGGTGCCCCGAAGCTGTCCGAATTGCTGAGAATGCCCGAATTATCACTGTCCGATTTATCGGTCGGTGACTGTATATATATGGCCCACAGTGGCAATAGTGAACTTGCATGTCAACAGGTCAGTAAACACAGCCAGAGTTAAAGACAAAGTGACTATGCGCATAAAAGACATACATAGTAAGCTAGGCATATAGCTGATTTCTGAGACATTCCGAAAACTCTGCGGGGCCCAAAAATAAGTCCAAGCAAGAAAAAGACTGGGTATTGCACTGTATCTGTATTCGCTGCAGAGGCGAACCTTTCATTTACGTGTGTTGAACAAAAGATTCAAAATATCATGTCTGCCTTGTTGGAACCTGCAAGTTAATGCCACATAGTGGATCAGGCCATGTAAGTACTCCCTTTAGTAAGTTTATACAAAAAAATTAAGGCTCCACATTGCCTCCTGGAGCTAAGCGTAACGAGTTTCCACTCATTGATAAAGTAATAGTGGTCAGTGTTCACCTTATGCTGAAAGTGTCTATAGTACACACTTTGAACAAGACGTTTCTCTACTGCAGTAAAACCTTGTTAATTCGACCCTTGTTGATTAAGAAAATCAGATCATTCGGACTCAACCTTTGGTCCCGGCAGGAGTATGCATTATCTAATGCAATGAAGCTCTTAACTCTTGCCATTTCGGTCGTATTTGGCTGCACATGGGTGAATCGCATGTGAATAACAGCAATACCAGAACACTTCGTGCCTATAAAGCCTTTATTCTTGCGTTTACACAGCACCGCGTCAGCCACGTGCCTTTACGACTGCATAGTCGCCATCCATGATCGCGTCAATAGCAGCCACAGTTTCATCCGCAGCGATTGCAGCAAGCATTCGTTTCATTTTGACAAGCTTTCGACGAAGAAGAGTACCGGCTGCATCGTGATGGGCACGAAATGATGATGGGCATCGTGATGAGCACGAAATAAATGATTCGGAGGTTATTTAAGGTGCCCTACAACTTTGTAATTGGTATGCTTGTGATTCAAGCAATAATTAAAAAGTTCACTAATTATAAGTAATTAAGTAATACTTTGTGATGATAAAAATACTACCCGTAAGTACATCGACTACGGCTACTATGCTGTCGGTATGATTTCTCTAGAGCTGTTGGGTATTTTTAAACTCTTGGTCCAAGTGAGCAGGGACACCCTGTATAAAAGAACCAGCCTAGCAACTAATTTCATTGTTGTTGCAGCACCGCTATGTGTAGGCAACACATACTTAGGACTTCCGAGAAGCAGAGTGAATAGGAGGAGCGGCAAAGGGAGAAAAAAGAATGGTAATATGACCAGTGCCAGCATGCTGTCATAATTACCATTACTACCATTACTGTAAAGCAATAAAGCATGGCATGCCCCCCCCCTGGCAGTTGTGGTGGTAGTTTTCAACAGCTTAGCTGGACATCCACTTTCACAGGGCCAGGATGGCAAATAAATTTTTTTAGCGAACTTCCAGAAAACATTGGATTTACCTTTCAACTTTGCTCAACCTGATTTTCATAAGTTTATCTCACACAAGAAGTTTTTTTCACCAAAGAGCGATATTCCCTCAATCTTAAAGAAAAGGAGTTCAAAGGCTGTGTCTTTAAAGCAAGCGTGAAAGCCTCCTTTTTTTCGCAGAGCTGTTTTCAACTCTCCCGAGAGCCGTGACGGAAACTTGCCAGGTTTTAACACTTTTTGCGGCACGTATCTTTCATTGGCTTTCTTTACCAGCTGCATTAGCTTAGCAGCTGCCGAATCGGCATCAGTGCAAGCTAGGACATTTGACCATGCCAAGGATTCAACATTTTAATAAAGGCCGAGTTAGTCCCCCTGCTGATACTGTGAAACCTTGTTAAACCGTAGTTGGCCAGAGCTCGGAAAAAGTACGTACTAAACGGTAGCACTGCTTAACGAAAATAGCGTGAGGTCGCCCACTTACCTGTCGAAAATGGAATACAAAGAGAGCGCGATGAGGGAGTGAAAAACATGCAGTATTTATTTATTTTTCGCAACACAAGTGTTATTTTCGTTTGATGCTGCCGCTGCCTAGCAGCGACGACAGTGGCCTCAAACACCCTTAAGCTGCAAGCCAGCTTTTCCGCGAGCCCCCTCTTCGCAGCAAACACCTGCATAAGGCTGACCTAACACGCAGCTTCTGCCACTGTCTGGCCTGAATTGCCCGTGCTGTTGCTTTCCTTGTTGTGCTCATCACTGTTGTTCGGCAACACTTCAGCAATAACAGGCAGTGATGGCGAAAAGTCGAGGTTCGGAAAGCTGAACGTCGTAGCCAACATCTTTTTGCGGTCCTAGCAGCACTGCTGAGCATCTTCTTCGCATTCCATATGTCACACGCCATAGTCAACGGTAGATCCTTCTCACGTGCCAGCGCCGACTATGTACCACGTTCGATAGCATAAACGATGTCCAATTTTTCTTTTATGTTGAGCACCCGGTTTTTGTCTGAGCTTCAGCATGATGCAAGTGCTAGCTTGCACGACTCCACAACACAGGCAACCACTAGCCAGCCACAACGCTCTCCGATTCGGTGCCAAATGATGTTGATGTTAATGTGGCTTCACCCTTCCAAGCACCCTCTGCATCCATGCTTGGAGGCCGTTCTGATCTCTGAGGCTCGTTCTTCTGCCTGGCCGAGCTACTACCGTGATTGCGTTACGAAAAGTGCAAACACTACGTGTTAACAAATACGTACGCAATAAGCAGGTACGATATATACAGATACAAAATGCATATGTTCAATGGCTGCTGAGTCGGGGATTGTATTTTACTACTTTAAAAACGAAACTGCTGTTTAAGCGGGTACGGTTTAACAAGGTTTTACTGTACAGGAAACTGGCCTCAAAGAAACCACACAGGTTACAAAAGCAAGCTTATATTCACCGCGAACGTCAGATGAAATGGATCAATTTTTACTAGTGTGTCTGCAGCTTGAACAAGAGTTGTCTACTGATGAGCTTGATAGCAGTACATCATGCATATTTCCAACAGGATGTTTTAAGGTTTTGTATTGCTTGAGCTCACAAAAGTTGATAAAGAGGAGAAACCAAGAAACCTTGCTTTCAGTGACCAAAGCACAGTAGTCCATGCTTTTATACACCCATTCAGTACAAGGAAGGTTAAGATCACCATATACTTTGACTCTCTGCTCACTAAGATCAGTGTCACTTGAAAAAGGCTGTCAATGTGTGTTACGAAGGAAGAGCAGTCCAAATTAGGTGGGAAGTAGTAATTACCCATGAGGTTATTACAATGGTCACGTAAAGTAAGGTCTACCCAAAGGCTTTCTTCCCAAGATTCAAAACAGGCCTTAGGTGTGCTTTCAGTTTTTCTGACCGCCACCAAAAATTTGACCAGTCACTGCATAACATCGGTCATGGCAAAAAACAATCTAATCTTCAGTGATATAATTTGCATTAAAAAAATCTGCACAGTTCAGTTTAGATAATGCCGAGATGAAAGAGTAATCATTAAGGGAGCCAAAAGGGACAAACAAGATGATGAAAATGTGCGAATGAAGAGTCTGGTATAAAGGCCCTGTGTTGTACATAGCAGGCAATGTGACAATATGTCGATCTCAAAAATGCACTGTCTCTCAACAAAGATATTGCAGTTCATGCACACAAAAGAACACTTGAAGGTTTAAAAAGCTTGACAGTAGCAAAGAACAAGTTTAATGAAAACAAGAGTGAAACATATTTCATTAGTGTTGAATAACCGGTGCTATGTTTTGCAACCTATTGTGCTGTTCTAAAAATATAATTCCTTGTCTAAGGGATAAAACTATGATTGTTCCTACCATTTTATAACATTATAATTTTAAGATATGTTATGGTCTGTTGATCCCACTATAACATCTTAAAAAAGAATGTGTGACAGTGACTCTCCAAAAAGTAAGAGCAGTAAGAAAGTTAAAAGCCTTGTATGCTTAGTTTCATTGCTGCTTATAGCACCACTAGTCAAAGGAAGAATAAAGCATTGTAACTTTCAACTTGATAGCAAGGTACAGTGAAACATAGTTAAACCGTAGTTGGCCAGAGCTCGGAAAAAGTATGTACTAAACGGTAGTACTGTTTAACTGAAATAGCATGAGATTGCCCATTTACCTGTCGAAAACGGAACATGGTAGTCGGAGAGAGTGCGATAAAAGGGGGAAAAACATGCAGTATTTATTCACTCCGTGCGACAAAAGTGTTATTTTCATTTGATGCCGCGGTGGCCTTGCACGACGACAGCGGCCTCAAACTTACTGAAGCTGCGTGCCAGCTTTTCAGCCAGCCCCCTCTTTGCGGCATACACTCACATGGCAGATTACTCGTTGGCATTACGCATTCTTTGTGCACGCGCACGGTAGTGCTGCAGAAGTTCCGGGGCGCCTTTTTCATTGCCGGGTGCTGTTCTCGTCGCGACGATTGCATTCATGAGGCTGACGTAACGCGCAGCTTTTGCCACTGTCGGGCCTGAATCGCTCATGCAGTCGCTTTCCGTGTTGTCCTCATCACTGTCGCTAGTCGACAATTCGGCAACAACAGAGGCAACGATGGCGAAAAGTCGAACCTCGTAGCCGACATCTCTTCGCGGTCGCAGCAGCGCTGCTGAGCAACTTCTTCACAATCGAAATGCCACACACCGCAATCAACAGCAAATTCCTGTCGCGTGCCAGTGCCGACTTCGTGTCACGTTCGATAGCACGGACGATGTCTAATTTTCCTTCTATGCTGAGCACCCGGCGTCTTTTTTTTTTTTCCGAGCTGCGGCATGACGCGAGTTCTCGCTTGCATGACGCCACAACGCTCTCTGGCACGGCGTCAAAATTATGTTGATGTTGATGCGGCTTCACGTGCAAATGCACAGGGCGCTTGGAGGCCGTTGTACCAATCTTCTGAGGCTTGTTGTTCTGCCGGGCCGCCCGATGAAGACGGCGCACCGCCGTGTTTGCGTGACGAAAAGGGGAAACGCTATGTTTTAACCGATGCGTGCGCAATAAGTGGGTACGGTTTATGCGGATACAAAACACATTATGTTCAATGGCCGCTGAGTCGGGGATTTGACCTTACTACTTCTAAAACAAAACTACTGTTTAAGCGGGTACGGTTTAACGAGGTTTTACTGTAGTTTTCACGTTCAAGCATGTCTGCAGGCTAGACCTACATTGGGGGAACCACTGGCGCCAGCTTATTTCTGTTGGTCACTGCACTCTCTTCCTGTGGTCTCCAATTACGCCTTTCTTGCGTTGGCCAACGCCATGCTATGCCTGTAAATTTCCTAATGTAGTCGCATCATCCACTGTCTTGCCACCCTCATCTATGCTTCACTTTCTGTGGCATCTCTTTCTCTAATAGACTTTCATGTATCTGCTCTATGCATTGCATGACTTGCTTCTTCCTATATTAACTAGAACATGTACTAAGATCGAGTTTCAATGTAACAGAAGTCTAAAATATGTCACCGATATCACTGGGAAATGAGGATATGCTTATGTTGAATATCTGATATCACAAAGGTATTTTCATGTCAGATGCGGCTTCATTATAGCGAGGTATGACTGTTCTTTCGTTTGCTCTTTAACCAACACTGCAGACTTCCTTTCTAAAACAACAGATGCATTTTCTGGTCTGTCGCTTGTACATTACGGTCCTTTTTTTAGCTTCTCAAGTTTCTTTGTTCTCCAAGTTTCGGGCCTATCAGTAGTCCTGGTGTGCACCATGGTTGCAACACGCAGAGGCAATTTATGAAATAGGGTGATGTGTTTTCTTTGCCTTTGGAATTCTCGTTTTCAGTGAACACCAAATGGCTGATGAAAGCTCTTAGGGACACATTGCTGTGTTTGCAGCACAGTTTGGGCCAGCGGGGATTCATACACTGGCAATGCATTGTTAAATGATGTGTCAACGGGGCTCTTGTCCAGCGACCAGAGAAGTCATTATGTAGCCTCATCGGTGTGCTCAGGTCTCTCCGCTGCTGGAAAAACTGGGCCAGCGCAAGAACTCTGTGCAGCAGAAGCGCCACTACCGGTCTCAGGGCCAGGAGGAGTCTGCGAGCAGCTCAGATGAGAGCCCAGCTGCCCGAAGGCCAGCTGGTGACAAGTCGAGAGGAGCTGGACGCAGGAGGGTTAGTGTGCACCTGCACGTTTATCTGGGCCTCCCGTTTTGAAACGCACAGTGCTGTGTGATTACAGAATTCTGTAACATGTGAGACTTCATATGGGCTTTGTGCCAGACGTGGTGGGTGGTTCAGCGACTGCGGCATTTTGAAAAGCCCAAGTTCAAAGGCATTCATCTACCAAACATTCTGGGCATAACAAAGAACCTTAGTTGGTCAGAATCAATTTGGAGAGCCCCACTTCCCATTACTCATAGTCTCTGTATAGCCCCTCCATGCTTTGGGATGCTAAGCCCTATCTATCCATTTGTCTGTCATCCATACGTTTTATGACCCCCCATTTTTGTTGGAAGAGCAAGCATTGGTTCTTTCATTTGGCATACCTAATAGCACAAGGGCATTCAATGAAGATTTTCCCTAAACCAGTTCCAGTGGGCTGAGAAGCACGAAAGGTGGCCTATTCTCTTTTTTCCATAGCTGCCACTGAGTGTCACACACTTCTGCCATTGTTTTGCACTGCTGCAGCCACTCTTGTAGAAGTCCTAAGGTTGGCCTTGGAGCCATGGCTGGACTTCAGCAATGAGTGTGTGAACTGCCTGCTCTTTAAAAAATCACTTCATAGATAAAAAGAGGTGTAAGAGTGCAATTCGGAGAATGGGTGAGGGCAAAGAATTTTATATCCACAGGAACGTGATTCCATTTGCGCAACATGTAAGTTGTGAACAGGAGCCTTCTCTTCCAACATAAGGATGCCTTTTGGCAGCATGCTCTGCCTGCTGATTTCTATGGCTTCCCTTAATTTTATCTGCAAGTTAGCTTAACAGATTGCCATTATGGTGGCACCTGTCAGAAGGCAGTCTCTCATCACCCTCACTGGTACCAGAAAACTGACAGCTTCACCTTGCTAGCAGAGAATTGCAAGCCATAGCGTTTCTATTGTTTAGTGTGGAAACTAGTTTTTAGGTCACAATGATGAACCCTTTCTTCACCCAGTGTAATCAATCTTACAAAAAAGTCATCTTGGTTTTTAAAGCATGCGGCCAAAAGTTTGCAGCTGCAGGTCTATCGATCCTCCTTGTGAAAATTGGAAAGCAAGTGAAAAACCCAATGTGCTCTCGCCTTTTAATGGGCACATGTTCCTGAATAATATTTCCTATTTACCCTACACTGATCTTGACCTTTTTAACTGGTTGTTGAACCTTTATAAGGCAATCTTCCAAATGGTGGCCTCCACTTTTGTAACAGTGTCCCTATTAACCCTTTGAGGGTCGAATTATTTTGAAAAAAACTTTCCCAGGTGGTCAAATTATTTTATTGCGGATATTGAATGTACAAGATGTATAAAGTCGGGAATAAATAGTAAAAAAAAATTAGCAACAGTATTTTGGTGTCGGCATCACGCAGAACTGCAATATGTTCAATAGTATTTTAGACTGTGGTACTCCTTGAAATACGAGTCTCTGCGCAGCCACAGAGAGCGAGAATACCTCATGAGCGGCGGTGATAAACGAGCTAAGAGCCGTGCCAATCAAGATAGAAATCAACTTCCGCCGCCCCTGCGATAGCGTGCCGACAAAGATAAAAATCACGTTTCGCGCACCTCCATTGCGGCGGAACCGAAACCGCGAAAGCGCGTTGCCGCTGAGAGCGAGAATACCTCGCGAGCGGCGGTTATAAACTAGTTAAGAGCAGCGCCAATCAAGATAGAAATCAACTTCCACAGCATATGCAAGAGAGTGCTGACAAAGAGAAAAATGACGTTTCGCGCGCCTCCGTTGCGATCATGCGGTGAAACCGAAACCGCAAAAGGGGTGTGGCCGCAGTCTGCGCGACGCGGTGAAGCTTGAAGTCAGTTCTGTTTATCTCCCCAAGAAGGTAGCACAAATTTCAAACTCTTCTTGTAAGTCCTAAGAGGTGGCAGCACCTCCCAGTAAGCGTGCATCGTCATTATGGCGTGAAATTTCAAACGTAGGGTCGAAACCGTACCCGTACGGCGAAGACCTTGCGGGACAGAAAACCGCCGCCGTACATGTACGGCACAAACCGTCAAAGGGTTAATGTCTGAATGAGGTCCACCAGAATTTGGGGCTGCTGCTACCAAGTTCCACCCACATTTGAACTGTTGATGCCAGTACACAACATCATACGATGGGCATACCTGCCAAGTCTCCCAGATTTCGACCATTTCTTCCAGTTGTGTGGCTGACAGGAAAATCTCCCTGAAAATGCAGTTGTGTCCAGTTTCTATCCACATCCAGCACTTTGTCTGATCACATTGACGAAAAAATCCAACCCAATCCATTCCGTTTGAGAGTTCATGGAGCATAGCAATGTCAAGAATGTAGTAGAGAAACCCTACATGGGGGGGGGGGGGTCGTTAGTTCGTTAGCCGCAGCGTCGCTTTTTATGCTGACGTAAGGTAGCTAGATGAATCTGTTAGGCTGTGTTGCCATTGCGGAAGAGAAAGTTGGTAACTGTAGTTTACTGCCTTCTTCCCCATCCCACCTTCCTTAGTCTTGAGACCTGTAAAGAATGCACCCAAAGGGAAGTGGGTCAGGGGAAATCTTTACTGAACGACCTTTGTACATAGCAGACAGTTGATATTGTTGCATTAGGTCATCAGTTATATTAAACCAGTATGGGTAGCATGTTGCCCGGGCTTCACTCAGATTTATGCACATAACAGGCCTTAGTATGTTTGACATATGTGTGAGAGAGAGAGAGAGAAGGGAAGATGACATATGTGTGGATAATGTTAGAAACTATGACCTTGTGACCTTATTTTCAACCATTGTACCCTTCTAGGCCACGCCTGCTTCCTAGCACAGGGTGATAGAGCAGTCCCACCTTTGGTCGATGTCTCTTTACTGCAAATTGTAAAACGTGCACTTGAATGCAGAAGCATGATGTACTGTCCTCACTGTCTCAGTTGGTTTTGTGTCAATATTTGGAAGCAGTGACCAATGGAGATATTTACCAATCGTAGCTGACTTATTGCCTAATAAATGTTGTTAGAAAATCAAAGTTTAGCAGACATGCAACAGGGATATGTTCAGCATTCTTATGTATTATGTGTGTTCCACAGTGCTAAAGTTGTAATTTGCAGTATTGTATTTGCACAATTCCAACGTGCACATATTTTATAAAAGTGCGTTCAAATTTGCATGCACATTACATTTGTAACTAATTCTACCCAAAATCAAAAAGAAAACCGTTTTCTACTTTTTAAAAAAAAATTGCAAGGTAGCTAGCCACACTGCCATCGAACGGATCCCCCCCCTCCCACCTTCGGGGGTTTGTGGTCGCCATTTTCTAGTTTGCTGTACGAGTGGAATTTCTAATGCATTTCAAGCGATGCCAAGCAAAGTAGAAAACGTGATCAATAACTTTAAGTCAAACACTGCTGTAGGTTTTGACGGCATCACAGCATCTTGCCTATAAAATATGTGTCTGACATCAACTCTAATGTCTTAGCTCACATTATTAATGAAATGTCTGAATCCGGAATTTTTCCTAGCAAAGTTAAAGTAGCCAGAGTTTGCCCTATTCATAAAGGTCACGCTGACCATAGTGCAAACACTTTCCGACGTATATCAATACTACGTCTTTTTTTCAAAACTTTTTAAAACCGTTCTAAATGCGTGACTAGAGGGTTTCTTAATTAAGCAAATATGCTATTATCAGCACGGCACAATATGGATTTTAAAAAACGAAATCATGTGAGAATGCACTCCTAAATATAAAACATGAAGTACTACAAAATATAGAAAAAATTTTATATGGTAGGCTTATTTCTAGACCTACGTAAGGCGTTTCTTAGTGCAAATCATGTTTTACTTCTGTTCAAATTTGACTACGGCATACGTGGTACAGCAATAAATCTAAGGAGGAGTTACTTAACGGATCGTTACTAGTTTATTTAATTTAATCAGGCAACTTCCTCACTTCTCAAAGTACAGACTGGCGTGCCACAGGGATCCTGTATCTTTATATTAATGACCTTCCTAACATTTCTTCCTCACCTAATGCCATCATGTACGTGGATGATGCTTATCTTTTCTTTGCGAATTCTTCCCTGCAACACTTAGAAAAAGAAATAAATAATTACTTGAATTTATTATCTGAATGGCTGTACATAAACAAACTACAATTGAATGTCAACAAAGCCAAGTATGTAATATTTAAACCAATAAATAAGCCATTGCCTGTTAATGTAACTGTCTGCATATGACTAACCTAATATCAGCTAATAAAACATTAGGTTTCTTAACATGTCACCTGCGGGAAGCCCCTCAACACGTCAGACTACAAGCATACATCTTACCACCCTTATCAGAACTAAACTGGAATACGCATCGCCCATCTGGAACCCTCATCAAGCATATTTAACACATGCCATCGAAGCTGTACAAAACCAGGCTATACCAGATTTATTCACTCTTCATACTCATACGCAATACTCAAATTGCAATCAGGTTTGTGTGATTTTTCTGCTCATCGACGCATTGCCAGTCTTGTTTTGTATCACAAGTTCTTTTATTCACCCCTGAGACAAGAACCATACATCTGCGCACCCCCACCACGCAGATCCCATCGCATTGGTCACCCTCTTCAAGTTTTGCGTCCATGAGCCCGTACTACTACCTTCATGAACTCATTTTTTTCTTGAATGGCAACTGACTGGAACGACCTTCCCCGCTGTACTGTCCATCCACATGTTCGACTTCTGTAAACACCTGCATCTTGTAGACCCCACCCCTTATGTAACAGCCCAAAAGGGGTCTTTAAGGAAAATAAAGTGATGTGATGTGTATGCCGAATGCGCTTAGGAACAGGAGCCCCTGTCAGGCCACATGGCCTTTAGCCCGTTTCCTCTTTCTGTAACAAAGAAAGAAAAAATAAACTTCGAACTTTCTGTGGTCGGTAGACAGCGAAAAGGAGGTCTCGTTGGACTCCTACAACCACGAGACGCTAAGATTCAGTTGTGTGCGTGTTTGTGTGCCTTTGTGTGTTACATAGAATTGTTTCAACGCGGTACGCATCCACTCGGGTTTCGTTGCTTGATGTGTGCGCTAGAATCGGCACCAAATTATTTTTTATGTATTTGGGCGCTAATATAACTGTGCATTACAATTGGTAGAATCATGCAAATGTGGTATTTGCCTATTTAAATCCACTCAGCCACTGAAATTCTTGCTTTTCCTAAATTCTAAAGCATTTCATCGGTTGAATGTGCTGGAGGTTCTTGAATGAAATTGCTGTTGTATTTCTATCTACTTGATTGAGAGCTTACACAGAAGGTTGTCCCTGAACACATGTGAAAAGCCTTTCTTGGTGTTTATGTGGCAGGGTGGCCACAGACGAAGTGGCTCAGCATCATCCTCTGGTTCTGGAACCTCGGTATCGCCAGAGAGACGTAGACCACGGCCAAGTCCTCCACGTGCCAGGTAGGCTTGTCTTTGAAGATTCCACTTGTCTTGCCCCTGAGTGCTTTGGAGACCCAAATTGTTGTTCAAGTCTCTGGACCAACAGTCTAGCTAGACATGTATATTCAAGGCTTTTCTGCTTCATGAGCCCACAAAGCTTCCTACAACAAGCATGAGAGGGAACTCCAGCACTGCATCATTCAGCTACCATGAGAATTAGCACATTTGTGCTATCTTCATGCCTCTGACCTTACACATTCTTGTGGTGTTATTTATTGCATTATTAACTTTATAAATTTCGAAACAATCATGTTCTTCTAAATGCATGGAGGCAGTAAGTTTCTGTGCACATGCATAGTCATTGCAAGTGGCTGCACTTGTAATGCAAGGTTCTGTTGTAGATACTCAACCAGCAAAATCAAAAAGTCATTTAAAGCCAGAAAGACGAAGTTTAGACAAATTCATTATTCCCATGCTTGCTGCCCCACCAGAGTTATCTCTAGTAACTTTCCTGGGAAACTGCATTCTTGAGCAGCTCCAAGAGGTTACTTCCACCCCTATTGCTATGCGACTCTTCTAAACGTTCTTTCAGGCCTTACAGGAGTCCATCCCCGAGGCACCGTCATTTGCAGCACCGAAGGAGCATGAGCCCTGGCAGGAAACACAGGCCAACTCCACCCCCCCCACGTGAAGAGAGGCGTAGGATGCCTTCACCACCACATGAACGCAGGCCACTACCTCGCTCTGCTATGAGTCCGCGTAGGGAACAGCGTAAGTTGTCTCTACTTGGCACGCGCCACATTTTCTTGAATACAGTAGGATTCCATTGACACATCTTTCAAGGGACCACAGAAAAACAAAAATTGGAACACTGGGGAAGGCCACAAATCAACACATCAGTAACCACTCTGAATGGCTACCAGTGCCGGGACGGTGTGTGTATAATTAAAGGGGGACGCGGGTCTTGAAACGGCAAAAAATCGCAAAGAAGTCGATTTTCGGAAAAGTGCATTTTCGATACGTTTATACATTCAAGAATCCCTCCGCGAAATCTAGAAGCTAAATTTAATCGGAAAATAATAAAAAATCGCGCTTAAAGGGGGCCAGGGTGAACGCGAAATCAGCAAAATTTGGTCAAAAGTGTTCAAACTTCGCGCCGTCACCATTTGCGGACGCGGTGGCCGATGGCCGCCATCTTGCACTTGTTTTGAAGCTGTTTTCTTTGTGCGCATTTTGCACCAGTTCAAAATGGCGTCGGTGAAGGGAAACCGACGCTATCGCGTCATTTCTGGAGGATGCCAAAAAGCGGCAAAGTGATCGGATGTATCCAGATTATGCCCCTGGTGAATTTCCTTGAGATTTTATTGGTATGTTCTCAATAAAGATGTTGCAGAATGTTTTTCTTTGATTTCTCAAAACAACAATTCCGACAGACTTCCAATTTTGGAGGTAAAATAGCTTCTGTCCTATTTCAGCTAACAACATAATTTTTTTTTGCCAGAAAGGTAAATGTATGCAGTAAGCAATATGCACCATTTCAAAGCAGCACTCTTCTCAACAAGATTTTGAAATAAGTCACATGCTTGGCATGTCAAGATGGAATTTTTTGCTCACAACTTTGATGAGCTCTAACTCTTGCTCAGATTAGCCTAGAACATTGAATAATACCTTATGGCACTCCCTGAACATCCTAGATAGTCTTTATACTCAAATTACTGTGTTAGGGTTTTCTGTTTAGATGCTAATTTTCCTCCAGACAAAGGACTCAGCTTATACAATGCATTTAGAGTATATCAGAAACTACTTATCCTGTGGCAAAACTAATTTTATTTTTAGAATCTGCATATTAAAATACACAATGTGTGAAAATTTCGTTCAGATCTGTCCACAAATAAAAAAGTTGTATTTCAAGTGTAACCTCCCCCCTTAAGGGACTGGTGCAGTGTTCTGCAACAAAGTCCCCTTTCTACTCTTGAGGTGCTTCACCGCATAATGAAGCTCTATTGTGTCAAAGATAATAAAAATAAACAATTATGTAGTGCCTATAAAACCTTGCCGGCCCCCAAATAAATGTAGCCCTACACTCGGCAGATTTGGCCCAGTGGGTGGGGTTCCCAACAAGTTTTAACTAATGCACACTTCTTTGGGCGCTTCGCCTACTAGTCTGTGCACGTTTTCTCCTGATATGTGTGCAGTGCTTCACTTGTGCAACATTGGTCATACAAACTTATCATCTTTGTAGCAATGTGCGAGAGTGAATTTTCCTTTGCACTGCTAAATTTATGTGACTGCTGCAATCAAACGAAACGCAAGATGCGGGAACATAGCAGAATGGCGACGTATCAAATGGAAACGTAACACACGGGTGAGTCGAAATGCAAAAACAACCGTGTCCAGTGAATTGGGGGCATGTTAAAGATCTCCTGGTTGTCAGAATTAAACTAGTCTCTTACTACGGTGTGCCTCATAATCAAATCAGGGTTTTCACATCTAAAACCTATGAATTCAGTTCAATTTTAATTTGCAAACAACATTATGGGGATCCTAGCTTCGAGTTGCAACAGCTTTGCAAATAGAATGGCAGCCTAGCATTCACAGGTCATGATTATGATGATTATGATGTTACACGTGCATGCATAGTGTAGCTACTCATGTATAGCCCTAGCTTAGGAAAATTTGTTTTTTGTTTGGGCTAGTTTGGAGGTAAGCTCTCTATGAAATGATAGTTGGGAAGAAGACTGGCATACCAAAATGATCTTGAATGATCAGAGCAAGTGCTGCAAGAATGAATGTCCTGGACTTAATTGGGCCAATGTTATAGCATGTCAAACTTTCTAAAGTAATAAACAATAGTAACACCCAGGATGGTTTATTACTGTTTGAAAATTACTGTAATAATATACCGTATCTACTCGAACCTAGGCCGGCCATAATTCTAAGCCAATCTCAAATGCCCCGAAGCCAGAAAAAGAAAAAGCGAACTTACTTCGAATACAGGCCGAAGAAAGTGTGGGCAGCGTTCATAAAATGAAAATGGCTTTTATTCAGTATGAACATGCCGAGCTCACTCTGTCATCATCACTGCTAGCCTCGTTGCTATCTTCCCTATCACTTTCATCATCGCTGAGACACGCACAAGCAGTGCCCCCCGTTGCCCCCTCAACAAAGGACATTTTTCTCATCAATGCTGAAGTCCTGTCCAGCTTGAACGTTTAAGGATGCCTCTACGGCTTGCACAACTTTTCGTTTCTTTTGTTTGGTGCCATTACGATAACGCCACACCGCAAGCCGATACGACGCGGGTCAAAATGGCAATGCCGCTTGTGTACTTCCGTTGGCTACTGGAGCGGCTAGTAGCAGTTGCAATACTGACTTTTCTAGATGGCACAAGCTATGCACCATATTGTCATGATTCACGAGCCGGAGGAACTGATAAAACAGGGCAGGACACATTAATTATGCGCAAATTGAAAATGATTACGCAGGGACCTCGTCTTCTCTTCTGCAATGCGCGAGATCGTCTTTCTCTACATGTGGCATATTAGATGTGGCGCTTCCCTCCCTCCTGAGAGAGCATTGTCCCGATGCTCACCTAGCGGCAGGAAGATGGGTCAGACAAGATGTGGGCATTTCATTCTGAACAATAGGGCTTCATGCGCACAATGTGCACAACTTCTGGTGGACGCTACCTCGCCCTGGAGGAAGCAGAACTGTCAGGCATAACCTCATAGTTCAGGTTTCTGAGGCGCCCTATAACCTTGTCGGACTAAAGTACCTCCTGAGTAGCTTTTCTGAAAGTCGTCGCCGACGGATGGGACTCCGAGCCCGCACTTTGTTGCCTGGCTGATATGTGATGTATCGGTGCCATAGATTGTAACGTCGAGCATCATAGTCCTGTTGTTCGGTGATTCTGACGAAGGCGAGTTGTCTCGCTTCTCCAGCCCGTTGAGCGAAAGCTTCAGCATCCGTGCCTGTATCACCGCAGTCATGTGGCAACATCGCATCGAGCATCATTGTCACTTCACGGCCACAAAAAAGTCTAAATGGTGCATTGTTTCCTGTCGCGCAGTGTTGTAAGCGCATGTGATGTACAGTATAATGTCATCCCAGTTTTTGTATCCCACGTCTACGTACATACTCAGCATGTCGGTGATAGTCTTGTTCGAGCGTTCTGTTAGGCCATTCGTTTGCGGATGATGCTCTGTGGTCTTTCAGAGAGCCGTGCCACTAAGGCTAAGCACTGTCTTTAGGAGTGTAGCCTTAAAGACAGTTCCTCTGTTCGTTATTATCACCGTTGGCACATCGTGCCTCAGAACCACGTTTTCAATAAAGAATCGCGCTGCTTCGACTGTGGTGTCGCTTGGAAGGGCCTTGGTTTCTGCATAGCGTGTCAGGTAATCGGTGGCAGCTATTATTCACTTATTGCTAGTATTGGAAGTTGTGAATGGTCTGAGAAAGTTCATCCCGATTTGAGCAAATGGGGTTGTGCGCGCTTGGACTGGTTGTAGTAGCCCAGCTGGTTTCATATGTGGTGGTTTGCGTCGTTGACAATCGAGGCACATGCGCACATAATGTTTCACAAAGGTGGCAATGCTTGGCCAGTAATATTTATTTTTTTACTCGGGCCAGAGTTCGCATGTAGCCGGGGTGGCCAGATGTCGGTTCATCGTGGCAGGCTTGTAAGACCTCATGACTGAGAGACGTTGGGACGACAAGTAGATGGCTGCTTCCGCTTGCAGAGAAGTATTTCTTGTAGAGAACATCATTATGGAAGCAGAATGATGGCAAGCTTAAATGTTTTGGGCACACATGTAATTCTGCCTTGTAAAATATCAATTAGCGGAATTGGTTCGCTGTCTTCCCACTGCTGACGAGCAATGGTGGCCATGTCTAGAACTCCTATGAAAGGCATGTCTTCACCATCTTCTGTGACTTCCTGTTCAATCGGTGACCTTGAAAGGCAGTCGGCGTCGGAGGGCTGTTGTCCAGACTTGTACACCACTGTACAATCGAATTCTCGAAGCCTTAGGCTCCAACGTGCTAGTCAACCGGACGGATCCTTCATGTTTGTCAGCCAGCAAAGTGAGTGATGATCGCTGACAACACTGAAGGAACGGCCATAGAGATATGGGCACAATTTCATAACTGCCCGTACCACTGCAAGGCATTCCTTTTGTGTAGTTGAATAATTAGACTCAGCACGTGACAGCGTCCTGCTTGCGTATGCAATGACTCTCGGCCGAGTCTTGCCACTGCACGAGCACAGTGCCTAGACCCATGTTGCTAGCATCTGTATGAATCATGGTAGGAGCGTCCTCGTCAAAGTGAGCCAGTACAGGAGGTGTTTGCAGGTGCTATCGGAGATCATTAAACGCTGCTTGTTCAAGGCAATGCTTCTCTTGTAAGGCACGTTAATGGTGAAGCTATATGTGAAAAATTGGCAATAAATCTTCAGTAATACGCGCAGAGACTTGGGAAACGCCTCACTGCCTTCTTGTCCGTTGGCGCTGGAAACTTTGTGACAGCCATGATCTTGTCGGTGTCAGGGCAGACACCTTGATGACTCACAACATGACCTAAGAACTGGAGTTTCTCGAAACCAAAGTGAGACTTTTCTGCTTTCAGTGTTAGGCCGACAGACCGTATCATTTGTGGAACAGCCAGCAGCTATCTCGGGTGTTCCTCAAACATTTCCGAAAAAGTGACGTCGTCAACTTATGCAAGGCATGCCTGCCACTTCAGGCCTGACAGAACCGAATCCATGAGTCGCTGAAAAGTTGCTGGAGCTGAGCATAAATCGGAAGGCAGGACCTCGAATTGGTAAAGCCCATCAAGTGTAACGAAAGCAGTCTTTTCTCTGTCTCTCTCATCGACCTCGATTTGCCAATAGCCACTGTTTAGGTCCATCAACGAGAAGTAGTGGGCATGCCTCAGCCTGTCGAGGGAATTGTTGACATGTGGTAATGGGTATACGTCTTTGTGACCCGGTTCAGCTTACGGTAGTCGACACAAAAACATAGACTGCTGTCTTTCTTTTTGACCATCACTTCTGGCAATAACCACATGCTTTTTTTTTATGGTTGGATAATGTCGTCATCGAGCATTTTCTTCACGTGCTCTTGGATCTCTTCGCTTTCTTTTGGTGCTACACGGCACAGGTTTTGTCGGATCGGTCTCATTGTCTCTTCCTTAATAATCTGGTGCTTCGTCGGTGGTGCCCGACTGACTCTGGATGTCGACAAGAAGCAGTTGCGAAACTGGTCAGCAGGTCCACAAGGCGCTGCCTTTCTGCTGGTGATAAGCTCATGCTCACATCAGTAACAGGTACAGTCGACTCCCGTTAATACGAAGTTCACGGGGACCGCAAAAGACTTCGAATTAAACGAACTTCCAATTAAGCACAAAACACAAAAAACAGCACTTTATTTGTGGCGAAATCGAGTATTTTCTCTAAGAAAAATAGTAGGTCATCTTGCTTTGCTTCTTCTTGCCGGATCGCGCTGCTGAAAGCAAGTTCTGCAGGCTGTAGTTGTGGCGGAATGCTTCATCCGCGTTACCTTCAGCGGCAAAGAAGCGCTCCGCGAGAGCAAGGCCCGCAGCTACATCGGCAGCCTTAGGTTGCGGCTCGCCTTCAACGTCATCGTTGCTTTCCTGGGTCGCTTCCTGGGGCCGAATAATCTCTACAATTTTGCTATCCATCAGCGCACCGCACATTTCGACCGCCTTGTCTGCAGCGACGTAATCTTCAAAATTGACGTCCCCGAGAGCATCACCAAAATCAGTGCCGTCAAGCTCGCTTGTTGACGCTTCCTCCGCTGAAATTTCAGAGGCATCCTCCAAAGAAGCTGCCACAAAACCGCAAGCCCTGAAGCAGTTTGCGATTGTTTCTTGCTTCACATGATCCCATGCTCGCGCCAACATGTGGATGGCACTAAGCAGGCTCACCTCGTACTTTGTGGAGCTATCCATACACAAAATCATGCGCTCGAGGAGGTGCCGCCTGTACAGGACTTTAACATTCTTGATGATGCCTTGGTCCATTGGCTGCAAAACAGCCGTTGTGCATGCAGGCAAAAATGCGAGGCGTATTTCACTCAAGGCTGGCACATTCACGTGAGCACTGCAGTGATCAACAAGGAACAACACATTGCGGTTCGAAGCAGCAAACTTGCGGTCCAATTTGCTTATCCAGCATGAAGATTTCGGCCGTCATCCACGCTTTTTTGTTCGCCTCATAGTCCATAGGTAGCGTCTTCACGCCTTTAAAACATCTCGGCTTTGCGGCTTTCCCGATCACAAGTAACCGACATCGTTCCGTGCCAGTCATGTTTGCCGCGATCAGCACCGACACTCTCTCCTTGCTGCGTTTGCCCCCAGCACAGTCGTCGTCCTTGAATGTCAGGGTCTTCTCTGGTAGAAGCCGATAGAAGAGCGCAGTCTCATCTTCATTGAAGATGTCTTCCGGTCTGTATTTGGCGAGATATTCACGCAGCTTTCCGTCCTTCCACGTGGCGCATGTTTCCTGGTTAACGGACGCCTTTTCGTCACACATGCTCTTGAAAACCAGATCATGGCGATCTTTAAAGCGCATCAGCCATCCATCTGACGAAACGAAGTCATCGATCCCCAACATTGCTGCAAGCGTTCGGGCTTTCATCACAACGATGTCTCCACTGAAAGGAAGTTTGTTGCTCCTGGCCTCCCTAATCCAAACCAGCAGAGCCTTCTCCACCTCTGGGTAAGCGCCGGTGCGCATTCGCTTCCGAGAAGTTTTGAACTTGTCGTTCTCAAATGCACCCATTATTGTGTGCTTGTTCTTGATGTAGTTTGAGAGCGTGTTCAGCTTGATCCTGTACTTCCGCGCTATGACTTGTTTGGCGGCACCTCCCTTCTCAACTTCCTCCAAAACCTCGACTTTCGTTGCCAGGTCGAGCGTGCGATAAGAGCCACGGTTTGCCATGGCTATAAACTGCGCGACTAGGTACAGTTAATTCCGAATCACCCGTGGAACAACCTAGCCTACGAGCTACCTGCACAAAGGCACTCAACTAACACACGCCTCCACATACGCTGCGCACGCTGCAAGACTAATCTCGCACAATCTCGCCACTGCCAGTATGCAGCGCTGCGTGCACCTATGGCACTCGCGTGGCCTCCGGCGGGAGCCGCTTCGCCTCCCGCCGGAGTTGATCGCGGAGGCTACGGCAGCCGTAGCAATGAACAATCGCGCCGCTCCAAGAAGGATGGCGTTGCGGGCGGCTGCGGTGGCGATGACACCAACACGGAGCAAGGAACTGTTGCAACACTTGAAAAATTGCACATTCTACCCAAAGAATGACGGTTACCTCGAGGATTCGGCTGAAAATTAACTTCCAATTAAACGATATTACTGGATGAGGACTTCGAATTATCGAGCGATTTCTTCTATAGGATTACAGTCGCCGACCGATTTTCCGGACTCCAAAAATTCGGACATGCCCGATTGTTCGGTCAGCTTCGCGGCACCGCCATTCTCCCCATA
This sequence comes from Dermacentor albipictus, assembly GCF_038994185.2. Lineage (NCBI taxonomy): Eukaryota > Metazoa > Arthropoda > Arachnida > Ixodida > Ixodidae > Dermacentor > Dermacentor albipictus. The sequence goes on along the minus strand of NC_091825.1, from coordinate 154,424,575 downwards.
GACCATAATGTATAACAACTGCCGAAAGTTCGGACACCTTGCATCCCCTCGTCTGATTTTTCGGACACTCCTTGAGCCAACTCGATCGAGGGCATCATGCACCGACTCTGACCGCGGCGCATAGTTCAACTTGATGAACGCCATTCTTGTTTTGAACGGAGCCTCCTTGCTGCCCGACGAAGTGGCGCTACTCGAAATTTGCCTTCCGATGTGCTCCCTACTGACGCGGAAAATATTCTGCCAAGACCTGCGCAGTGGTTGCATTGCGATTCCGGACACCGTCTCATTTGACAGTTTCTCAAGTGCTGACACTGCTGTACTGATATGCGCAGAACTCGATGACGGCGAGATCGTTCGTCAGGTTTCTCCTGCTCGGCCGGACGATGACTCCGAGTCGGAAGATGACGCACTATGTGCTACGCTGCCGTCGCATGCGGAGCGTGCACAAGCAGTGACTGTGCTTTCAGCCGCCTATAGTGACCGTACGACCCTCTCCGAGATTCAGGCTTATCTGATTGCGCGTAAACGGAACAGCATGCAACGGCGCACTCACGATTTCTTCAAGCCTACTGCCGAGCCCGAATAAGTGCTTGGAAATAAAGAATTTCATTTTTTTTTTTTTCTTAATCTGCTTTTTCAGACACCTGTTTATTCGGACATTTCCGCAGTCCCCGTGAGGTCCGAATAAACGGTCAGCGACTGTACATGCAAAACTGACGGGACCAGCACTTCACTTCTAAATAACCGAAAATTCCAATTAAGCAGCTTCAAATTATCGGGAGTCGACTGTAACGGTGCCAAAGCGTCTTGCTCTCCCTGTTGTAATGCAAAGCATTCCCCGAATTCTACAATCTCGTCGAGGTAAGCAACTGCTACCCCTTTTACAATGTGTTGTCGTTCCTTGCCGAAGTATGTCAGAAGTAGTTCTGTTTGTCCATGCATTACTTTTACAAGACTTCTGGGTATGGCAACACCTTGAGTGAGCAAATGCGTAATTATCTTCTCAGCAAGACCTTCCCCATTGTACTCTGTGTCGCACCTGACGGAAACAAGACGGCAAGATAACGGTGGTATGGTCACATTGTCTATGATGCGCAAGGACTTGCATTGTAGTTCTGCACTTTCGTCCCCAGAAAGGGTTAGTATACCTTCTGGTATGTTGATGACGGCGCCGTACTTGCGTAAGAAATCCATATCTAAGATAAAATCTCTGCAGCAGTCCGGAAGAATAACAAAATTTGCGACAAATTATGAATACCCTGTGTTGACCCTTGCAATACACTTGCCAGTTGGTGTCAGTAGCTGGCCTCCAGCACCTCTAATATGCAGCCCTGACCATTCGATCTTCACTTTGAGAAGTCTCTCCGCCAGTTTTTCACTTACGATCGGAAAGTCCGCGCCGGTGTCTACCAGCGCCGTCGTGTTGTGGCCATCAATTGATACAGTAACATCGGCGCTAACAATGTCATCTGTCATCAAATCAATTGGCCGTATCGGCTTTTCGTTCGACGGCAATGGGGGATTTTCGGTACTTCGACGTGTGGCAACCTTTTCCCCTGAGGTCGCAGCCTTCAGTTTTCCCGGTGTGAGCTGTGAGATCGCCCTCGGGTTAGTTGGTGGAACTGCATCTTGCAGCTGGAAAACGTTGTCCCGGAGAAGGGGAGCGCGACCGGTAACCGGGAGAATTGGCTTGCCGGTTCGTCAAATTCGCATCGATGTTTGCTCAGCTGCCGTCGAAAGCACGACGAGGCTCAGTGAATGGAAATGCTTGGTACCCTGCAACGCGACAAGGGCAATGATGGCAGATGTGGCCCGCTTCCCCACAGTGGAAGCACAAGGGCCTGTAGTCAGCTGTGCACCAAATGTCGGTTCTGCGCAGCGGTAGTCACGTTGGTTGTACCCTATGGCTCTGAGGTTATGCCAGTGCTGACTGGACATCAGAGGTGGCAGTTGGCTGACCACATCGGCGTAGCTGGGCTGCCACGTCTGGGAATGTGGCTCAGGAGCCAAAAACGCTTGCCTTATTTCTTGGCGCACAACTTCAGCCACAGACACAGCTGGGTATTCACTTGGCGTGTCAGTGAGCATCTTAATCTCTTCCTGAACAATTTTGCGTATCAGCCGGCGCAAGGAACCCTCGTCTGTGACCGTCACTGCTATGGCGCATTTTCATTTCATTTATCATTTTCAAATAAAAACTGGCGCATTTTTTTAACATCCTCGAATCTAAGCCAACCCTGAGTTTGGTATATGATTCTTTTTGAATAAATACAGTATTTCTTTATAGCCTACTGCACTCTCTAATTGTGTATTTTTCTGTCTAAAAAATAATTATTGCAATAGGATAACTGGAACCAGAGATATTGTCGCTTCAAAATTGAGGCACCATCTGAAGTAGTTTTGAGAAAATGAAAAACATTTCACGAAATGTCAATAGTGATTATTACAAAGACTAAATTGATCAAGGATGCTACGAAGGTGCAGTCAAGCAAAAATTTATGCTCTACACCACCCTGGAGCATAAGAGTGCTAAAACATTTTTAGGCTCATTTTTGGCTCCAAAGAGCACTTTACTCCTCTTAATGAAAAAGTATTTGGGTGATAAGAGATTGTAGTCTATACATTTATTTCATTTGCATGCTCTTCCTTATGTGTGCAGGGCCTACTGGTCAGCATTCAAGAGGCCAAGCCAGAAGATCTCACACTCCATTGGAACCTGTAGAGCATTACAGAGATGTAGACTCATTGCGGCAAGCACCTCCACAAAACAGTCATCACATGTAAGGGATTTCATTCACAGCTCAATTGCATGGTTCTTGGGCCTAGGACATGTCTCTAGGCATGATTTGATTTCTGTGCACATCATGAATGCTAAAAGATTATGGACAGAGTCACTTACAAGTATTTTGGACACCAGAAATTTATAGATGCTTGATTGTTAAGACATTTTCATGGCACTGCCACATTGTATCCATAGAAATAAGAATTGCCAAACTACCTGACACCTTACAACAGCCATTTTATTTTTCACTCTATCAGAAAGTATGCCTCCGCAATCAGCAGAAAGGTCGATTCTTCAAAAATCAATTGTCAGCGCCTTCTTGAAGCTGAAATTAGTAGCATAAAATTTTGGCGTATTCAATCTATAGCTGTTGGCTGCTTCCAAACTACAGAACGAGTCAAGGCAAAGCAACCCACATGCTGGAAAGCCTGCATTTGTGGGCTTGCCATATGCATCATTTTCAGCATTTGTTGAGCAGTGTGTTAAATGGTGGCATGGTCTCGGGTGCCTTTTGTTGTCTGCTTTTATGAGTCTTGTTGCTCCGAATCATCAGGCAGCATCAAATGGCATAAACTTCACTTTCTCTGGCTCTGCCACTGAGGGCCATGATGAAGCAAGGGAAGCGGTGGACAGTGATAATGGCTAACAAAGCTGTGGTAAATATGCTTGAATAGCATTGTCAACCTCACTTCGAAATTGCCAGTAAGTGCAGATTTGGTGCAGTGGCTCTATTTTTGTGTGTCTATAGTGACGGCATGATAATGGCTGAAATACAGAACTGACCTGGTCACACACGAGGCCGAATCAGAAAGTCTTTGCGCTTATTTCTTATTAGCCAAAGTAAGGTACATACAGGTAAATGCAAATGTACGTACCATTCTACGTGCCTTACACTATTTTACCATATGGTCCCCACACCGGTTCAGACATTTGTCCCATCACAGCACTAAATTTGAGGCCAGTCAGAATGTATGCGGCCTCCCTGAATGCTTGCTGTCATGCAAGTCGTCACGGCCTTTTGCAATCTCGCACCACTACCACCACCTAACATTTCTCAAAGCAAGACACCTTCCCCCTTCCTTGGCTGCATTTCCCTATGGATTTCGATGGGCATTTGTCCCTAACTCCATAGAAAATGAATCGCACATTGTTGCGTTTTACGTCATGGACGTGTGAAGCATAACCGCCATCTTCAACAACTGACAGCAGTGCCGCGCCGTGCAGCTACAGGCAGATAAGGCTAGGCCGGTCCAAGAAAGGTCCACCGCTGGAAGTGGATATGTTGGCTTCACAGTTACAGCCATAATTTGACTTTAAAAAATATAGGGGCAAAAGACTTTGGGATTTGCTCACGTGATAGGCAAACCTCTTTTCTTGTAAATTCGTTTTGATGGGCTTCTGATTATTTGCACGTTTAGGTGATGCTCGATGTGTCCAAATAACCGCTCAGTAATTGCATATCAGATTATTGTGAGATTCTTATATTTTGTGTTTTGCAATTTTTATGATTGCAACAAAAAAGAAATTTGGTGGGCAGTTTGTGTTAATTTGCTGTGAAAATCTGTTTGCAATATGCTTTTTTTTTTCAATTAACTCTATCTCAGCACTGGCTTCTACACTAGTTCAGAGTTTCAGTGCATTAATTGTTGAAGCAATGCCACCCAATAAATTGAAATGGTTCACGTGGGCCGTTCACAAATTTTTTTTTAATAGGCCAGTAGTTCCCAAGTTTTATTGTGTAGAAAATCAGTGTGAATGACTGCTTCCTGCTGCCATTTCGACTTGCATCTGTGCAAGTCGGACTGCACTAATGGGTATGTGTTCATGCACACCGAATAGAACAGCATAAACACAGGATGAGGAAGGATGAGACAAGACACAGCACTTCGTCTTGTCTCATCCTCTGTATTGTTCTTCAGTATTGATCAGTCAGTCAAAGTATTCTTGCTATACTATTGCCAAAAGAAACTGTTTTTCTGCCGTTTGAGTTGGCTTTGGAATGCTCCTACTATATAATTTACCAACTATAAATTTTTACAGGCACAGTTGGCAGTTGTAATGAATCTCTTTAAAATCCCTTCTGAGTAATCGTAGGTTCAATGAGTGGGTCTTGTGGGTTTTACAAATGCTTCAAAAAATTTCATTCAACCTTTCTCCCTTTCATTTCTTTTAAATTCTAATGAATGGTGTGTTTGGCGGCTCCTATATAACTTATACCTCTGAATAAGGGATTTTAGGCTTGGCAAGAGCAACACAAGTGGAAGTAGGGACAATTCTGAATTAGGCCTAAATGTTGGTGAGCTACCTGGGTTTGGACTACAGGGGTTTCTTCAAGCACCCCGAAACCTCGTAAAGTTCCTAACTTCGTACAGGCGAGAATTTCTCAGGGACAAATTTTTATATACTGCGACAGGTATTTTCTAAACCAAGTTGGCCTTTTTTTTTTCTGCAGCAGTCATCAACCAAAAAAGCCAAGAGCTCCAGTGCGCTCAGAGTCATCATCATCGTCGTCATCATCTGTAGAAGAGCCTCCACCACGCAGGAAAGCCCCTCCTGAGGATGAGTCGGGCTCAAGCTCTTCATCATCAGCATCTCCATCTCCCGAGAGGCCGGTGAGTTCTGCTACTGCGATCACAGTTTTCAGGGATAGCTACAATTTGCTGCATGATTGTGTATCTTATTGACTTGCTCAATTTATCACTTCATTTGAATGGGTTTTCTTGCCTGTCAACTACTCACAGGCAAGATCTAGTTGGCTCAAAATGGTACCTGAGTCCTGAAGACCTTCATATGTGGAACAGTACTAAAGAATTACTACGTGGTGTGGGATAGTTGAGATGGGATGGGCACAGGGGAAGGAGTACACATGAAACGCACTTACTTGTAACTGTTAATTTTCTTTAACATGCCATCTGTAACTGTAGTACAAATGCTCAGCCCCTTGGTTGTACAGTATTGTAACATGTTCAATAGTTATTATTGAACATGTTAATTGAATGATTATTGTAGCACGTTCAGTAAGTTCAATCTCGAACAGATGATAGGTCCACATCTTCTCTAGCTTGGCCATGGCTGCGCTGGCTGTCTGCGTGGCTGAGTGATACACAGCCAGTGTGCCTTGCAATGTGTGCACTCTGCTTGTTAACCCCCCTTCCATACCTTGGACAAGCTGGGTTTGTGCATAGGTTGTTGGTAAAACTGCCAAAAACGATCTCGCAGCTACAATTTTGTAGTGATGCAATTTCCCAGTGTTAATGCCTTTCTTCGGTTTTTTGTGTTCACAAAATGTTGCTTTGATCACTCACAAACACGAAAAGTGCCAGAAGGCATTAGCATTGGGGAAAAGGCATCGTTACAAAATTGCAGCCCAGCTCGTCAGCAATACTTTGCATCTTCTGTACTGTATTGCACTGTGGAAGCATATTTTGGCCCAGTTTTTCTAGAGAAAGAAAGAACCTGCATTATATTAGGCTAAATACAGTGAACTCTCAATAATTAAAAATCTATTTATTCAGTTGACAGATAATTCGAACTGTTCTGTTGGTCCCAGCAAAGTCCTATGTATTTGAATAGGGAAAAACTCCCGCAAGTCAAACTCTGAAAATCACGCAGCAGAACAAGATTTCTCACTCCCCTGCAGCACTTATCGGACAAACCCGAGCCAAAGGCGAAGTTTTGATGGGTCACTAGCTACCGTATTGTCGGGCGCCGTAAAAATGACAAGGAAGGACACACGGGGAGCCAAGGCTGAAGCAGAGCATGCAGAGCTGTAAACACCCTCCTTTCTCACCGGCTTAAAAGGTGCAAAAAGGAGCCCCAACATGCTCTTGATCACATTAATTTGTGCTCACCTGCCTCTGCTCCTAGCGGGTGCTCGATGTAATCCCCAACAGAAGCCACTATACTCCTTTGCTTACCCTCACATCCATGGCAAACGACGTGCTAGGCTAGATCTTATCGTGCATAAATATTTATACCAAACCTAGCCTTCTTATGGCACGTGTCGTTAAGCTCTGGTGGAGGAAACATAAGTTTTTCTATGCAGCCCTGGTGACCGTTTTTGATTTTGTGCCCTTTACCGCACAATTGGTCAGGCGATATTTAAAGGGGCTCTCCTTGTTTCCAACTCCATTTTATTCAAATAAATTTCCGGTCCTCATGGAGTTCGAATCATCGAGATTGTACCGGACCATAATCAGCGATCGTGAGCTATGGTTAGGGGTTGAAGTTCTTCCTAGGCAGGCCAAAATAGGCATTTTTGATATACTAAGATTATGTGTGTTCAACGCATTCACTGTCCCCTAAGCTCCACTGAGACATACGCTACCACTCAAGGGGTTGCTCTTGGGGTCACCTAGAGGCATGTGCACCCGACTGGTCAAGTTTGAATTACCTGGCAGAGGTCAATTTTAGGATGGAGATAACGAACATTTGGGCCCATAGAAATAGATAGGCGCTGGCCGGTGCCTTTGGTCGGGATCAAATTAATGGAAATCTACAGTATAGCAAAATTTTTATATAACGAAGTAAAGTGCAGATTTCACCGACATCGTTACATCGAGATTTAACTGTAGTACGTGGTAATTTTATTTTCCCCCTCGACAGAAAGCTGCTACTCAGTAGCTTGAGAGCGCCTCAGGCACCTTACAGCTGGGAGCTGTCAAGGCAAGGTCAACGACAACTCTGTTATACATTCAAATATAAAAGAGCCACTAAGCGTTATAATTTGATTGGGTTTTTGAATTGCTGTCTGTATTATAATATTGCATCTATCATTTGTTTTCTAGTGACCACATGGTCTGTAGTGACTAGTAGAGCCGTGCACCATTATAGCATGCAATCTTTCTACTGTGTGGAAACTAGAGGAATCTGCACTTGTTGCATCCCTTACTATGACCGAAGTTTCAATTTTTGGCAACAGTTAATGTATGAACTGTGCGAATGGCACTCAATTATGCCATCTTGCCTTAATTTAATTGGTCGGACAAAACTCTTTCAAGCGCGTGTTGTACATATAGATTTGCTCGATTGTGGCTTGCAAATTGGGAACTTGAACTAGAGCCGAGTTTCAATAGGTTGAATGCTGAAGCCTAATATTATTGTACCTGTCCACCTCTTTCTAAATGCCTGTTTCTAGGTGAGACCTCCAGATTCTGGTAGCCGACGACAGCAAAACTTGCCTCCATACAGGAAACCAATGACTAAGGAAGCATCTCCCCCACCTGCCAGGAAGAGCCAGCCTACAGGCAGAGATCATGAGTCATCACGGGTAAATGGGCATTACCAGCACCACTTGTTTGCTTTGTATTGGATTGCCATATATAAGAGTTAATAGGCTGGACTGGTTATCTAGTCTATAGTGTATATTATACTGGGTGTTGCGGGGTTTCTTTCTATCCCTCTTTTTCTGCATTTGTTCATTATATTAGGGGATTATTAAACACAGCACAGGAGAACTGAACAAAGTTTTTTCGGCAACAGATCATTCGTAGCACTGGATGTAAGGATCCACGTGAGAATCACTAAAGGCTGTTTCACATGGCGCGATTTTCACTCAGCGGCACAGCGAATTCCGTTGCTCAACGACCGCCGCGACATCGTGGGCTCTACATGACTAAAATCGAACAAGTTGGTCGCGCCATTGCCGAGTTGCAGCGACCGGCACGATGTGGGAGGGGCAATGTGGTACGAAACAAAGCGCCGTCAAAAAAGGCGCTTTCCTGTTTTACCACACATTAGTAACTCTGTGGAGCAATGTTGCATGCAAGGTTTAGTTATGTTTTAATAGGGCGTACCCACCAGCGCCTACGGCTTAGGAGCTTTATAAACATTTTTTTTTCTTCCGCTCACACTGTTCATTTAAAGGAGAAGCTGCATGCTATCCAGGTTGGGAGCAGATGCCGCCTCAACATAAGGCACTTACCCACTTGGTCGCTACCATCGTCAACCTCTTCATCACCATAAATTGTGCCATCTGCTTGCACATGCACACTCATTAGTAGCTTGTTCTTCTGTAAAAGCAAATACTCCTCCAGGAAAAGAGTTGTAGCTTCCATAGTAACACCGAAACTAAAGTGTACTAAACGGAACCACCCCACTGATGCTGCACAAGCCGCACGCTCATACTTGTGGTGTTGTACAGCGTACAGCGTCTCACTCACCGCATCTGCAAGCGATCGTGAAGTCTCAACGCTTATAAACCTTGAAAAATAGGGTACTTATTCTATTATGAAATAATAATAGGATAACTCTAATATTTGACTAGTTTCCATTTTTTTATTGTTATTATTATTATGCAGGCGTGGATAGTTCATGAGCAAGGGGCAACCTTGCGCATCGCTGCGACGAAAATCTCGCTGCCGCAAATGCATGTAAAAGCTGTCAGCGAAGATCGCTCTGCAACGTGAGCAACAGAACGATTTCTTTTGCCTCAATTGCGCCATGTGAAACAATCTTAAGAAAGGAAATAACTAAAATGTTAGTTCTTTGTTAACAGCCTTAGAGGATATGTTGTTATTGTAAAAGTGGAGCCCACAATGCATATGGCTTATCGGAAAGTTTTGGCGAGCGTCACCTTCAAGGAATATGCACTGACAAAACAAGGTTGCGTAGTTGCAGATCTAGCATAGAGATTAAGGAGAGATGCTCCTCAAAAAAAAAATTTCTTGTTGGGGGGGGGGAGTGGGGGGGGGTCGGACTTTGAAATTTTGCTCAGTCATAGCCTTTGTGATGGTAACCTTAAAACCGTAATCACTTTTACTGTAGCTATAACAGTTGCTGAGTTCCAACATCTTCAAGAACAAACTATAGAGTTCTTCACAGATCCATGTCTAGCTTATTAAAATTTTTACAGAGCATCATGCCATACCCTATTTTGCTGCATATTAACTGTATAGTGCTGAAAACTACCGTAAAAACCCGCGTATAGTACGAGGTTTTTTTCCTGTTATTAGCGTCCCAAATTTCCGCCTCGTACTATATGCGGATCCGGACAAAAATTTCAAAGTTCGGCTCGAAGTTTTGATTTCGTTATTGCTCTGTGGCTACGGCTTGGCTTCGTAATATCTGCATGGCTACGACTTGGCTTTGTTATTGCTGCCTGGCTACGGCTTGCCTTCGCTATTGCAGCGTGGCTACGGCATCGTTTCTTTCTTTGTTGAGTGCAGACCTTGGCAGTTCACGTGTTAACCGCGCTTCGCGAAGTGCATCGTTTTTAGTGAAGGAGCACGATGTCGGGGGCACGGAAGCAGTACTCGGCAGCTTTCAAGCGAAATGTGATTTTAGCGGCAGAGGAAATCAGCAACAGTGCGGCCGGGAGGCAGTTTGGCATCACCGAGGGAAGTATCCGCGGATGGCGACGGCAAAAAGAAGCACTTTTCGAGTGCAGCGGAAAGCGAAGAAGCTTTCGCGGCCCGAAGAATGGGGCATTCCCTGAAATTGAACTCAAACTGACGGAATTCGTCCGAGAACAGCGAGCCGCGCATCTTGCTGTGAGCGTGGAGCTCATGCAGGCAAAAGCCAGGGAGCTTGCGAGAGAAAAAGGCCTAGCGAGCTCCACCTTCAAAGCAAGCAAGCATTGGGTTTATCGGTATATGTGCCGTGCAGGATTTTCATTGCGCCGGAGAACTTCAATTTCACAAAAGCTGCCGGAATCGTTTGAAGAGTTACTGGTGGCTTTCCAGCGCCGCGTTATTTCGTTGCGCAAGTTGAAGAACTTTCAGCTAGGGCAAATCGGCAATGCTGACCAAACACCAGTTTATCTGGACATGCCATCGCCCCTCACCGTGCACGAAAAGGGCTCGAAACAAGTTTGTGTCCGGTCCACTGGGAACGAGAAGACGCGTGTTACCGTCATGTTGTCATGCACGGCAGACGGCCGCATGCTCCCGCCCTATGTCGTCTTCAAGCGCAAGACAATGCCGAAAGGTGAGCTGCCGAAAAATGTCATCGTTAAATGCCATGAGAAAGGGTGGATGAATGAGAGTCTTGTGCTCGACTGGATAAAGTCCGTTTGGTGTAGGCGGCCCGGTGCACTGTTGTCGTTCCCGTCCATCCTCGTGCTGGACGCGTTTCGTGGCCATTTGGCCGACTCGGTGAAGAAGCTGTTGCGTGATTGTAATACTGAACTCGTCGTTATCCCTGGTGGGATGACGTCTCAGCTGCAGCCTCTAGATGTTTGCGTCAACAAGCCTTTCAAGGACGCGGTGAAGCGGTGCTACGCAGAGTGGATGCGGTCGGGTGAACCTGCAGTGACGCCAACTGGGCGGCTGAAGCGGGCATCGCCAGCCACGCTGTGCAAGTGGATCGTGGACGCATGGGCGAGCATCCCAGAAGACCTTGTGCGTCGCGCTTTCAAGAAGTGCGGGATCTCGAACGCGCTCGATGGCACCGAGGACGAGTACCTCTGGGAGGATATGTCAGACAAGGAATTGTCCGATGAAAGCGCAGTGGAGGACGACAGTGAATGAAGTGCTGAGTCCGATTTCAATAAATGTTTTCCCCGAGTTTCTCTCACTCGTATTATACGCGGGTAAACCTTTTTTTTTCCATTTCTCGTCCCAGAAATTTCACCTCGTATTATATTCGGGTTCGTATTATACGCGGGTTTTTACGGTATATGCATAACATGCTACATTTCCAACAATAACAATCAAGAGCACCAAGCATATATATTACATTCCCTGTAACAGCATCTAAACTTGTTTTTTTTTTTGTTTTTTAATATTATGTAAGAGATATCAACATTTTACATAGATATCGCCACTCTGTCTGAAGAGGCTCTGTGCAACATATTTGCAAGATCCGACAATTTTAAGTGCCTGAAAGTTTGTGCACAATGTGTGAAATCTGCCTGAAAACACAAATTGTGAAAAGTGCATTTCAGAGTTATTTAAGTATCCAGTAGAGAAGCTTAAGACAGGCTACGAAACAGGCGTATTAAAATTTTTATGGCAAAAATACAAAACTTGGAATATGCGCAATGGTGGACAACACTGAGCTTCTGGGAGGCAAGCGTTCAAAGATAGCTAACATGCGCATGCATTTGCAGTCTCGAGAGGCACTGCTACCGATTAAGATTGATTTTTCACAAACTTCTCGTTTGAATTCAGCTTTGATTTTGGGGGAAAGAAAAGTTGAGTGACAAAGAATAATTTTATCAGTAATAACTAAAAACTAAGAAATATCTTGGAAAATTGTTATTTCTTCCAGGTGGATCTTGTTCCTGCAGGGGCATGCAGTCTTCTCATTTATTGCTTGGGAATGCAGATTTACTATTTGCAGTGTGGGAAACTAAACTACTTCACTTATTATCAATTTTCGACAGCACTGCAGAAAGCCAACGCAAGCAGAATTTTTACAAAACTCAACTCGTAAAACTAAGCTGTGAAGTGCACGTGGAAATGAGGCCTGTGTAAATGCTGTTGAGATGTGCCATTTTGTCACCCATGCTGGTGCTGTGTGTTCCAGGAGCGAGATGTAGTTGATGTGAGACGGCCTGCAAAGCAGGAGCCCTCAAGACCGGAGAGGCCTGACCCCGAGTCTGAATCTGAGTCTTCGTCGGAGTATGAAGAGGTAGAGGTGGTGGCCAAGAGCCCTCCAGTCTCATCTGACAGGCAACCTTCAAAGAAGATTAAGAAGAAGCGGAGAAGGGAGTCGGAGTCAAGTGATGTGAGTTTTAGTGAGGGCTGTTTTCTTGACTGGTTCCTGTCTAACAGATATCGAAAGGTATTGATGCAAACATTACAATTGCAGCAGAACCTTGTTCGTATGTTTCAAGAAAAATTCGAGACAAAAACCTACTGACCGGGAAAACGTATAATGTGAAGTAACTAAAAAAATTGACAGACTCAACTGTAGTTGGTATTACGTAATGCAAAGCATCGTGCAAATTTTACAGCTCGAGGCACAAGATGCTGATGCACGTCAAGCTGGTGGGCCTCCAGTAGCCCGAAACTCGTTTTGTTGTTTTCCTATTGTGTAGTGTTTTAAGACGGCGACGGGAAACCGAAACGAAATTGAGCTGGTGAGCAACGACGGAGGCCGCTGAAGCGAAATGTGACGCTCACATAGCGCTGCCTGCAGCAGGGAACAGCGGTACATTTGGGTTATTGCCTACTAAAAACATGCAGTATGCTTCCGACAGCACTATGCTCCATGCACTATGCTCCATGCACTATGCTCCATGCACTATGCTCCATGCACTATGCTCCATGCACTGTAAAACAGATAGGTGAAGATCCTAGGGGAGCCAACGATCAGGGAGGAAAGTGGGGAAACCGCGCACTGTCTTCCGTCGCTCACATGATCTCAGGTGAGGGAGGGGGGTGGCGGCATTGTACTCTGGCAGCAACTGCGTATTCTGCAGTCGTGCATGCCCCATCTTAAAAGCAGTCTGCAGAGCGTAGGTATGCCGATGGCTCATACCTTTGGGCATGCTGTGTTTCACTGCTCAGTTTGCATTGAAGTGATAGACAGCACGAAGGCCACTTCACTCTGCTGCTGCTGTTCTTCCTTCGACAGCAAGTAACTACTATCCTTACTTTGTATAGCTGTCTGCTAATTTGCAATTGCAATCTATGCTTCGCCTTTGGCGAAACTGTGACTTTTTTCAATGCGCTTCCTCTTTCCAATAAAATGGGCCCAGAAGTTGCCCCTGCCCTAAATCTGACAGGAAACCAAAGCTGTGTTAAAGGCATCGTGAGCAGCAGATGTGTGTGTGTGTGCGCGTGTGCGTGAATGTGTGTTTTTCAAACTTATTCTTTTATAGGGTCAAATTGTTTCTCATATACTTTGGGAGGTTGGTCTGTCACGCTCCTGAATATGTTTCTTTAGCTGGCTTTTGTTGCCTTGCAGTCTGAGGGGAGCTCTAAGAAGAGGCGGAAAAAACACAAGAAGCACAGGAAACACAAGAAGCATCACAAGCACAAGAAATCAGACCGGAAAAGTGATGAGGATGAGGACGATGAAGACGAAGAAATAAATGAGGAGGTGAGCTGACACTGAATAATCAGTACTATTCACTTATACACATTCATTGGTATCCTTTTATTATTGAAAAAGGGTGTCTTTTGCAATGCGATGCAAGAAAAGTAGCTCTGCTTGTTGGTAAACTTTAAGTGTGCACCATATTGACATGCGCATTATCAGTGCAAGTCGATGCTATCTATGACCTGCATTTGCTTAAAGGTTTAGGTTACTTCATAAATTCTCATGTTGATATTTACAATAAATACTTTTGTAGCCACAGATATTCTCTGGTTGTAAGGGCAGTTTATGTTCGTACTAATTTGAATGAAGTGGCCTGTAGATGACATGCTGTCTTAAGGAAACAGTACTTAGTACATAGTTTACTTTTAGTATATAAAATTTCCACTGGTCAAGACTCACGGCACACTTGACAAAAATCTTCAACTTCCCTTTACCGAATAGACTGAAGTGGTCCTTTTCCACAGTCCTGTAAGCTGGTCCCCCTGCAGATGTACTAAAGCCTCAAGAGCTGTCATGCAATGTTTCATTTTTGCCATAGCCACTAGCGAAAGGTGAATGTCCTCTTATCGTTCGGATTCGGGTTCTTGGTAAGCTTTGAATTATTGCCGATTGCTTTAAAGATTACCATTTCTAGGGGCTCTTCAAAGAACAATAGTCTGGAAGTCTGTTGCTGGGAAGTGCCACGTTCGGAACTGTTATAGCACCAAATTTCTTCTAAAGTTTACAAATTGAGGCTCATTGCAAAATTTTGCTAATGTTGCATTAAATATTTTGAAAAATAAATTAAGTTATCGAAAGAGCTTTAAAAGTTAAAAGGTGAGGAAGCGCAAGATCGCAAAAAGAAATATACAAAAAAAATTGTTATTATATCTGCGTTGCCCACTTGGGGCAATGCAGGATGCTTTTCAGTGCCTGTTCGATGGCCCGAACCGTACAGCATCCTTTTTCCTTCTCTCCCACTGTCCCAGGCTCTACATTGGCACTGAAGGTATAACACTGAAGGGCACTGAAGGTATAACAGCATTAGTATTCCTGTATATGGCTTGCCATATATGCTAATAATTGTCAATAATAATTAATTGAACACAAATAATTGTTATTAAAATGCATATGTACAGTTGAACCTGTTTATAGCAAACTTGATAGTTCCGCGAAAAGTGGTTGTATTAATAACCCATTACATGAGAATTGCTCTTCAAAATGCGCAAGAATTAAAGGCACCAAAGCTGGCATCGGCAGTCACGGGTGAATAGCTTCATCCAAAAATCGAACCTACGTTTTTGTTCCCAAACTTTTTTTGCATCTAGCTGAAAGTTTCGGGAAACATCATCTAAAGAATGAAATGCGACATCGTAGCTCTTTCAGAAGTGCACCCAACTATTTCCAATCACCTGCCATTTCGAAACCACCAGTGCAGCCGCCATCATTCTTCAAGAGCTTGCGATATATTTTGCTACCAGCAGGGCACGAGTGGACTCTACATACGATAACAAAGTGTTCTAGTCGTCTCGAGCAAACACATGCGGGGTCAGGCACATGCATGCTGAGAGCTGCGAATTTACGTTTTCTATGTCGCTTCAACTGAAAAAGTGCGAAGTTGTAAAAGTGGACCGTTATTGTGGATCGTGATTTCTCAATAACTCTTTGCGACATTACATGTCTGTGGCACGTGGTGGCGCTTGTTGCTGACTTGGACCCCGTGAATATCGACAGCAACGATAAAATTGCAAGCCGTGACCAGCTATTGGTTCTAATAGGCTTAGTGCATGCAGTGCCGCACAGAAAACTGCAAAAACGAGAGTGCCTCCCGAGATGGCGTCAGCGCACAGCAGCGATCTTGGGAGCCACTGCTGCCGTACTGCCATGCCCAAAAGTACGCTAGAGACATGCCTTGAAAGCATGGTTACCAAAGCATTGTTGAAAGCTAGTGACTTTCATCGTGGTTTCTTAAATCCTCTCGCGGCGCTTGCTCATCTAGCTGATCTGCCTTCGTCACAGTTGGTCTGGAGCTGGAGGCACACCGTGCGACCAGTTCAGTCGCGCTTCTGGGCTTCGGAAGATTAACGGACTTTTCAGATTAACTAACTTTTTAGAAATCCCCTGTGGACTGCTTATAGTTCCAATGTAAGGTAATTCGAACTTCAGAATACCGAACATTTCAGAATGACCATCGTTACTCAGTTTCCATGTCAGTACTACGAACTAATATTCCAAAATCTGAGAATCTTTAGATTTCCATGTTTCCTTTATGGCAGTCGGAACAGTAGGCTAGCAGACAAGGCGCAAAAAGTGGACGCTGACGTGCATGGGTGCTGAAAACCCAGGACAGCACTGAAGGGAAAAAAACTTTGGGAGGAGACTATTGTGTAGGCGGCGACGCAGCGGGTTTTGCGACCGAATGCTCTGCCCAAATAAGTTTTGCTTAGCAACCAAGGTGCGTCTCTTCCTACTTTCGCCCTTCTTTTGCGCTGCTTTCTGCAGCCGTACCAGCAATGCGCACGGAGAAATGTAACCTCCGTGCTCATGGGTATTCCACACAGTCGCACTTTCCCAATGGTGTCGTTTACACATGCTTGTCCTTTGGTGTAACTGTCCGGGTGTCTGCTTCGAGCAAGACAGTTGCGGTGTCCACGGCAAGGAATGTGAAAAACAAACAAAAAGAAACATTAAGCTTTATAGGTGACATAGAAATCTTCTTTGTCAGTGGTTTCAGGCGGCATCTCTTTTGTGCATGCCACTCTATATGTGGCAGTAAGTGGCGGCAGAATCTATAGAAAATAACAGCCTGGGCCAAGAGCCAACTGCGACGTTTTCGGGAATAGCTCATACGGTGACATCTGATGGGCTGGCTGGTGGGCGAAATTGTTAATTTTGGGGCTTTCACTTATAACGACCTTTCAAATTAATGGAACAGTTTGCCACGGTCCTTTGAAGTTAGTTATGTCAAGATTTCACTGTATCTGGACACCTTTTCCAAAGGTGGGATTGGAGTATCGTAAAAATATGGCTGTTATAGCTGATAATTATATCTGCGGTCGTTATAGGTAGGTTCGACTGTATCTTGTAATATCTCTATGCTTAAGGCAAACTTAAAAGAATGCATGCTCCCCTCCTACCCCGGCCCACATTGTCATGCCCGTGTTATTTTAAGGTTCACCGACAGATATGGGAATAGTACAGGAGAAGGGACAGGGGGGAAGGAACAAAATAAAAGAGTGACGTTGACATTGGTAATGCAATTCACTCTGCGCACACTGAGCTCACCAGATCACTGTAGTCCGTGGACAAGTTGTTGGGTGCTGTGAAGCTTTTACAGGGTGGTAAACGTACAGGACTATGGAGAAGGTCCATTTTTGCCAATCTGAATTAAAACTTTGGGCTGACACTTGGACGTGATGCAGTGCGAAAGAGGTGTGAAAATGAAAGTAGGTCCAACATAGAGCATTTTATTGGGTCATTGCTAGAGTATGAGATCATTTTTCCTAGCCATGGCAAATAATGGGTATAGTAGGCAGGATAGGGAACAGTATTTTTAATAGTTTTGTTAGGCGCAAGGCAACTAACAATGGGCACTCATTCTGTAAAAATTTTGTTGAGGATAATGCTTACCAGGGTGCACACCAGTTCTTTTTGCATAGCAGAGAATGTGGTTTGCCATCTTATGGGCAGCTAAGCATGAAGCATTGCAAGTTAGATGGGTACACGAACATACCACTGCAGTCAAGTCAATGTTATCATTGTGTCAGTCGCATGAAGGCTGAAAAATTTGAAAGATTGTGCACATTCATCGTGTTCAGTGACGGATCAATAAACAACTTTCAAACACTTATTACTAGATAAGTGTCTTTGGTGCTCCACGGGCTATACTTTTTTGACATAAAGAAAAAAATGGGCTTGACTGTCTAGTTAGCCAACTACGACAAGGTTTGGAGCACGACGGGAGCTTTAAGCTTAACTATCTAGTTAGCCAACTTCGACAAGGTTTGGAACACAGCGGGAGCTTTAAGCCATTGAAAGCACTTTCAAATTCACAACTTTTTTTTTCAGATCTAGATACATAATGGATGCCATTCATCAGACGACACCCAGGTTGAACCTTTCTTTCCTGAAGCTGTGTGTTTTTTTTTTTGTGTGTGTGTGTGTGCGCGCGTGTGTAAAAAGGTGCGTGTATAGTTTGTTAAACCTGTATGTTGGTTCTTATAAACTGTATGTTAGCACATGTTTTATTCTTGATCAAGTATATGTCGCTGGTTAAGGTCACTGCATAGGCTGTTGTTAGTGCAGCTCAAGAGTTTGTTTCACTTTCTAAATTGTTCTGAGCAGCACTTGCATTTATTTGACATGTGCTGCAACATAACTGATGGCAATACAGCACCTGCCAGGGGTACAGTCCTTGAAACATACGATAATGGTGTCACATGGCCAGTCCCAGTAGAAATCATGTGTTTCATATCTTGCAAGGTTTATTGCTTTTTAGATGGGGGATGAGGGACCAGAGTTGAGTATTTCATACTACAGCAAAGTTTCATGCACCTATAAAGCATGATTATTTGATGTTGCTGAAGGTGGGTGTGTATAAACTAAAAGTAGCAGTCACTATGGCTTTTCTTGCATTCTAGGTGATTTCTATTGAGAGCTGTGAGATACAGTTGATTTTACGCAGCAGGAATTGATCAGTTTCAAAAAAGTGAACTAAAGGATTTGCAGAAACATATGAAGTTGGGTTTGGGTTTGTTAACTGCCACATAGTGTACTCACATCTGACTTGGCACACCAGCAGCTACTGCAGATGCAGCAAATTCCTATTCAGGAATTTTTCTGTAAAAGTGAGAAGTGAACACGAAAGTCATTGTCAAAACTGCCGTATTTACTCGCTTAATGATCGCACTTTTTTGTCAGAAAAATGGACGCAAATTCAGGGGTGCGATTATTACGCAGGTTAAGTTAAATTTCCCGCGAAACAACAAATTTTTTCGTTCGTCCCGCGTTTGCTGCGGGATGCGGGTGCGGGACACCAAAACAAAAGTGGCGGCCAGCGGAGCAAGCCGAACGCACCAAACGCGATCTTTTTTGTCTTTCTTCTCATGAGTACATTACGTGCATTGAAACAGTTTCTTCCGTATCAGTGATGAATAATATCGTTAATATCGGCAAGTTTGCGGCAATAACGTAGCCATGTCCACTTTGAGGGGACAGAAACAGATGGGCGCGCTTAGCTGCCAGTGACAGAAACCCATGGTCGGCGTGCTGCAGAAACTGCGGCATGTCTCCACTACTATCCTAACACGGCACGTTTCCGCTAAGGGTAGGCGAATATCTTAGCTGTGTTACAAGCGTCGGCGTATGAATAGGGTACACTTTTAACGTATCAGTGTAAACGTGGCTACTATCATTGCCGCATGCGATTTGTTGCGTGCTCACGAGTGCAGATGAAAAGAATCGAAAGGCGCCCTTTTTGTTTTTGTGGGCCACAACCATTATAAAGCCTACCCATAATAAAGGCAGGTTTGGTTGTACCTCTTTTTGCCATGTAAGTGCGGAAAGTGATGAAAGTAATGAAATGAGGCATCTACTTAAGAATGTTTGGTGGGTGCAGACGAGTCATTCGCGTAGCATTCGACAGATGGTAAGCGCGATCATTATTAGCTAGACTTGGCACACGACATATCGCTGCGGCAAGTTCAGGGTGCGTTCGTTACACAGGAAATAAAAAAAATCGAATTTTGACGACAAAATTCAGGGGTGCAATCATTACGCGAGTGCGATCATTATGCGGGTAAATACGGGAATTGAAAAAACTATTTCTCCTTTGTTGCACATTAGGAGAGGGTTCACACTACTACTACTTTAGTAATAAGTTCACATCAATATTCCCTGCAAGATAACTTCTTGGGCAAGTTGGTGTTTGCAGTTAGACATGGTTTTTGTAGTGCAAAAATTCGTAAAAAGAAAAACCAGTCCAAGAGCAGACAGAAAGACAGCCACTAGTCTTAGTGCCTGTCTTTCCTTTTGCTTGTTTTTCCCTGTCTGAGTTTTAGTGCTACGAAAATTGTCTTATCAATATGACCCCTTGATGACTGCCATCTTTTCTTTGCCTTTCGTTTTTCTTCCTTCTGTGCCTCCCTCTCCTCTTTACATGTTCTGTGCACCTATGCTGTGTGCAGGGCATAGAAACAGCCCATATCAACATTTGTATGTTTTCCCATTGTCATAGTTGAAGTCAAGGCAGCCACATCTCCAGCTATTTGTACCTTGTCTTTATGCATAGTGTGAGGCAAAGCTCAGCCAGAAAACTGCCTTGCTGCGCTACACCACCAGAACAAATGATTGTTCATGGCTCTTAAGACCCCTCCTCTCTTTTGGACACATGGACACAATCTGTGTCTAATTTATAAACCTAATGTTAAACTTACACAGCCACCTTTGTTAGAAGAGTGTGTCTTACGGCGAGCCACTCTTCCTTGCAGAGGTCAGAGGAAGAAAACAATGCCGAAGAGCTGGAGCGAAAGTTGCGTGAAAAAGCCCTGCGGTCGCTGACTAAGGCCCGGACGGGCAGCCACTCTTGTGACGATTCACAAGGAAGCTCGACGGCGGTGTTTGTTAATGTAGCCAATTGACAGGCAGGCTGGGACAATGTTTCTTTTTCTCTCTGGAGAAGCTTGCTCACAATCCACAGTGAATGTCATGATGCTTGAGTGATTGTTCTGTTTGTTTTATTTTTCTTTTTTACCTGTGGAGAAAGATCAGTTTTGCATGTAGCTTTTCTTTCAAGTCCCTCATATATTTGTGCATGGCAACTGATTTGTCTTGATTGTGTTCATATTAATGATATTTCTGTCTCTTCAAATTCAATTCATATAAAAAAGATTTCGTACCACTACTTGGGCATGCATGCTAGTTGTCTTTCCTGTGGTGCACCTGTACAGTTGGCATGTTTCGTAATGGGCCATGGATGCAAGCGGTCTTGTTTCCTGTTGTAACTTGTGTCCTGTTGTAGCTCCTGCAGTTGTGATCATCCTTTAGCATTGCTAAGTTCTGTTGCTGTTAGCAGCTTATCCGAATGTGACAAATAACATTGCTTTCAGTAGTGTGTTGCGCTTTGATTGTTACCATACATTTAATTGACACAAACATGTTCACTTCTGGATTTGTCAACTGTATTCCTCATATTATATTTCCATTGCTGCACATTCTGCTTTCTCAAAGGAGGGTGGGCTCTGGCTTACAGAAGTGCATATTGCTGTTGTGGGCCAGGGTGGCAAGATTAGTTTAAACTGTACATTTTGTTTTCTATAAAAAAAATTTGCAGAATATGTAGTACCATTTCTCTTCATTGTGGATTTTGAGCAGGCTGCTTTCTGTTAGGTGCATCCAGTGCTTGTATACTTTGTATGATGAAAAACTGCGAAACTGTATCTTGTATAAAGCATAGGGTTAGATGGAGTGCTTGATGGAGGTGTGCACGCATTGCACACTTTGGGAGCGGACCATCTGGCCACACAGCCATCACATTGTACCCTTAGACCCTTGCCTCTTCTCTTTTCACTCTATTATTTGAGAGGGAGGGGGCTGATGATTGCATTCGCAAAATAAAACAAGTTTTTTCTGTAGCCTTTGGCATTCTCGCCTTTTTCATGCAGTATTCAAAGCTGGTGCAAAAAGTTATCTTTGGCCTCTGTGCACTGTGGATGCAGTGCTATTAATGAAAGCCTGGCCCTTCAGTTTTCAGAGTGAGGCAGGTAAGTCGAAGTACAAAATTGGACTAATTGATTTTTGTTCAACCCGGTTAACAGCACAGATCATGAGACAAGAGACCAGAGATAAAGCAGGATTTGTGCATCTAGTATAGTGAATTAGCTCTGTGGAATTCCGCAAGGTGGAGCAGGATGGTTCATGTAATATAGTACTAGTATTGGGGGCGAGGAGTTACGCAGTCGCCATCTGTCAGAAGCGCCTCCCTTGTGTATGAGGGATCACGCGGCGCGCTCCTCATTGGTTTCGCTTACGGCGCTCAATAAAAACACCATGCGGCAGCCCTCCTGGACATTTATGTAAGTGCTCTCAAAACGAAGGAAGTTTTTTACTGTAGATATAGTAATCTTGGGCAAACTGAAAGCGCAGAATTGTTTGCAGATGCAATCTCTTTACCGAATACGCACAGTGAATGCCACTGTGCAGTCGCCACGATGGAGTCTCCCCAACTGGCTTCTTGCGTAAAAAGTAGGCAAACACTGAGAGTAAAATATCTGAAATATGTTCTTATAGTGGGCTGTCTGTATAACCAAATGGAGCATAACATAATGAAGCCTCAATGCAGCGATCGCACGGGTTTCTAGCGACCGACTGCGCGCCTGCATGCATGTCTGCGCACAATGTTTTGCTTTCACTGTGAGCGAGTTTTTGCACTGGACCGTGGGCTTTAGGCCGCAGCATATGAGCATTTGACAGCGCACTAGCTACCATTGTTGCGTGGACGTTATCAGAGCTGTTCAAAAATAATTTCGTTATGGAAACTCGACGCCTATGGCGACTGTGATGTGCCGTCGCGACGATTCAATCTTCTTTTGTCTTCTAAATTCTTGGACGTTTCAATATTTCTCAAGTTGCGTCGCTCTGAATGTTTATCAGTCTTCTCAGCATGCGATTTCCCTCTGCTTCTTTTTCGTAATCCAGTGCATTAATTCATAACACAAACATGACCATACCCCATGCCTTTTTTTTTTTTAATGCGCTTCTTACCGCTCCCTTTCCATTACAATGAACTTCTCAGAATATAGTATAAAGTTCACAGACCTAATAAAGTATCATTACATTAGCCGGGCATGGGCGAGCGTTTCAGTGTGCGTTTTCTGCTACTCCGAACATTGCACATTCCCGGCGCCGTAGCAGAAATCTTCCTCGCGTCTGTGCTTGCTGTCAGATGCGAGGAATGGCTGTCTGCCGGTTTTAAGTTTTGCCAGCCAAGCTTCACGCAGCTCGTTGCCTTGCGGCTACGTGTGAATAAGGCTGACACAGGGCTCCGTTGTGTGTAGCAGTAGTCTACCATGCTGCGCGCCTCCAAAGGTAGCCAATGCCTATTACTCTCAAATGTTTTCATTTTTCACTACCTGAAGGCAACAGACTTGAGTACCCAGCTATAGACATCCGACACCTAACTTTTCTCTCTCTTTCACTCCCCATTCCCCTCCCCACGTGAAGGGTAGCAAACTGGACTCAGTCTGGTTAACCTCCCTGCCTTTCCTTCCCTTCTCCCTCTTAAATGTTGTCAAGCAGACACCCAAGGCGGTAAAGCCTCACCACTTAATCAGAGCCGCGGCGCAGGTGGGACCTTAAACTTTTGTTTTCAGCTAGCTTCGGCGCTTCTGGAGCAGCTGACGCGACCACTGTGTCCATGTGATCCCTCGTGCCACGTCACGCTGACCGTGGCGCCAGCTTTTCCAGTGGTGGAGCTTGTCCCCAATAGTGGAGTGTTTTAGTCGAACATACATTCTAAAGAAGAAAGGACGTCGACCTATACAGTGGAGCAAAGGAAGTAAGCCTAATTTTATGCTACCATAACTAATTGTGGTGTTTATGAGCAGATACACAAAACAAAAATAAGCCTCCGTTAAGCGAACTAAAGCTCTGCAGGAGGAAGCTTAGACATCGTATCATTTTTCGTGGAAAACGTAGCATGCAAGTTAACTGATGCCGGCTCGGTAACCACTCCTTGTAATCATTGACTAAGACACCTGCAGTAGCAAGTACTGCGGCAGTTAGAAGAGAGATTTCTGAAATAGTGAATGCTGTCTCGCCAAGTTGGAAAGTACTTAATATGACCATCACACAGCAGCTCCCTGCAGGCGTCCTTGCCCACTTGAGACAGCAGAAATGCTAAAGTGTGATTATAAACAAATATTCGAAGAAATTAATTTCAAATTCTTGCATATTATGCAAAATTTGTTTTTAATTTGGGCTATTTCACTCCAAACCTAGAGGCTGAGGCTGGTGGTCATGGAACAATGGAAGAACCATGAGTTGTGCAATTAACATGGAGGAAGGAGAGGGCGTTGCGCAACACCATCGAAGCCAAACATGTAGACACGTCGTCGGAGCGCGTGGTAGGTTTTCATGCTCCCGCTCTGCAGGCAGAGCTACTGCTAGAGCGATGGCTAGTGTGTACTAAAATACTTTAGAGGAGTGGTCAGAGCAGTGGCCTCATTGTGAAGCGTTTGCAGTGAGCAGCAGCGCCTCAGCGCTGCTGCTGGGAGCCTGAGATCTCCCATCGCACAGGAAGTGGCGGGTGTCAGCTGCGAGCTGTAATTATTGCGTGCGTGCCATAGTGTTTCATACAATAATTACTAGAGGGAACTCTGGTGCTAGTGTCTACGGGAGCGGTTGTGCCAGCATGGGAATTATAAGTAGTACATTTATTTGCCTAAGCTTCGTCCTTCTGGCTTCAAGCGTCTTTGTGTCTTTGTAAGCTCATCGTTTTCAGCAATGTACTTTGTAATAAATAATGAAATAAACATTAATAAAATTGTCCATCTGCAGGATTCGAGCAAAAGGCCTCTAGCGCAGAAGCCTGATAGTGAAACCATTAAGCCACAGACGCATGCATGGACAAGCGATAAGAAACGCCCTTATGAATTTATCGCGGGCATGCCATTGCCTTGAGACGCTTGACGCGTTTCGATTTGGCCACCTCGACAAGCTCAATCGTTGCAATTAGTAGCGATTGTGCGTGTTCGAAGCGTATAGATTGCTCTGAAATTTGCGAAAATGAAGCCTTATAAAGCGTTATATACGAAGCCATAACAACGCCTCAATCCAGAAGCACGAAGATCAGACTAATTTATGTACTTCCCATCATTCCCATGGTTGGTCAACAACTGCAGCGCCAGAGTTCCCTACAGTAGGAAGCTATGAGGCATGCCCTGTCTGATATTGGCGACATTACGTTGGAGGACACCGAGCTGGGTGAGGGAAGCCATCGCTGGAGGGGGAGGAAAGAGTTTTAGCGACCGCCACAGAAGGCGAAAAAAGAAATGGGGCCATAATAAAACAGCGCTACAGGGATACAATAGGTACGTGGTGCTCCGGGGTTTGTGCAAATGTGTAATGGTTCCAGGACTTACATTTGGAAGTGCGGTTGTTTGGTTGAAGTCGGGCGTACAATCGGGACTGGATGGCGACCAAAGGTCAGTTGGACGCCTTGCATTGGGTGCTCACGGGAAGACTACAAATGAAGCTGTGCAAAGTGATATGGGTTGGACAAGTTGGGAAGTGAGGGAAGCTCCCAGTAAAATTGTGAAGAGCAGCTGAGGAATGTGGACGTAAAACAACTGGGAGAGTGTTCAGATATTTGTTCAGGAAAGGCATTGATTCGCAGTGGAGGAAAAGAACTAGGAAGCTTACCAGCAAGTATGCGACTGTTATGGTGAGCAACATGGCAACAAAGACTTCCAAGCGGAGAGGCTGAGATAATCTCACGGGTGGCGGCATGGGAAAAGAAACCTGCTATGAGAAAAATGAAATCGGGAAAGAAACAATTTATAGTAACTCAAAGAAGCTCATTACTTCTTGAAGCGAGGTCAGGATGCCTTAGAAAACGCACTTATAAAGCGAGATAAGGAAGAAGCATGCGCTTGCCGTGGTATAGGCCGTATAGCTATAGAAATGATAGAGCACTTCTTATTAGAGTGTTAAGATATCTGCCCAGCAGTTGATTTAGGCACCTCTGACCTCCTTGAAGCCCTTGCGTTCAGCAAGAGCAAGGCGAAAGTAAACATGTCCGCAATAGATATTAGTAAGAGGCGATTGGAAGATTGGTGGTACTAGGGAAACTACAAACATTGAAAGCGCACGAAAATGGGGGTTCCCAATAGGGGTTCGGAAACTTTAGTTATGGGAATTTTTCGTGGGTATCTTTTTTTCTCTTTTTTAACGTAGGTACAAGAGTGGTGGATTCCAAAGGGGGGCACTCATGGCATCCATCCACCCTTCCTTCGCATTCCTGCGTGAAGCGCGTAAGTGGAGTTCTGTAATTTGGTCAAATACTTTAATTCATATTTCTTCTGCTAGGGGTGGCTAAGTATAAGGCCACAGCTAGACTATTTTGTAACCACATAAACTTATTAGGCAGGAAATCTGGAACAATACAACCTATCCTAGACAAAGATGGAAACAAACTGGAAGGGGACGTGGCATTAAATTGCATCCGAAAAATAACAGTCGAACCTTTCCAAGGTAATGGCGAGGTTGTATTTGTGGAAAAAGCACATTAAAGAGAACCGGATGGAAAAGGAGCTGTTGCTGACAAATTTCAACTGGAAGAAAGCCGAAGAGAAAATTTCTAAGCGCACAGCCACAGGGCTAGGCGAGGTTCCCGTTAGGCTGATTAATGAAGTAGGACCAGTAAGGAAGCTCTGTTAAAAAACAATAGCAAAAAACTTTAAAAGGTAGACGAATACCATATAGTTGGCGACAAAGATTTAATTTATAAAGGTAAGGGGGACAAAGATAAAATTCACTCACATAGACAATTGACCATTACATTTATAATATACAGGTGCAATGCAGGCAATTAAAGCTGCAAGCATGGGCAGACATAATGGCATTTTGGGAGAACTTCAGAATGGCTTCAGAATAGGTAGGCGTCCGGATGATAACTTATTTGTCCTTAGTCAGTGCATTGAACTATCCAGAGTCGAAAAAAGACCGTTATATGTGGCCTTTTTAGACATTACAGGAGCGTATGACATCGTAGGCCGCTACATATTGCGGAATATTCTGTAAGGGGAATGCTAAGGCGACAATCGTATACAGCTTTTGAGAGAGATTTGCCTAAAAATACCATTTGCGTTGAATGGGAAGGAATGAGGAGAAAGTTGATATCAACAAGGGACTGAGGCAGGGGAGCACTATATCCTGTTAAGATTGGCGAGCTGCAATGCAAGATTGCCACCCAGTTACGACCGGGGAACAAGACACGCATCCCCCACTCTCCCTCGCTTCAGCTAGGATGCGTTCGGTGAAGCGGGCTTTGTGCTGACACCGCCGCCATCCTCCAGCCCCATCGCCGTTGTGACGGAACGAGTTCGGCGGGCGAACTATTGTGCCCGAGCTCTCCAGCGCGGATCTGATCTGCTACGCGTGAACGAGCTGCCGCGGGAAAGCCGTTTTTTGTTGCTTCTCACGCGCCTTCCGGGACGCAGGACAACGAGCTACCCACCATGGCTCCGAGCTTCCCGGAACGGCGCCCCTCTGATGTCGGCGCCGGACATCGGAATGTGTGTGCCTATGTGTGCGTAAACTGTTCTGCGGAACGGCGCCCCTCTGACGTCGGCGCCGGACATCGGAATGTGTGTGCCTGTGTGTGCGTAAACTGTTCTGCGGGGCGGCGGCAAGTTGACAATGAGTAAACGAACGTTCGCGTCACCTTGTATCGCGGGAGGACCGAGTGTTTAAAAACTGCTGTGGTGCGAATGCTGGACACACTTCTCTTGAGCAGTCATGTTGGACTGACACTCTCTCTGAAGCATTCATGTTAGACTGATTTAAATACGGTAATTAAACCCATATTCCTCGTTCTCGATGAGAAGCAGTTCTTCCCTTCATCAACGTCCTCAGCGTGGATAAGTTGGACGACGGCATGGGCCAGCTACCTTCGAATTCATGCCGGACTCCAATCTTGACAAAGGATCACGAGCGACGGGATTGAGCCCCCAATCCTGACAATCCCCATTGCTGTTTATGATGTACATGATAAGGATGGAAAGGGCGCTAAAAGGAAGCAATATCGGGTTTAATCTCTCGTACAAATATGCGGGTACAATAGTAGAGCAGCAGCTTCCAGGTTTGTTTTATGCAGACGTCATTGTTTTGCTTGCTAATATCTGTGGATACGAAGATGATAATTTTGGTGTGAAGGCGTTAAAAATCAGGTGTTATGACATTCAATAAAAACAGTGAACAAACAGTGTCAGTAAAGGGCCATGAAATACCTCACGTGAAAGAATATAAATTTCTTGGCATATGGATAAACAAAAATACGCTCACGTACGGTGCGGGAGGTCTCGGTGATCACACGCATTGATCAATGAACTCATTCTCGTGAGTGGGCCTAAGAAAAACGTAAAAAAGTGTTTAGAACTTTTTAAAAATGTTGACTAAGATGTCGTAAAAGCAGCTCAAGAATAGATGTGTGGTAAGAGGAAATAATTACAAACACAGGCATTGTGTTTGTGGTTATTTTCCTCTAACCCCTCCCCCTTCTGCAGTGGGGTGCTTTTGCACTGCTCTAACGGGATGAACTCCCACCAAATCACCGAAAGCACTATGCTGGTTGACAAACAGCAGAGAAAATGTGCAAATGTACCAGGAAACTAATGAGTAAATATTACTTTCCCAGATGTGAGGTCAGCAGCAGAGGAAAGGTTACGTGTTAAATCTATAAGTCAGATTGAGAAACAGCGAACTGGATAGGCACGATGGAGAGGAAGCCAGCCATTAAACAACATTGAACAGCAAAGGTATCAGAAGAAAGAATATTTGTGTCGATTCAAATGGCGCTGAGCAGTAGAGTGCTAAGCGAATGGTATACTGTTCAAACCCATGTAAGGGTGTCTGACTATCCGAACGCGGTGTTAAAGGAGAAAATTTGCCGACATAGTCTCCATAAATAGCACAAATTATTCAGCATGTTTTTTGTGTTTAAGTCGATGCGCCCATATAAAGATAAATAGGGACGCTGTTAACCTGTTGGAGGCCTTGAGCTTAATGATAGTAGGAGAAAAGAAATGAACCTGATGTTGGAAAATGAACCTGATGTTGGAAAATAGAGGTGAACGGGTGACCGCAGCGAGTAGACCAATAAAATATTGCTTTCTTGCCGAGCACTTATCGAGCATACAAAACCGATTTGGCTGCGTAAGAATACGGAAGAAGCAAGTGCGCTACGTTTACGTGAACGCTGCACTAATTTCGCTCGCAACGCCAGCGCGTGAAAATAAAAGGCAAATTCTAGGGACTATCGTGGACTGCAAGTATGGACTGCAATGGCCTATTTTGGAAAGCCGATTTTACCGCTGTTACTGTCAATGGTGATAAAACATGAAAATTTAATGTCCTTTCAATAAATGGTCTCTTATCACTATAATTTACCAGCCGATCTATGTGCTTCGTACGAAACCGGCGAGCAAACGTTAATAAATTGAACGTTATTTACTTCCATGTTAGGAAGGAAATACGAAAGCGTGGAAGACGATATTGTAAAGCCCAAAAAACGTCTCAATAGCCTTTGACAAATTTAGACCCACCTTTTGAAAACTAGGCCAGCCTTTCAGGGGAACTTCATCCTTTTCTTTTGTAACTTTTATGTCACAGTGTGCTGCTACATCTGTCGGCCCCCTTGTTGATAATAATAAATTTTAAAAAAGGAATAGACAAGAAATAGACAGCGTGAGCTAGACGTTTGCTTTACGCATGTCTGCTACGTTACGCTTGTTGTCCGCGTCGTTTTCCATCAGACAATATGTCATGCTTTACGCTTCTCATACGACAGCTTACTCATTTATAATACTTTGCTCACGAAGAACTACGCAAGCAATAAATGCCTGCAATAGACGCCGGACCATTGTGGCGGAAAAGCTGCAGTCGTGGAAAAAAAGAATATTCTCGGTGCTGGCAACACGCACGCGCGTGCTTCCTGCGGCGAGTCACTGCAGAATTATTTTACAGTCACGTGAACTTTAACGGGACCTGCTTTATCACATTAATGGCTAATAGCGGGCGAATATCTGGCGCGTAGCTAACGCTCACCGCTTCCCCGAGCGGAGAGCCAACACCGCCTAGACTGAGGCAGCCCTCTGACGGACGGACAGTTGGAAGGACCATAGAGTTTCTCACTATAACAGTGAGAAACTCTATGCGGCGGACAGACGGACGGACGGGCGGGCGGGCGGGTGGACGGACGGACGAACGAACGAACGAACGAACGAACGAACGAACGAACGAACGAACGAACGAGCGAGCGAACGAATGCACGAACGAACGAGCGAGCGAGCGAACGAACGAACGAACGAACGGACGGACGGACGGATGCATGCATGCCATGAGCGTCCCTTTTGAAATAGGCGGTGGGTTACCCCTCCAAGCTCTTTTTCTTAATTGGCCCAATGTCCCCCCTATACTTTCTTTTTCTTTTTTAACAGACAGAAAAAAAATCTCTGTAACAAACCTTCTGAACCATTATTGGGAACATTGTTTTTGTACGCACCCGTTGTTTGTGGTCTCCCTACTTTTCAGCCACCAAACACCTAATCGCCTTTTACTAATCTTTACAATCGCCTTTGTTTTCCTTCTGGTATCTCTGAACGCAAGGGCTTGCAAGGAGGCCAGCGGAACCTAAACCGACAGCTGGGTAGATATCTTCACATCCTAATGAACGTACATGCTCCATCGTTTCCCTAGCATTACCGCAGCAAGCACATGCTTCTTCTTCCTTGTTGTACCTCGCTGTATAAGTACGCGTTCTAAGGCACCCTGATCTCGCTTTTCGAGACGTAAATAGCTTCCCTTTGAGTTATCATCTTTTTTTTCCTGATTTCGTTTTTACCTCATGAGTATTCTTGAGTTTTTACCTCAAGAGGTTCCTTTTCCATTGCTGCCACCCCGGAGCCTCTCTGATGTTGCGTTTAACGTTCTTTGTTTCCATGTTGCTTATTATACGGGTCGCATACTTGATATAGTTCTATAGTTGGATTACTATTTACAACATATGGTCTCCATATAATTGTGCAGGTAAATAACTGCACGGTATGCCTTTATTCAAGTTATTGTGCATTTCATGAAAGCGTTCACCATGGTGAAGACTTCACGACGCCTGCTATGTCAGCCTTATATTAACACATGTGTGCAAGTCGCGTTTGTGTGAGTGGCAGAGAAAATGCGCTGACGCATTCAGTCCACACCTTCCTTGTATACACCGCATGGATCGTTGCTGTTTTTGCGTAGCATGGGGATAACTCCGGGGGCGACATGTTGTGGTCCTTGGAGATAGGCAAGGTCGGGCACGTTGGCCAGCAGGTCGTCTATGTCTCCTCCGCCGTAGAATGAGTCCTCACACGGGCATCGTATGGGCACGCCAGGAAAATGTGCCCTACGAATAGTGACTCACAGAACTGGACATACTGATGGCGCACCGGGCTTCCCTTGACTCTCACTGACCCCAAACCGAAACCTTCTAGTGCAACTCCCTTGCTTTTTATGTTGCTGACTGCGAACAGATCGACTTGGATTCCGGCGTGAAACTTGCTTCCGGGAGAGATCTCCGCTCGGCGAAACATCTTCAAAGATCAGAAAGCCACGCAGTTGTACGCTCGTGCCCACCCGTGTGCAGAGAGCAGCCGCAGCGGTATAAGCAGCGGCGGAGCGCGCGGCCTTTTGAGGCTTCACGGCAAATCCGATCCTCCAGTTTTTCCCACTGCTTCTGGCACCGGGATTAGCCTGCCGCCGCAGCGAGACCCCGGTGACAAGCAGAGGCGGCTTCTTCGGCATTTCTTGGGAAGCAACGGACAGAGCAGTCACGCCCTTATTCAGTTAAGACTCAGATGGGCAGCACAGCTTCTACGACGCGGTCAGCTCTCGCCGGCTGGCTTCCGTCTCGCCGACGAACGCGGCGCCACAAAGACCCCATTGTCCTTGTGTTTCGCACCCACACATGTCACACCAATATGGACTCTTTCCTCGCCGTCAAGTCCGACCACACCAACAACACGCTTCGCAGGCATCGCGCCACGGCCGTCGAAACGTACCTCGCTTGCACCTTGGCCAGCCACGATGCCGTGATCATGGAGCGAAGCCTCGACCTCCTGCTCACGTGCCCCGCCTGCATGAGCGAGCTATGCACCCTGACTGCGGCCAAGAGCGAAGCTCTGTTCAGGCTCGTCCTTTTCAGCTTCTATACGCCGCCGTCGGCGCCGCTGCACGTTCCCTACACGATCACGTTCGAAGCCGTGCTGAAACGAGCCACCAAGGCGTACTTGCCGTGCTTCTACGGCGGCACGTGCGGCCTGGTGGACTTCCCGTGCGTGAATCTCGGCCTGTGCGGCTGCATCCTGCGACCCCTGTACACGGCCATCTACTACAGCAACCTGGAACTACTCAAGCTTCTTCTGCGCTACGGCGCAGAGGTGCAACCTCGGGATGCCTGCCGCTGTGGCGACCGGTACATGATGCACCCGTTGATCAGGGTGTACGAGTCACTTAGCACCACTCGCTGGCATCCTGCTCTGCTGGCCAAGGACGATTCTTACCCTGCAGACTTTGTGAAGTGCCACCAGCTTGCCATGCTTGTGATGCCAGCTGATTTGGTTGTCCTCAGTGAGACTTGTCTAAGTTTCGCTCGCCTCGTGACACCGGCGGACGAGTACGAGACCTTGCTTCGAGTTAAAGGCAGCCTGCAGCACCTGTGTAGGCTGCGAGTGCGGGCTTGGCTGTCCAGCCTCCGAGCGATGCCGGCGGCAGTGGAGCGATTACCCCTGCCGCGGAAGTTGCAGAGGTACATTTCGTACGAAAGCTTCGAAGAGTGCTTGTGAACTCGTGCGCGCCGCGTAAGCCAATATATATTTCCTGTGCATTTCGTTTTTTGTTACATTATTATCAGCGGTTTTGGAAGTGTACTTCAAGTGGGAGGGCTCAAAGCATTTGCGGACGCTAAAATAAGGGGGGGGGGTGGAGCTGCCCCCCCCCTCCCCTTCAAAGTCCGGGACGCGGAGGCACCGTCTGTTTTACGCAGACTCGCAGGGAAGCTATGAAGCCGCTTCTACGTAACGTGTCATGGTTCCGCGCGTTTCGTGGCTGACGCTGAGAAGGCGTCTATATGAAAAGAGGCAATTAATAGGATCACTGCGCGGATTCGTGTGCTCGTATTTAAAGGGCGATATTCCTTTGCGCAGCGATCACACAATTTAATTAGATCTGAAAGCTGAACAAGTTGGTAACTGATCATATTCATACTTTGGGTTGCGCATGAAACACAGGAACGGAAGAAAGGACTATACGGACATCAGCGCAAAATAGAGGACATTTTGCACTCGTGTCGTCTAGTCCTGTCCTTCGTCCGTTTGGTTCATGCGCAACTCAAGGTATGAAGTCGATCACACAGTTGGCGTGGATATTGGGTCTGCCCTGCGTAAGCATAAAGGAAGCTAAATGTTGTGGGAGTTGAGCCCTCCCATTCCCGAAATCCGGTTGCACTCAAGCCCCTCCTGCCCTACCGCTACCGAAGCCCCTGAACCGTTGGTTCGGCCCATGTACTACTCCACTTGCTAATGCACTTGCTGACGGCGATTTACGCGACGAATAAACGGATATGCGCAGATGGGCTTTCGCGCAAAGATGTGGTGAACGCTCGTTACAATGTCACAGTCGCATCACCATTAGCATGAGTAGTGATGTATCCGTCGAGTCATCGCTTTCCAAAAAAGTGAGCGGACCCACGGCTGCGCCAACTATGTAATGGGCTATGGGCTTACCTTTGTTTCAGAAGAAATCATTGTGCATATATTCATTTATTCATCGCCTGTATCGGCGTCAGATAGTGGATTAGCATGGGTAGTGATGTATACATCGAGCAGTCGATGGCTTTCTAGAGAAGTGAGTGGGTATGGCTGAGGCGGCATCGTGGGCGACATGGCTGCGCGCGAGAACTCATCTGCGCAAATCAGTTTGTTAATCGCGTAAATCGGAATCAGCCCGTGCATTGTAGCGAGGGGATTGATGTGTGCGCTGAACCAGTGGTTTCCAGAGAAGTGACTGAACCTGGTGGCAGTGACATTGCAACGGGCTGTAAGCCTGTCTTCTTTTTTTTTTTTTTCCGGCAGGGCCAAGCTGCGCATATGCGTTTATTCATGGCGTGAATCGGCGTCAGCACGGGCATTATAGCATGTATGGCGAATGATGTATGCGCCACACTAGCGCTTTCCAGAGTAGTGAGTGGACACTGCTGCGTTGACATAGTATAACGGCTATAGGCTTATCTTTTTTTTTTTCGCGAATGCCAATTTGCGCGCGTGCGTTTATTCATCGCGTAAAATGGTGTGAACACAACCATTAGCATGGGTAACGGTGCATGCGTCGACCCATCGCTTTCAATACAGGTAAACGAACCTGGCTGGGCCGAGATTGTAGCGGGTCGTATAGACTAACCGTTCTTCGTCGCGATATAGCCATCTGCACATGGGGAGTGATGTACGTGTTTCGCGTATACATCACTCCGCATGCTAATACAGGTGCTGATGTCAATTCACGCGATGAATGTACGCAGATGTGTTGATTGGCTTTTGCGGGAAAAAAAAAAGGGTGATCTCAAAGCGTCGACGCCCATACAGTCAAGCCACTCATTTCTCTAACGCGCGGGCTCGGCGCATACATCACTGTCCATACCAATGCAAGCGTTGCTACCCATTCACGCGATGAATAAAGGAATTCCGCAGTATGGTGATCGCGGAAAGAAGGGTAAGCCTATAGCCATTAAAATATCGGCGAAGCAAGGTCCACCCACTTCTGTGGCAAACGTTGCAGTTTCGGCACATACATCGCTCTCCAAATATATGCTGCATGGGCTGGCGCCGATTCATGCGATGTGTTAACGGGAATGCGCAGTTTGGTGATCGCGCAAAAGAGGGTAAGCCAATTCCTATTAAAATGTTGGCACATCCAGGTCCACTCCCTTCCCTAGAAAACGCTGGTTCAGCGCATACATCACATCTACATGCTAATGCAAGCGTTTCCACCTTTTCACGCGATGAATAAAAGAATCGTGGAGGTTCGCTTTTACGAAAAAAAAAAATCATGCACATCCCGTGCACGCGCTGTAGGAATCCATGTAAGCGAAGCTTTCTGTGTTGTCTGTTCTGATTGACAATAATTAGAGGTGAGCAAAACGAGAACAAGGTAAAAGCGGGAGCCAACGTTTTGTCAAGTGGACTTGTCTTTTTCAAGGCGACATATGCTTTTGTCACCATAACTAGCGGTGACGTTCACGGCGAAAGTTTATTTTCTTCAGCGTTTAATGCAATACGAGGGTGGTGAGTTGACGTTATAAGCGTTATAGCTTGCGTGCACCTCTGCTGCTTATCTGGGTAACACAGACAAACGCGCAGCGAGACGTGTTTGCTTGAGGCTTTGTTGCACGCCACTGTTCCTCCGAGAAGGTTAGCATTGTCATTTCCTCGCATGGCACATCGCATGGTGCCAGAAGTGTTATACCTTTATTGAATTATGGGGCTACATGTGGCAAAACCACAATCGGATTATGAGGCACGCCGTTTTGACCCCGTGGAGTTCTTTACGGTGCACGTAAATCAAAGTGCACGAGCATTCTTGTATTCCTACCCGGTCGAAATGCGACTGCTGCAGTTGGGATCGATCCCGCGACTTCGAGCAACGCCATAACCGCAAAGCTACCGCTGCGGGCACAGAAGCGTTCATTTGTCGTGCGGCCACTTCCGTATACAGTGTCGCCTATAGACGCTATACAGTGCTTTAATATGACATTGCCTCTGCACGCCCTGCGTCAGTTGTCCGCTTGTCAAATTTGCACGGCGTTTATTTTCCACAAATAATAGAAACATACTGTACCGTACCTTGCGCTTAAATTTGTCCACTTTGTATACGCAACCGCCCTTGCCTTCTTTCGTCGCCTTTTCCCTCTCCCGCCCACCCCATGTATAGGAGCGCCGAACAACCTGCCGACCCGGCAAGCGAGACAGCAGCCTGCAATCAGCAGCAGTAGTAGCAGCAGCAGTAGTACTAGTAGTTGTAACAGTATACATAGTAGTAGTATAGTAGTGTATAATAGTAGTAGAAAAATCGAACGAAGAGGCAAATTTGAAAGCTTCGCTTTAAGAAAGGTAAACTACAGCATTTTAAAATGTGGACGCAGCCGTGCAGGTGCACTCAGTTCTCTGGAAAACGCTGGCTCGGCGCATAAATTGTTCCCCATACTAATACACTTACGTGCTGACGTCAATTCAAGGGATGAATAATGGACATGCGCAGATTGGGTTTCACGGGGAAAAAAAGATAAGCCTATGAACTGTTACAATATCAGCGCACGTCAGGCCCACTAAGTTATCTGGAAAGCACTCGTACGGCGCATGTATCACTCCACATGCAATTTATTGCACGTGCTGACGCCGACATGTACGATATGAATAACGGACATGCACAGATTGGCTTCCCTGGAAAAAATAATCGCCGCCTATGCACTCCGTACATATGGTTAACCAGCGAAGCTGAAACGTGCGGCACCGACATTTATCACTGGTTTAATCCCGACGGCCCATTAAACGACCGCTTGGTAGGCTGCCGGATCCTCTGTACGCGGTTGCTGCTTGCGCTCGGCTACACGAGCCTGTTCTTGTGCCCGGGCTGCAGCATCGGCACAGCGTAGACGAGCTCGTTCCCGGTTCTGCTCGCGCCGCTGCTGATCGAAAGCTGCCTGCTCCTAAGCAGTACGTATGACGCGTGACCTACCCATTTCGAAGCCGGAGGGAAACTGCTGCGCGCATGCTTGGCTACGACGGAGAGCAACGACGTCACTGCTGGCGCAGCTAATCCAGCACTACCTAGATAGCACAAGTCCTTTTCACTCCGATCCATGACGTCATGTTACCTTGCCCGACTGCCATTGAATCTGATGAGGATGTTCCTGAGTAGGTGACAGAGATTTTGATGTCACCACTTTCCTCACGCCAGCCTTGTGAATGGAAATTTCGGGCCGGGTAGCGTGACGTTATGGATCGAAATAAACAGGTCTTGTGCTATCTAGGTGGTGTTGGCTAATCATGCGCCTCTCTCTCTCTCTCTCTCGCGCGCGCGCGCATGCGCATGAGGTTCGGCCGGAGGAGTTTTCGGCGTACAGGCGACCAACAGACGGACGAATCGGCTAGCCATGTACAGCTTCACTGTAAAAACAAAAGGTAAGCATATATGCACCGTAACAATGTCAGCACAGCCAGGTCCAGTCACTTCTCTGGTTGCGCTGGTTCGGCGGGCATGCTAATGCTAATGCTAATGCTCGTACCGACAATTACTTAAACGATGATTAAAGGGATATGGGCAAATTGGCTATTCCGGAAAAAAAGAAAAACTTTATAGGCCGTTACAATGTCGGCCCAGCGAGGTCGCATTACTGCCCTGGTTGCACTGGCTTGGCGTATACATCACTCCCCATGTGCCGACGCCAATTCATGCGTTGAGCAAACGGATATGCGAAGATTGGCTATACCGAACGAAAAAAAGAACGCAGATCTCACGTAATGTGGGGGCCGACGTTATGCAAAGCATCTTGCAGGCAGCTGGTTATCTACCATTGTTTCAAGTTCCTCAAAGCGTTACCGCATTTACCAATGTGTTTGTGTGAATCCAGTAATGGTGTGTGTATGTGATGCGAGTACAGTGAACTAGAATTAAATCGAGAGTGCGCGTGTGTAACGACAGCAGCAAGACAACGACGACGGTAACGACGATTGGATTGCATGATTTCTACGAACGATAGAATAGGATGTGAACGAGCGGCATAAAGAATGCGAGATAGGTAAGAAACGCAGAAACTAAAATGCTCACTGACGGCAGCACGCCGTATCACTCGGAGGGCACAAACGGGTGACTCCGACGGCGATACTACAGCATAACCTCAAGCTCGTGGGCTCTTATGGCCAATCGGATGAGTGGCGTGGTGCAGCTGCTCGCCTTGGCCGAGCCGTGCTGACGCCGCCACAGTGAAATTCGATGCAGATTTGTCGTGCTCGGGCACTATGTGCAGCATGAAAGCCTCGGGAGGAACGAGGACGCGGCGCATTGCTGTTCGGTGCCCAGAAATCAACGCTCGTGGTAAACTCGCTTTTCAATTGCTGTTAGGCAACCACCACCCCTTGCGTTCACACACACACACACACACACACACACACACACACACTTTTAAGACTTGTTTTAAGATGGCCTGTGGCAGATAGCTCAATTCTAGTTTATGAGCCGCTCTACTCGAAGCGGTGAACACTACTTGCACAAAAAATTGAATTTCAAAATATAATAATTAGCAAGAATTCACTAATTAACTTTTAGCGAATTATCCTATGACCCATATTGCAATTTACACATTCTGGCTGTGGACTTCGCAAGGCGGATCCACTTGGAATGAATTCTCAGGACGACACCAGTTTCGAGATATAGATTCCCGAACTTCGCGGAGAAATGCTTTGGCGTTCCAGTTACCTGTGTGCTTCAGTGCAGGAAACGAGTTTTGTTAACAAATTTACTGTGTTATTCAAGTGTTTCAGTGATACACGGTGCCAGAACTGTAGAGAGCTGTATGGGAAGAGGCACTTCCCATACAAGGGGGGAGGGGAGGGTCTAAACTGGTGTCACCTTGAAAATTCGTTCCAAGTGGATCCGCCTTGCGATTTCCACAGCTATAATTTGTAAATTGCAATATGGGCCACAGTGTAATTAGTTAAAATCTTAACTAGTGAATTTTTATTAATTTTTATTAATGTTATTATCTCATTTTTTGTGCAAGTATTGTCCGCCGCTTCGAGTAGACCAGCTCATGAACTATAATTTTGATATCTGCCATAGCCAACTTTTAAAGATTTTCGAAAGTGTTCGCTAAAACACCCTATATATATATATATATTGTAACGAAGAAGAGTAGCCGCCTGCGCCACAGCACCATCGCTACCGGCATGAGCTCGTGGTTGCTGTCTTTCGCCGAACGCTTGTGACGGCTACCCGTTCGCGCCCGTTGCTAATAAATCTCTTAGCAAGTGGTGGAGGTGCTGGGTTTCGACCACCCTGGAACTTCGGAGTCGCACTCTACCCCCCATCATGCCCGACGACGCACGCACTCCTCCAGCTCCTCCAACGGCGCCGGCCACCTTGGTTTGTGCCGGTGCCTTGCGTCAGCGAGATCCCCCTATCTTCTCCGGCACAGATGACAAAGACGTTGAAGACTGGATCTCGTCTTATGAGCGAGTGAGTGCCCATAACCAGTGGGACGACGTTACCAAGTTGAGAAACGTCGCCTTTTATCTTACGGACGTTGCGAAACTATGGTTTCTCAACCATGAAGCCGACCTCACTTCGTGGTTGGTCTTCAAGACCAACTTTACCCAAGTTTTTGGTCGGCCTGCAGTAAGAAAGCTTCGTGCTGAACAACGTTTGCGCACACGTTCCCAAGAGACCGGAGAAAACTTCACGAGCTACATTGAGGACATTGTCGACCTTTGCAAACGGGTGAATGCGTCAATGTCAGAGGAGGAGAAGATCAAACATATAATGAAGGGTATTCAGGACGACGCATTTCAAATGTTATTATCGAAGAGTCCTCACTCTGTCGCTGAAGTCATCGAATTGTGCCAGAGTTACGACGAGTTGCGCAGGCAACGGCTTCACACCCGACGTCCCACCCCGCCCGCCGACTCTCTATCCACCCTTGGGGTCGAAGACTACAACCATGCTACTCTCTTCATAAAAATTCAGGAATTCGTTCGCGCAGAGGTCGCCCGCCAGCTATCGTTGATATCTTCTGTCCAGGAACCACCCCCTGCTTTGCATCCTACGATCCGCCGTTCCTCCAGCCGTTGAGCAGCCACCAGTCACGGCTCCTCTCACTTACGCTGAAGCAGTTTCCCGATCTCGTCCACAAGCGCCCCTGCCGCCCTCTATGCATCGACCACCGACATTTTTGCCGCCATCTATGCCGCTTCACGACCGCCGGCATTTTCCTCCTATGCCGCTGCCCGACCGACAGCCTTTTCCGAATCCTCAACCGCGGCTCGGACCTTACCCCCACCAGTGGCGCACCTTCGATGACCGCCCAATATGTTTTGCTTGCGGTGGTGCTGGTCACGTGGCGCGCCATTGTCGTCGTGGCATGCCTCCTCTTCAGAACATCCGGCGGGCGCCACCTTTCCCCGCTCCGTTTTCCTCGTCGCCTTCCAGCCTTCCTACCTCTTCCTTTTCCCCTGACCGCCCAACCGCCTCTACTCGCCGCTCCCCATCTCCCCGCCGTCGCTCGCTTTCTCCGATGCGGCGTCGTCCCGTGTCCACCGAGCAGGAAAACTGATGGCCGCAGTTCCCGAGGCACGAACTGCGTCCACGTCGCAATGCCCAAGTCCTCGTCCCTCTCCAGCCAACGTCATCGAAGTCTCTGTCGAAGGAATCGCCGTCCTGGCGCTTGTAGATACAGGAGCCGCCGTATCCGTAATTTCCGCCGAACTCTGCCGCACACTACGAAAGGTTTTGACGCCTCTCTCCGACTTCTCCCTTCGAACCGCGAACGCTCAAAATATAACGCCTCTCGCTGCCTGTACTGCTCGCGTCTTCATTCAAGGTCTACTGTATACCGTCGAATTCGTCGTGCTGCCCACTTGTTCCCATGACATCATATTAGGCTGGGACTTCCTTGCAAATAATAACGCCGTTATTGACTGTTGTCACGCCGAACTCGAACTTTCTGCACTTCCAGACGTCGAGCCTATCGACAACGACCCTTCCAGTGTTAAACTGTTTGTTTCCGAAGACAATTCCGTCCCTCCACGCTCTTCCCTGCTTGTGCCTGTGTCGTGCGCCGCTATTTCTGATGCCACTGTTTTCTTTACGCCCTCTGAGCTGTTCATTCGCCGCCGATGTTCTCCGCTGCCCTTTGCTCTCCTTACTCTTCGCAATGGCGTCACGAAAATGGTCGTCGACAATCCCACAGCCTGCCCTTTAGCTTTATCTCATGGTGAATGCCTAGGCCTTGTTCAACCAGTCGACACCTTTTGCATCTTTGACACTCCTGCCGTTTCTACTTCTGCGGGCCTTGGCGCACTTACTTGTGACTCTGCGGTTGATCAGTCACTCCTCGACGCTTTCCACTGCTCCATCGACGATGGCACGTCATCTTCAGAACGAAGCCAGCTTCTTGCTCTCCTGCAGAGGTTCCGCGCTTCTTTCGACAGCCATGCCTCCGGTTTGGGCCGCACATCGACCGTTTTTCACCAAATAGATACCGGCAGTCACGCACCTTTACGGCAGCGCCCTTACCGAGTTTCCGCCTCTGAGCGCCGTGTCATTGACCACCAGGTTGCTGACATGCTCAAGCGTGGCGTTGTGCAGCCTTCCAACAGTCCCTGGGCATCACCGGTCGTCCTCGTTAAGAAAAAGGATGGCTCTATTCGATTCTACGTCGACTACCGACGTCTGAACAAGATAACGCGCAAGGACGTTTACCCGTTACCGCGCATCGACGACGCCCTCGACTGTTTGCAGGGAGCTGAATTCTTTTCTTCGCTGGATTTACGTTCCGGATACTGGCAAGTCCCCTTGGCACCATCTGATCGACCTAAAACAGCATTTGTGACACCTGACGGATTGTACGAATTCATCGTAATGCCTTTCGGCCTGTGCAATGCTCCCGCCACTTTTGAGAGAATGATGGATAATATTTTACGCGGCCTCAAATGGAACACATGTTTATGCTACCTGGATGACGTAGTTGTCTTTTCCGCTGATTTCCCAACCCATCTCAGCCGTCTCGAGCAAGTTCTCAAATGCCTTACTGTCGCGGGACTTCAACTTAACTTAAAAAAATGTCGTTTTGGTGCCCGAAAGCTCCCTATTCTTGGCCATGTTGTATCACGAGACGGCGTCCTTCCGGATCCAGCCAAGCTCCGCGCTGTCACCGACTTTCCGCAACCAAAGAAGTTAAAAGAGCTTCAAAGTTTTCTTGGTTTATGCTCATACTTCCGACGTTTCATTCGAAATTTCGCTTCCATAAGTGCACCCCTGACAGCCCTTCTAAGTGGCGACAAATAACTTTCCGCTTGGTCGCCCGCCTGTGATGACGCCTTCACGAAATTACGCCGCCTGCTATCCTCGCCACCTATCCTCCGCCACTTCGATCCTGCAGCGCCCACAGAGGTCCACACCGATGCCAGCGGCATCGGACTTGGCGCCGTACTCGCACAACGTAAAGCGGGCTTTGATGAATATGTCGTTGCCTACGCGAGCCGAACTCTGACAAGGGCCGAGGCTAATTACTCTGTTACAGAGAAAGAGTGTTTAGCCATTATTTGGGCCCTTGGAAAATTCCGTCCTTATTTGTATGGTCACCCTTTCGATGTCATCACTGACCATCACGCCCTTTGTTGGCTGTCTACCCTTAAGGACCCATCTGGCCGACTTGCTCGCTGGGCCCTTAAGCTACAGGAGTACGACATCCGCGTCCTCTACCGTTCCGGCCGCAAACACACGGACGCTGACGCCCTTTCTCGCTCACCGGTCTCCGCTGACTGCGCTTGCCTATCCGCCCTTGAGCCCACAGTTCCATCTCATGCACTGCGCAACATGCCGTCGGAGCAGCGCAAGGATCCCTGGATCAGTGCTCTCATCAGCATCCTTTCTGATCCATCCACCTCATCACCATCGCGCGCT
The DNA here is from genome assembly GCF_038994185.2 of Dermacentor albipictus. Taxonomy (NCBI): domain Eukaryota; kingdom Metazoa; phylum Arthropoda; class Arachnida; order Ixodida; family Ixodidae; genus Dermacentor; species Dermacentor albipictus. The sequence goes on along the minus strand of NC_091825.1, from coordinate 154,382,340 downwards.
CTTCGCCGCCAGGCTACCCACTTCTGCATTCGCGACGGCCTTCTTTATCGTCGTAATTACCTCTCTGACGGTCGCAAGTGGCTTCTCGTGATACCCCGCCATCTCCGTGACCTTATCTGCGACGCTTTCCACGCAGACCCTCAGTGCGCACATGCCGGCCTCTTCAAGACCTATGCTCGACTACGCATCCGATTTTATTGGCGAGGCATGTATAACTACGTCAGAAAGTTCATTCGCTCCTGCGCTCCGTGCCAACGCCGAAAATTACCTCCCGGACAAGTCTACCCGTCACAACCCCTTCCCTGCCCTCGCCGGCCTTTTGATCGTGTTGGCATAGACATCTACGGACCGCTACCCTCCACACCAGCAGGCAACCGCTGGATTATTGTTGCAGTGGATCACTTAACCCGCTATGCTGAAACAGCTGCTCTGCCGACTGCCACCGCCCGCGACGTTGCCTCGTTTCTGTTACGACATTTCGTTCTTCGCCACGGTGCCCCTCGCGAACTTCTGAGCGACAGAGGCCGCGCCTTTCTTTCCGATGCTTTGAAGGCACTACTCGACGAATGCCGAATCGTTCACCGCACCAGTACAGCGTACCATCCGCAAACTAACGGCATGACCGAGCGCTTCAACCGTACTCTTGGCGATATGCTCTCCATGTACGTCGCCTCTGATCATTCAAACTGGGACCAAGTTCTCCCTTTCGTGACGTATGCGTACAATACTGCGACCCAAGCAACTACTGGTTTTTCCCCTTACTTTCTCCTATACGGACGAGAACCTTCTACTACTCTCGATACTATTCTGTCATATACACCTGACGCGTCCGAAAGTACTCCGCTATCTGAAGCTGCTCGTCATGCTGAGGAATGCCGCCAGCTTGCCCGCTCTTTTTCCACCGAGGACCAGTGGCAGCAGCAATCCCGTCAACCTGCCGGCCGTTCTGCACCAACTTTTTTGCCTGGCTCTCTCGTATGGCTTCGGGTACCCGCTACTACACCCGGCCTCTCCTCAAAACTTGTCGCAAAGTACCTAGGACCCTACCGCGTTCTCGAGCAAACGTCCTCCGTCAATTACATCGTAGAGCCCCTCACGCCATCGACGGACCTACGCCATCGCGGCCGCGAACTTGTCCACGTCTCTCGCCTTAAGCCGTACTACGACCCAATAGTAGTCTCTTCGCCTTAAGCCGCCAGGATGGCGCCTTTTTCTGCGGAGGGCGATTGTAACGAAGAGAGAGAGAGAGAGAGAAAAAACATTTATTCGGACCACCGAGGTGGTTGCTCTTGAGGTCGAGTGGGTGGGGTCCTCATTCCAGGACTCCACTGGCCGTGGCTGCTCGACGTACTTGCTGGACGAGAGCTTCTTGTCCCGCCAGGGTATCGCCGGTCAGCTGTACCTCCCACCGCTCAAATGACGTGCTAGGCGTCTTTAAGTGTTGAGGTTTGCCCTCGCACCCCCACGAGATGTGAAAGAGTGTAGGGCGTGTGTCGCCGCACCAGGGGCAGATGCCGCGATATGTATGTGGGAACATTTTACTGTATATGTGTAGGTTTGGAAATGTGTTGGTCTGTATAAGTCGGAGAGCTACGGCATCTTCAGTGCTGAGCTTTTTGTGAGGCGGGGGATAAATCCTGCGGTTGAGTCGCTGGATCTCCAGTCGGTCGCAATAATTGGATGGCAGGGGCATGAAGGTAAAGGGTGGGGACTGATGAGACGATTGGTCTTGCCCCGCTCGGTTGATTAGCGCTCGAGCTAGGGCGTTCGCCCTTTCGTTCCCCTCCAGACCCGCGTGACCCGGCGTCCACGTGATTTGATGGTATTCTTGCAGCCTAGGGCCTAGAATCTGAGCCGCCAGTAGCGGTGTTCGTCCGTTCGTAAAGTTACGGCAGGCCTGTTGCGAGTCGGTAACGACATGGACTTCCCTGCCTACCCTGTCTTCTTGCTTTATCACCAGCGCCGCGGCTATGGTCTCAGCCGCAGCTGGGGTCTCTGCCCTCACGGAGGCCGCGAGAGTCAAGGAGTTGTCTCTCCCGTTCACGGCGGCTACCGCGAAGAGGCCCCCCACAGGGTACGCCGCCACGTCCACGTACGTCACGTACGGGTCACCCTTGAATTGTCGGCGCTGTCTGTCAACGCGAGCCTTGCGTCGTCCTTGATGGAGTTCATGACTCATGTGCTTCGGTATAGGATTCGCCTTGATCTTGCCTCTGACCTCAGGCGGGAGTGATCGTTGCCCATCGAGGGCACGGAGCTCCGTTGCCGTTCCGGTCTGGTGGAGGATGGCTCTGCCCGCCGCCGTGTTCTGTAGTCTGGTCGTTTGCGAAGCCATAACCGCGTCCGACAGCTCAGCGAAGGTGTTGTGGATCCCGAGGGCCGCTAACTTCTCGTTTGAGGTGGTGACAGGGAGACCCAGGGCCGTTTTGTACGCGCCTCTGATGATGGCATCGACTTGTTCTTGGTCGCGTTTGTTTAGCGAGTGATAGTGATACGGCATGCTATACGTTATTCTGCTGATCACCAGAGCCTGGACGAGGCGAATCGTGTCCTCTTCTCGCATGCCCTTGCGGCTTCTTGTAATTCGTTTTATAATCCGCGAGATCTGGTTGGTGGCCGACCTTAGGGTTTGGATGGTGTGGGAGGCTTTCAGGTTACTCTGGATCCAAAAACCCAGAATCCGAGTCTTATTGCCTTCCGTTATCTTCTGGCCCTCAAGATAGAGGTCGATAGGGCCGGGGGACTTGTAGATTCCTCCTCCGTGCACCCGGATCACCTCGGACTTTTCGGGCGCACAACGCATCCCGCTCGCTGCCGCAAATCTCTCCACGGCCGTCGCGGCCTCTTGAAGGGTTGCCTCTTTTTGCGCTAGAGAGCCCTTGGTGGCCCAGAGCGTGATGTCGTCTGCGTACAGGGCGTAACCTAGGTCGGGGATCTTCCGCAGCTCTTTGGTCAGCGCTAGCATCGCGACATTGAAGAGAATCGGGGAGATTATCGCCCCCTGCGGTGTTCCTTTGTTCGGCACGTCTATCGTATCCGATCGAGTCTTGCCTATTCCGATGGTTGCCGTCCGGCCCGTCAGGAACGATTTAACGTAATTAAAGATGCGCTCCCCGCAGCTGATGTCGTTCAGCCCCTTGAGAATGGCCTCGTGGGAGATGTTATCGAAGGCCCCTTTTAGGTCGAGTGCGAGCAGGAGGTGTTCTCCTCCCTTCGGGATACCCTTGAGAACTTCTTCCCTTAGGATTAGGAACGCATCTTGAGCCGAAAGTCCCGGCCTGAAGCCAAGCATGGTGTGCGGAAAGAGGTCACCGTCCTCTATGTAATGTTGGAGGCGGGTTTCGATGACCCTCTCGTACAGCTTGCCGAGGCACGAAGTCAGCGAGATGGGACGCAGGGCGTCGATCGCGGGCTTCTTGCCGGGTTTGGGGATGGTCACGATTTCCGCGTGTTTCCACTCGTTTGGTACGTGGCCCTTGCTCCAGAGTTCCTCGTTTAGGTAATCGGTCAAGTCCTGGATGTGCATCGGGCTCAGGTTTCTAATCATGGCATTGGTGATTTTGTCAACTCCGGGAGCTGTGTTGCGCTGTGAGGCTCGTGCCGCGGCATACACCTCTTCCTCCGTGATGGGAGCGTCCAGTTCTGGCCTTGGTTCTCCTTCATATTTTAGGAGGCAGGGTTGTATGGGGTCGCTACCCAGGTATCTGGTTTTTAGGGCGTCAATCAAATCCTGGTCGTCAAATCAATCAATCAAGTCAATCAAATCCTGACGAAGAAGAGTAGCCGCCTGCGCCACAACACCATCGCTACCGGCATGAGCTCGTGGTTGCTGTCTTTCGCCGAACGCTTGTGACGGCTACCCGTTCGCGCCCGTTGCTAATAAATCTCTTAGCAATATATATATATATATATATATATATATATATATAGGACGATGAGCAAAACGTGAAACGTCTTGAATTTCCATCTCCCGCATTCCCCGTGTTTTCCCTGTATATATATAGGCATATAAGCCAACAAAGACGTACGGCCCTTCTCTCCGTAGAGCGATCAACGCTATTCTTCACCCAATCGCGCAGCGTACTGTTGGTGTCCCTACGGACGGAATTCGTATCCACATTGTATTTTGCGGTCTTTCGTGAGCGCACCCACCAGTGGCGTAGCCAGAAATTTCGTTCGTGGGGGGCTCACTTTGCAGCTCGGCCTCCTCCTTATAGAATTAGTCGAGGGATATATATATATATATATATATATATATATATATATATATATATATATATATATATATATATGTGTGTGTGTGTGTGTGTGTGTGTGTGTGTGTGTGTGTGTGTGTGTGTGTGTGTGTGTGTGTGTGTGTGTGTGTGTGTGTGTGTGTGTGTGTGTCCTTCAAAAACCTTGTTTACATTTTAGTACATATGCAACGACCAGGGGAACATCTCAATGACGTTGTCCCTTGTTAGAATGCATTGCGCAGCAGGAGCAGCTGTCACCGCTCGTGTATTGCGAGCAATTGCTCCGAAATTATAGTCGCAACAGAGAGCGCATGTAAAAAAGCAGGAGTTCTGCAAAATATACGAGGGCGAGTCCAATGAAAGTGAGCCAATGCGAATATATGGTAAACGGGGTACTTTATTCAAAAGTGGTCACCATGAGTATTTAGACACTTGTCCTACTTACGAGTCGCTTAATTCCCGTCTCATAAAACTCCTTGGGTTGCTGCCTCAAAAATCTGTAAATGACTACACGTCATCTTCCGACACGAATCTGGTTCCCTTGAGCAGTTTTTTTTCAAATTTTACCGAATATGGAAGACGCATGGCAACAGGTCTGGGCTGCATGAGGAATGTTGCAACGTTTCCCACTTGAACTTTGCCATTTTCGCATTAACCACATCAGCGACGTAGGAACGGGCAATGTTGTGAAGCAAGATGTTTCCAATGCTCAATTTTGCACGTCGTTTGCCGATCCGACCTTTCACAATATCTGAAACGATTTAGAGTCTCTCCAGGTTTAGAAAATTCGATCAATAATAGCCCCTAACGATCTAGAAAGAAGTCAACACTTTTCCGGCAGAAATGACGGCCTTTGTTTTCTTTGGGAGTGGTGAATTCAAATGCTTCCACTGTGAGCTTTGCCGTAGCGTTTCAGGCTAGTAGTAGCGGCACCATGAGTCATCCCCGGTCACAATTGCAGACAAAATGTCGTCACCCTCATCTGGGGTTCTTTGACGTGCACTTAAATCTAAGTACACGGGTGTTTTCGCATTTCGCCTCCATCGAAATGCAGCCGCCGTGACCGGGATACGATGCCGTGACCTCGTGCTCAGCAGCCCAACACCATAGCCACTGAGCAACCACAGCCTTTTCAATTGTGTTGGGGATGATTGCACGGTGGCTTTGGCCTGGCCATGGATCGTCTTTGTAACTTTCATGTCCTTCTTTGAACAGTTTGCTACAATGCTTCACAGTGGCCAATGAAACGCAATGTTCAACGCATACGGCAGCCATATGGCGAATAATTTCTTTTTGAGAAACATCTTCATTTGTCAACAACCTCACGACACCAAGCTGTTCAACTTTTGGAGTGTCCATCATGTCACGTAACCCTGTTCAACCCAGTGTATGGGAGCATTAAAGAACATTTAACCTCACCTCTGCATGTCACTTGTAAATGACATGCGTATGTGCTACACGCATGCCTCGAAAATAAGCAACCGAACCATTATTGCGCGGAGCGGCTTGTCTCACTTTCATTTGACTCGCCTTCGTACATTAGAAATGCGAAGATACATTGGAATATACAAATATGAAGATACAGCGTGATACAGGTCAAAAATTGGCAATGGAAACAAAGTTCACTGCGCATATACAGAAAACCTCGCAACAAGATGTTTAAATATACGTATAAGTCTCCAATAAATCTACGTACCTAAGAAAAAATCACTAAATACAATGCGTCAAACAAGGCTAATAAACAGATTGCGCAACCACAGATTCACAGATCACACCCCCCCCCTCCCCCCTCCCTCCACTCCCAGAATGTATCGCGCGCGGCAGAAGGTGGCGCGCTTCCTCCCCGGTTTTCTCCCTTACGCACGCAAGCGAACGCGTTGCATTCCGTCGATTCCATGCAGTGCTGGCGGCGAGCGACTATGCATTGTTTCTTTTTCTCGTCTGCTAGCCAGAAAGCGTCCAAAACTCTGCCAGGTGAAATTGCAGTCGGCCAGAGAAAAACGAAGGTGCATCCAAGTGCGCCGCGCGGTTGTCGATGCAGCACGAGAAAAACGCATGCGCTCTGGCTGGATCGGCAGCCCGCGGGTTGCGAGAACAAAAAAAAGAAAGATGAGAAAGAGGCCTAATGTATCCTCGCGAATAAAAGTCTAGGTAGAGAAATAAATAATAACTTAGTTACAATGGTGCCTTATGTGTCTTGACATGGATGCTTTGGCGCAGGTGAAAAAAAAATTCATATTCTTTTCTGTGACCTGATGGCACAAATGAACCACCACAACGCTTTGTCTCATCGGACCTCGCTGCGTGGTTGTCAACTAGTATCCCGATGTACGACTTTAGAAAGGTCGATGCACCTTGGGCGTCAAATGTTTACAACACCATTAAACCCACAAAGTTCCGGAATCGAACATCTAAAGCACGACTTTGGAAATGTCAATGCACCTTTCGCATTAAAATGTTATGAGCACTTTATACCCACAAAGTTTCAGAATTTAAATCCAAGCGCTCCGTAGATTCCGCGGCCTCCCCGAGATGCCGAGACGAGCCCGCTCGCCATCAAAACGCCCTTGAAATTTTGTGCTCGGTGGGGCTCCTTGCGTTACGATATGTGACTCCAGATGCATGGGCGTTTCCGCGAAATCCAGCCCGATTTCGCAGTGTTCGCGCTAAAATGTCTTTTCGAGCGTGAATTCAGGACATTCTAGACAAAATCGAGCATGATTTCCGGCGCCGAGAGTTGTTTTTGTCGGCGGCGCATGACAGCACGAAAAAATTTCGGGGGGGGCTCAAGCCCCATAAGCCCCCCCCCCCCCCCCCCTGGCTACGCCCCTGGCACCCACGAACACATTTTCGAGTGGGATTTCTGCGTCGGCTTCTATCTCTCGTCGTAAGCGCCTCATACAACTGGATGCCACCGCCTATTCTCTCCCTAACCATAAAGAACGCATTCGCCTGTCACCTTCTCCGATTACGTTCTTTGGCCATCTAGAGAAGAGATTATAAGTGTCAACTCCAACAGCATCGTGGATTACGATGTACTCATTCTATCCTACGGACCTACCCGATCTCCAGGCATTCTGACTATACCCGTGGGCTTATTCGCTTCTCTGATGGGTATGCGTTGCTTACCGCCTTAAATAAAACTCCCGAAGCCCAGCTGTTGCCCCGTGGATCAGGCACGTACCCAGGAATTTTTTTCGGGGGGGGGGGGGCCAACCACCTCCATCATCATCATCATCATCATCATCATCATCATCATCATCATCATCCTGTTTTATGTCCACTGCAGGACGAAGGCCTCTCCCTGCGATCTCCAATTACCCCTGTCCTGCGCCGACCGATTCCAACTAGCGCCCGCGAATTTCCTAATTTCATCGCTCCACCTAGTGTTTTGTCGTCTTCGATTGCGTTTCCCTTCTCTTGGTACCCATTCTGTAACCCTAATGGTCCAACGGTTATCTAACCGGCGCATTACATGACCTGCCCAGCTACATTTTTTTCCTCTTGATGTCAATTAGAATATCGTCTATACCCGTTCGCTCTCTGATCCAAATCACTCTCTTTCTCTCTTAACGTTATGTCTAGCAATCTTCGTTGGATCGCTCTTTGCGTGGTCCTTAACTTGCTCTCAAGTCTCTGCCCCATATGCACTGGCAAAATGCACTGGGAAATGCACTGGCAAATGCATTGGCACTGGACATATTGCACTGGCAAAATGCACTGATTGCACACCTTACTTTTCAATAATAATGGTAAGCTTCCAGTCAGGAGCTGGCAATGTCTGCCGTATGCGATCCAACCTATTCTTATTCTTCTGTGAACTTCCTTCTCATGATCAGTGTTCCCTCTGATTATTTGACCTAGGTAAACGTACTCCTTCCCAGTCTCTAGTGGCCGACTGGCCATCCTGATCTCTTGTTCCTTTGCCCGGCTATTTATCATTATCTTCATCTTCTGCATAATAATATTCAACCCCACTCTTACACTCTCTCTGTTAAGGTCTACAATCATTTGTTGTAACTCGTCTGCATTGTTGTTGAATACAACAATGCCATCGGCAAACCGAAGGTTGCTGAGATATTTGCCGTCGATCTTTACTCCTAAGCCTTCCCAGTTTAATAGCTTGAATTCTTCTAAGCACGCAGAAAATAGCTTTGGAGAAATTGTATCTCCCTGTCTGACCCCTTTCTCTATAGGTATCTCCCTGCTTTTCTTGTGTAGAATTAAGGTAGCTGTAGAACCTCGTAGATATTCTAACGCGAAAGACGAGTGAGTAAGACGAGAAACTATTTACAGATTATATTTACAACAACGGTTGCAGCGCTGACCGGTTAGATTCACAGCGCGAGCCCAGTTCGTTCTTCCTCCTCTTTTCTGTAGTGATGGCGCCTATGCGCCTCGTTCAAACAAACAAATACCCCACATATGTAGCAATATTTTCCAAGCTTTTTACGTAAGCGTTCTGTACCCCTTGATTACGTAGTGCCTCTACGATTGCTGGTATCTCTACTGAATCACATACCTTTTCGTAATCTATATAAGCCACATAGAGAGGCTTATTGTACTCTGCAGATTTCGCGATAGCCTGGTTGATGACATGGATGTGATCCATTGTATAGTATCTCTTCCTGAAGCCAGCCTGTTCCCTTGGTTGACAAAATGCAGTGTTAACCGTATTCTATTGGAGATTATTTTGGTAAAGATTTTATATAATACTGGGAGCAAGCTAATGGTCCCATAATTCTTCGATTCTTTAACGTCTCTTTTTTTTTTGTGGATTAGTATAATGTCTACATTCTTCCAGTTTTCTGGGACCCTTGCAGTCGATAGACACTTCGTATAAAGAGCCGCCAGTTTTCCAAGCATTATGTCTCCTCCATCTTTGATTAAATCGACTGTTATTCCACCTTATCCTCCCGCTCTTCATCGTTTCATGTCTTGCAGGGCCCTTCTGATCTCATCGCTAGTTATAGGAGAGTTTCTGTATCCTGCTCATTGCTGTTTCTAAGTGAACTATCGTGACTCCTCTGGGTACTGTATACAGGTCAGCTTAGAATTTTCCGCTGCTTTTACTATATCTTCGAGATTGCTGATGATATTATCCTTCTTATCTTTTAGTGCATACACCATGGTTTGTCCTATGCCAGTAGGTTTCTTTTTTACTGATTTCAGGCTGCGTTCATTTTTTACGGCTTCTTCAGTCTTTCTCATGTTATAGTTTCGAATATCAGTTATTTTCGCCTAGTTGATCAGTTTTGACAGTTCCGCGAATTGCGTAACGCTGTGCGGCCGCCAGTCCCATACAACCGCGTAGAGCGCAGGACTCTGCGATTCTAGACGTACTGCGCTCACTGCGAAAGGTTAGAAAAACACCCACATAAGCCCAGCAGAGAAGTGGCTACGTGAGGCGGTTCGACCGATAACTGTAGAGGCGTGATTCGAAACAAGTAATTGTTCCCCACTTCCGGCGGCGTTTTCTCTACTTCCTTTTTAAATAAAACGATGTTGATCCATAAATATTCTCATAAACAACGGTTAACTTGTTTATTATTCGCTTTTGCTTGCAGTTTGGTTGTTGCCTTGGCTCTTTCCCTTAGTAGATCGCTTAATTTCTCAACTCCTTCCGATTTTTTTTCCAGTTGCCAATGTTGCACGAAAAGTGCTATACAGTTAGGGAAAAACAGACGAGGTAACGGGCGACAGTCATCTTGCTTATGGGTTTAAGGGTTATTGCAGGGTTTCATTATGGACGCTCTTTCACATTACTTTATTTCTCACCTTATCTAACCGATATCCCGTGCCAGCGTCGCGGCGAGCCGTAACTCAAGGAAACAATGAAGCAAAGGGATAAGTTAAACGCAAGTGGCGTTTTCTCCGGCCGCAACTCGTTCCATGAGAGTACAGACCAGCTGAGTAACAGCCGCATCCCTCTCCTGGTCCCAGGATCAGCCTTAACAAAGAAGGTTGAACTAACAAAAGCAACAGCTATGCGCGTGACGGTTTAATAGATGGTGACAACTGAACGCATCTCGAGTTAATCGCGCGGGTGCGGAATCTACGAGAAAACTGTCCTTCACATCACTTACAAGAGATGCCGATAACTACCGCCATCTAAAAGGAGTGAAAAAGGCAGCATAATGCTGACCGATGAACAGCTGCGAAGTCTCAACATTGATCTGGCGGCGCTTTAGGAATGTGTGAGGAGTGGTGGCGTAGGTGGGGAGGGGGGGGGGGGGGAGGTATGCCACTTGATTTCGGGGGGGGGGGGCGGGCCCCCCCGGCCCCCCCCCCCCCCTGGGTACGTGCCTGCCGTGGATGAACTGCCACTTGCGCTTTTGACACCCATCCCGTTGCAATTGTCGCCCTTTCGACAGTCATACCAAAGTCCAGATCGCCGCCAAGCAATGCCTCTTTCACACCATTGTCGGCAACCATAAGCCCTCACCTGCACCCTGCCCAGAGTTAAGATCTCCTCGCCCTATTGAACAAACACCGTTCCTTGCTCGGCGCCAATTCGCCCGTCCTCAGTATGTGTATAGCGCCGCTACTCACTGCGTACAGACTCATGGCTCCCGCATTGTTCACCAGCGGCCCTATCCCGTGTCTCTTGCAGAGCGCAAAATCATCGAGGAAAACGTATCAGACATGCTTCGACAAAATATCATACGTCCTTCCTCTAGTCCCTGATCCTCCACAGTTGTTCTAGTACAGAAGAAAGACGGTTCTGTGCGTTTCTGCGTCGATTACCGTGCGCTGAAGAAAATCACGCGCGAAGTTGTTTACCCCCTGCCACGGATCGACAATGCGCTAGACGCTACACTGCGCCAAATATTAATTAATTAGTCGAAGTGCTAACACATCGCAGATAATTATCATGTTTTATTGACAAGTGCGCGGAAGGTTGTTGCGAGCACGATAAAGAACGAGGAAACGTCGATAACGCTACTGATTTGACACTCTGATGGGGATAGTCCGTGGATGAAGCTTTGAGATGGCAGGCAGATGCATAGGCCTCGTGGCGTGCAATAGCAGGTGCGCTTCAGGACATGCGACTTGCGTGAGCGTGCATCGCGCATTCCGTTATCCAGACCAGGAACCGGGCCACGGCCTGAAAAGAAGCAGCACGACAGGCCAAGGTTACTTGCTGTGACAGATACCTCAATCGCGTAGCATTTTTTTTTTCATTCTTTTTTGTCCGCTTGCTGAAGCTACGCGATTTCAGGGATCGCGCAGATGTTCCGTGTTCCATTTTGCTTGTGAGTGCGCAAGTGTACTTTTTCCTTTAGCCTCTACATAACTAAAAAAAAACTGCCTGTATCGAATATCACAGTTCTGTTCTTTGAAATGGATTGCTTGAAAAGGCGGATATTGCGTGCACAGTAGATCAGAATGCATAACTTACTAATTAACAAAAATGACAACTCTTTAGTTAATTGTTTGCCGCACATATTGAAATTTACTAACTATAGCCGGCGAGTCTGCAAGGCTAAAACGAATTCTCAGGATGGCACCGGTTCCAAGATGTGCGCCGAAAAACTTGTGGTAAAAAATTATCTGTTGATCCGCTTACTTTTTAAAGAAAACGCCATTTCATGCTTTGAAGCACGAACGTAACTGTTACGCCAATATACTTTTCGTACACTTTCGGAATGAATATTTCGAAACTCGAGTCGTCATCAGAATTCATTCGAAGTGGGCACGCCCTGCGAACTCACAGGCTATACAGTTCGTAATTGCAATCGCCATATCTGCCGTAAAGCAGCTACGTAAAAAGGTAATTGGTGATAATTTGTTAATTAATATATCATGCACGTCGAATGCTTGCTCTAGTCATGCGAGGCTATTCGAGTAATCCAACCCAAAGACTAAAAATGTGCTATCTGCCACCGGTGGTTTTTAAAAATTCTGTATATTCCTCGTGTGGTGGTCTATGCAATCTCATGGTGGTGGCGCGTGGATGCAGTTGCTTTAGGCTCGTATACACTTGAGTCGGATGTTTCGGGCGGTTTATTTGCAACTTGCGTGTAACATTGACAGGAAAGTATTCGGAACTCACTGCTCGTGATGTTTCAGAAGTCTACATCATGTTTCGTCGGACGATAAAGAAAGAGAAAAGCGAGACGCTGAGTTTATTGACAAGCTCTACATTTGAATCCGGCTGATCACCTGGCACGCTACTACAGGTGCTGGGTGATAGTTGTGGTATACATTGCGATCTCTCTCACTCACACACACACACACACACACACACACACACACACACACACACACACACACACACACACACACACACACACACACACACACACACACACACACACAAACACAAACACAAACACACACACACACACACACACACACACACACATGCTCGGATACGCGCACGCACCATTGACAGGCTTTCGTTAAGGCCCGTATGTGTATGATGACGGTTAGGAAAGCTCTTACCCATGACGCCTGTATGATAAACAGAACGGTGCAGGCAGCTGCAGGGCCACTGACATCAGCCACGTAAGCAGAAAACAACGACGCTGCGAGACCTCTGACGGGGAGAAAAGAGATTGCATTTACGCTTCAAGGTTTGGGAAGATGTAGTTATACTCGACATAAGTGTAAGTGCACTGGTGCAACGTAACAGCTCAAAGACGAATCATTCAGATATCAGATAACCGTAGTCCTCCTCTTCTGCTTCTCTAGGGGCCGTCAAAGAGCCAGACAAGGGGGACAGGCGAAGTGCCTGTTGACTGCATTTGCATGCTTGCTACTAGCAACAGGCAAATAACATTATCATCACCAGCACCACCAACAACAACAGCTAAGAATACAACTAATCAAATACCGCGAAATCTCGTTGGTAGGACCTTCACGGGAACCGGGAAATAAAACGGATGCCCCGAAAAATGTATTATCTAAAGCAAGCTTCAAAAAGTATGAAAATAGGCGCACTCGGTTACCAACTCAACAGCAAGGGTTCGTGTGGCGTCGAGTGATACTGCTCCGCATAACACATTATGTGGAGCAGAATCACTCAATGCCAGACGAGGCGCATCTGACGTACTTTTATTCAGCAACGTTGAAATATCTCGTCAGTTCGTGCTGAACTTTGCTCATTTCAATGTCAGGAAAAAGAAGGCATTCTGCAAGTTAAAAAAAGAACGAAAGAAACTAGCCGCCGTTTCCTGGCAGCGGCGCACCGCCGGTCGGTGTGGCCGCAACAGCGTTTTACCGCTGGCGGCGCGCCACGTGCGTTTTCCCTGCAGCGCTGTTGGGACTAAACACGTTGTTGTTGGGTCGCTGGAATGTTATTTAAGCTATTATACGGGAGTATAAAGCTACAAGCTTCAGAAATACCAGTAAAAGTGCACTTCTGCAGTCGTATAATCCAATTTCAGGTGAAAACGCGATAGCCGTATGGAAATACGTTGCTCCTACGGGAAGTTGGCCGGAAAAAGGGGGGTAACGTATTATCTCAAAAAAATTTACGAAGAAACGTATAAACGAGATTCCACTGTAAAAGCCATGCTCGTAGCAGCTGTCCTCAAAACGTTGCAGTCATCCCTTTGTAGAGGATAACGAAGTGTTCAAGTGAAATCATGCAACACTTGTGTTGTCTGGGATGTTTTAATGACTGTTTAGTGTTGCTGGTCCAAATATGCGACGTCAACGGTAATCACACTTTGACGGCGGCCGCGCGACGGGAACGTGTGCCCGTTCCACTGATACAGTGGCATGGCTTAAGAGATTTTTGCGTAGTCAGAACTTGTACGGACCCGTCCTCTACGGCTGTTGGACGTGGAACTTGATGTCAACGCTGAAACGACTGTAACTATGTTCACTGCCATTCCGTGTAAAATACAGCAAACGAGCAAACGCGCTTGATGGAAAATGCGCCGATACAGGTCTTGTTCATTTACACAATTAAGTTTCTCCCATCGGTCACATACGCCGCGGTATAAAGCACAGAACACACTTTGCTGGGGGCAAAATGCAACAACGCCCGTGTGCCATGCACTGGGTGCACGTTAACCTCAGGTGGTCGAAATTATTCCGGCGCCGCCCATTGCCCATTGTGCCTCATAATCAGATCGTGGCTTCGGCACGTAAAGCTTCAGAAATAATTAATCAGATCGTGGCTTCGGCGCATAAAGCTTCAGAATTAACACGCTTTGCTGTCTACACTGTCAAAGTAGAAACACGCTCGTCCTACGTCCTTCCTTCTTTGTGTTGTCGTGATTTTCCGCGCTGATTCAAAGAATGCATCAATTCCAACTCTCCCAGCTTTCCACCTTACTATAGACTACACTAGGCACGATGTGCTAATGCGGTGTCTCCATAAGCAATGCTGTTGTGCAGGAACGCTGCAAAACTCCCAATTTTTTTATGGTATGTACCGTGTCACGTGAGCCAGAACGCAGCGACTTCCTTTGTTTTGCTCATAGCGAATCATCCGAGTGCCACTGCATAATTATAAAATAAAGTTTCTTTTAAAAGTGAACGTACCCCAGCTGGCATGCAGCGTATGAAACGGCGACTGCTGCCGTGATAGTCCATAAATCGCTGGATTGATTACGCCACCTGTCAAAACACAAGAAGATAAACACAAAGACAAGCTTGAAATTATTATCTTCGCGCTCCTTTTTTGGATACGCCAAGTTTGTGTTTTCTGTTGGTATACACATAGGCTTCGGTCGCACCTTTCGAATGAAGTTCACGGTGTTCAAAATGATTCGCACTAAATCATTTGGTATTATGAACCCCGTAATATGACAAAAGCGTGCTGCTCTTGAACGTGAAAGCGATTCGAAATAAAATCGTCGTACAACAGACGTTAATATATATACGATCTAGACAAAAATAAAATGTAGCGCGCTCTTCAATATTTGTTCATCACTATGCTGTGAACCACTTCTGCCTTGAAACCAAAGCTTAACAACAACAACAAAAAAGTCTCGGTACAGCGATACTATATGTTTGAAGCTCTACTTGATTATGCGCACTGAAACACGCCATTCATTAGTGAAAAATTGGTAGTTATAAGTTATACCGTAATCATAAAATATAAAGTGACAAATCAGAATGAACAATTCAACTAAGACCGTGACAACAGCATAAGCGTACTAACAGAATGTTAAACACGACCAAGGTATATCATTCACTGGATTACTTACACTACTTACAGAGGAACGAGACAACTTGAACATAGACGTTTCAATTTAAAAAAAAAAAAACTTGTTACGTATACATAGTCAACGCCCCATATATTTAATCTGCAATAAAATGAATGCCAGAATAATTGCATAACGACGCTATGCAGAACGCTAGTTTTGCTAAGACACTAATATGATTAAACCACCGCGTATTTTGCGCAGGATTTTACTTTTACAGATTTTTTATGCGAAGCATTTTACGAGAGCTCAACCCAGCTCCTCAGGCGCGGCGGTGTCGCCATGAAACCACGTGACACCGTGACGTCACGACAGAGGAGAAGTGGCTGTGGCTCAACTCTTGCAAGACGGGCTGGGTGGGAATCGAACCAGGGTCTCCGGAGTGTGGGACGGAGACGCTACCACTGAGCCACGAGTACGATGCTTCAAAGCGGTACAAAAGCGCCTCTAGTGAATGCGGTGTTGCCTTAGAAACGAGCTGTTTCTAAGGCGTGCGTCTCTTGCTCAAGCGCACATTTCGTTGCCGCACCGAACGCGCTGCTTTGCTCGACGCTCACCGCGTCCAATGCGGGGCGCGTAGTCGCTGCCCTGTAGTCCATTGTCTTACACCCCTTGGCGGGTCGACGGGGACGCTGTCGCGTTCCACTCTTGAAGGCGAAGCAGTAATGCATGAGTTGTTTCTTCGTCTAGCCGAACCAAATATAGCCAAGCAACAGCAGTTCACCAGGCTAAACAGTGGTTCAACAACTAAAATAAAGGCTAGTATGCTTCGCATCCTGGGCTTAACCTTACCTAAGCCACAGCCATTTTTTTAGTCGATATAAATTGGTCATGGATACAGGATACGGATAATGGCCTAAGCCGCTTTATGTTCAATTTCGTTAAATCTTGTGTTTCGTTCTACTATATTTAAGGCAATGACAATTCAGGCAGATCGAACCCATCCTTTGGGGATGTATCGTCGTTAATGCGATTAGCATGCAAGTGGTGGTGCACATGTAATTTCGTGCTGGCGTGATTCGGTCTAAAAGCCAATGGACAAAATTGAAAGGTGCACCGTTGAAGCGCGTCATGTATGAGCCGTGTGCGGTAGCCGAGCTCCTCCCTCGCTCTTCCCTCTGGACCCGCTGCGCCGTCTAGCGGTGCGCGCGCGAAGCCCTTCTTCTTGTGCGTGTTATCCGGGATTGCACCGCGTTATGATTGGGGGTTCAATCCCATCGCTCGTGATCCGTTGTCAAGATTGGAGTCAGGCATGAATTAGAAGGTAGCTGGCCCATGCCGTCCTCCAACTTATCCACGCTGAGGACGTTGATGAAGGGAAGGACTGCTTCACATCGAGAACGAGGAATATGGGATTAGTTACAGTATTTATATTAGTCTAACATGACTGTTTGAGAAAGTACATCAGTCTAACATGACTGCTTGAGAGAGAGTGTCCCGAGCAGCCGCCCAACAGAGGTTTTTAAACACTCGGTCCTCTCCCGATACCCAGGTGACGGAAACAGCCGTCCAAGCACCGTAGGCGAGTTGACCAGGCGCCGTAGGGGAGAACGAGGCATCGTAGGAGCATTTATTCCCCGAACTGCAGCGCGCCCGCCGGCCGCCCATTGTCTGGCGTCTTGGTCGGCGCGTGGGAAGGGGTGTCAGTAGACGTTCCCGCGGCTCAGTAACAATAGTTGGTCCGCCGAGCCCGTTTAGTCACAATGGCGACTTCGTCAAACTCGGCTCCAGCGACGGAGAGTCGAGGAGGACGTACGTATTGTTGTTCACACACAGTCGACTTAGTCACGCCGTGGCTAGAGGTGTGCGGCGACGCTCCCGGAATGTTGCCTCCACAGTCGCAACTGGTTGGCGAAACTTGCAGTGCAGTTGGCCGTTCTTAACAACCGGCAGTGAGCCGGTGCGCGCTAACGCTGAGAATTAATCGCTCGTCGCCCAGGCCGTGTACGTGGCCGAGCGGGTGCAGCAGTGGGCTGCTCGCTCGCGGACCTGGGTTCGATTACCAATCAGTACCGAAGTGTGTCAAGTCTTTCGTTTCTCCTCTTAGACAGATCGCCGGCATAAAGTGGCTAGAAACACGGTACAAATTGCAGTGTGGGGGAAATAGGCTAAGAATGATAATCGCATTAAAAGAGATAGAAAAGCCGATTTTTGGCCTTGTCGGCTTCTCTCTTGTCCGTGTCGTTTGCGCTGTTTTCAACTATGAAATCTACGTTCGCCAACTATAGTGTTTGGAGATTATGGGTAACTGTAAACAACTTACGTCGCGCTGTGAACAACTCTGGCGATCACGGGCAGAAACTGACCCGCAGCAGCGAAACCGGCGAGGCCTATGCCAAGGCGTGTAAGCCAAAGTTTTCTGCAATTAAGAAAAAAACATATGAAAGCATCGCGACAAGGCAGCGAGTCACTCGACAAGTCACCGTTCAGTCCCGTATACGGACGCAACAATGATCGAACATCGAAGGCCAAGCGCTAAGGTAGTAGTGGGCCGGAGCCTTACGTATGAGAACGGGGAAAGCGGCTTCATTTGTTTCAAAGACATTTCGAAATTGGCACAAATGGATATAGTCTGTTCCAAATAAAAGGGAACCCACAGGCGATGATTTTGCAAACGCGTAAGCCGGAACGCCCCCTCACTGCTATTTCCTATTTAGTTCTCGTGTCAGAGCAGCCTCGTCGAACTCTGTTTTTTTTTTCTTTGTTTTTTTTTTCGGCGCAAAGACAGGATACCAGCTTTAAACGCAGGTCTGGTGTTCCTTTTCATGATGGCGCACCGTATGCGAAGTGAACGTATATCCGTTTGTGTTTGAGATTAGAAAAAGCTTTATGACAGTCGCTAGCATACTTCTATGCAGCGACAGTATATTGAAGATAATGACAAGAGTGAGTGAGATAACTTTATTCGGAATCCGGCGATCGGGAGGTCCGGGCCTGGGGCCGCCTAGGTGGCCACTGCTCGGAGCTGTTGCTCCTGTACGGCCTCCATGGCTCGCTGGACGGCCCAAAGTTTGTCTTGGAGTTCTGAGCTAAGCAGCGCGGCCGACCGCCGCGCCCGTAGATCGTCCGGGGAGACTGCCATTTTATCTTAATATATTTTACAACCCCACAACATGAAGAGGAAATGAGGATAAGTCTACATTCAACCGTCAGGATCGGTCCATCTGCGCCTTTGGTTATACACTGCCTCCAAGATCGGAACGCGTTACAAGACACGTTGAGATCCTTGCGAGGACACATCGCACACTGGTGTCAGGATACGCCCACTTTGATCACGAAGTCTCCAGGATCGGCAAAGTTTATTCGGCTAGAGACACACGACATATGCCAAACATCAGGGAGGTAATTAAGCAAATAAACCTTCTCCTTTTTTAAATAGAGGAGGGGAAGTAGCCAGGAGCCTCGGGCCACTCCATTTTGTAATTCCGTCCTGCGCTAAGCGCGTGCTAAGCATGCACTTCCTCGACGAATCTGTGACTGGCTGCTTTCATACTCACGCAGGAATCGGGATGAACTGCACAGGACCCACGAAGAGGAATGCCGCGCAGGAAACCAGTTGGGCAACGAAAATAACAAGGGCGTCAGCTTCCTGCAAAAGGACGGGGTCGCCTTTTTATCGGCGCCACCTTTGTGACTCGGTCATAGTCAGCAGCAAAACAAACACGATTAACGGCGCCCTCCACGCTGACCCTGGCTGCGACAGTGAGCGGGTTGTCGCTGCCCCTTCAATGACGTTGGTGCCGAAACACTAGTTTTGTTTCTGTTTGCTGTGTTCTGGCACTGCAAGGCAACGCCTCCTTGCCATATAGCGCCCCTATACAGAATAGATAGCATGCCGATACACGCGCAACGTGACGCTCCCATTGCAGGAATTTTCCACATAGATGCCACCACAGGTTGATACCAGTATACCGGAAACTACCAGAAGACACTGGAAAGAAGAAGCACAGGTAGAAGCTACCAGCACCGTAAACCTATAGCATTGCTGTACGTTCCCGGTGCGTGATATGTAGCATGCTCATGGAAACGAATTTGCCATTGTACGAAGCGTTTTCCGCTGATACATTATACGGAGCGTCTCCATCGGAAAGTGCGCATTGTAATTTTATGCGAAGCATATTACGAGAGCTCAACCCAGCTCCTCAGGCGCGGCGGTGTCGCCTTGAAACCACGTGACACCGTGACGTCACGACAGAGGAGAAGTGGCTTTGGCTCAACTCTTGCAAGACGGGCTGGGTGGGAATCGAACCAGGGTCTCCGGAGTGTGGGACGGAGACGCTACCACTGAGCCACGAGTACGATGCTTCAAAGCGGTACAAAAGCGCCTCTAGTGAATGCGGTGTTGCCTTAGAAACGAGCTGTTTCTAAGGCGTGCGTCTCTTGCTCAGGCGCACATTTCGTTGCCGCGCCGAACGCTGCTTTGCTCGACGCTCACCGCGTCCAATGCGGGGCGCGTAGTCGCTGCCCTGTAGCCCATTGTCTTACACCCCTTGGCGGGTCGACGGGAACGCTGTCGCGTTCCACTCTTGAAGGCGAAGCAGTAATGCATGAGTTGTTTCTTCGTCTAGCCGAACCAAATATAGCCAAGCAACAGCAGTTCACCAGGCTAAACAGTGGTTCAACAACTAAAATAAAGGCTAGTATGCTTCGCATCCTGGACTTAACCTTACCTAAGCCACAGCCATTTTTTTTTTTTTTGCAATTCAACGCTCACGAAGAAAACAATATAGTTATGACTGGAATAGAGGTGTTTTGCGAGAGTGGGTTGCGTGTTTTGATAAAAAAAATGCACGATCTAAATAAAGAAGAGAAAATAACACCTACGTATGACACGACACGTGAACACTATCGGGACTGTGTACTTTCTGAAAGTCGTTACTGAGCACGTAACCTCAGATTCCAGCCGAAAGGAACATGCGTTCGAGCTTGCCATGCGTAAACTTACAAATTGGAGCAGTTAAATGAGTATCTCGCTCAGCTCCCCTGACACGGCAAGTTGCTCTTACAAGCGGCTGCTATATCTGCGGCTGCGTTCAATTCAACACGTACTAGTGGTAGTACAGCGTGGATGCATCACTTTGCAACGCAAGACATGGGTTCTAGAATATGTTACGTCAAACTATTAGAGGGCCGACAGCTCACACGAACAAATGCATTCGCGGCACACGTCATCCTGAGAGCGTGACGTTACGGTAAGTGCATCAACAGCTTCTATTATTGGCGTTTATGCAGAAAGAAAATGGGTCGTTTGGTTTGACTTATTTTAGTTCTGTGTGGGCCAGTGAACAGCAAATTGGTTGCATTTCTCTCTCGGACACTCCGATAATGTCCGGGAAAAAATGAGCCCAAATATATATATATATATATATATATATATATATATATATATGCTATGGTGTTGGGCTGCTGAGCACGAGGTCGCGGGATCGAATCCCGGCCACGGCGGCCGCATTTCGATGGGGGCGAAATGCGAAAACACCCGTGTGCTTAGATTTAGGTGCACGTTAAAGAACCCCAGGTGGTCAAAATTTCCGGAGTCCTCCACTACGGCGTGCCTCATAATCAGAAAGTGGTTTTGGCACGTAAAACCCCAAATATTATTATATATATATATATATATATATATATATATATATATATATATATATATATATATATATATATATATATATATATATATATAGTCTCAATTATGTACTCGATCTGTTTAGCTGGCAAAGATGGTTTTCATTGTAAAAAATTATGACTCGCTAAACTACAATGAACCGCGTCTCAGGGGCTTCTAAGGCCTTAGACTGGCGTGCTACTCCAGGCGTGATTTCAGCATTACAGCAAATCTTTAAACTTGAAAAGTTGTAGCTCCCTCCTAGCTTTGAATCGAAAATTCTGGAACCGCTTCGTCGACCAACACCCCCGTTGTTGCAGTAGAGAAAAAAAAAAGAAGGAAAATGCGAACGCTTGGTACCATTTCTTACGGAGGTAAGAAACTGCTGCTGTCGAGAGGCATACTTACGAATTTCGCCGTGACGACGCCGAAGAGTATGGCTCCGATGGCGTAACCCCCGAACACGACGGCGAAGGAGTAGTCGGTGCGAGGGTCGCTCTCGTTCATCTGCGACCAACGCGGAGACGTCGCTGAAGCGCATTCTTACCGCAAAAAATAAATTTAAAATAGAGATGCATGTGAAGTAACTCTACAAGACGTCAACAAGCTTTAGTGTCTGCTGCAATGTGATCTTTCTTGAACAGTTATGTATCATAATTTCCCTCTTACGTAACGTCAGTTCCTGTTTTCTGCTAAGATTGTTAAGTCGGCTAACTCCACGCTGTAGGTGCTATAGTCACGGCAAACTACGCCGAAATTTGTATAACGCCGTAATACTAACTTCATACATATTAAAGCCTCGCTTATGCGAAAAAATGGCGTTGTTATAAATATCTGTTCAATGAGAGCAGCATTCCGGGCCAAGTTGGTAATCCAACTTACTGCGCAACAAGAAAGACACGGACGTAAGAGAAGAAGACACACCAAGCGCAAACTTTCAACTAAATTTATTGTACCACTGAATCCGTTTATACATGTGAAGCAGTATAGACTGCGCATGAGCTTGCATGAAAACGAACTGCACATTCGTGTAGCATAGTTATGAGTCATGTGATGCCGCCTCCAAGAAACTTAGTTCTTTTTATGTGAGAGCCAGTGAAGGCAAACTAGCACACTTATCACCCAATTTTGCAATCATCTGCCCTTCAGTTATTTCGATCGATTGTGGGGTTTTACGTGCCAAAACCACTTTCTGATTATGAGGCACGCCGTAGTGGGGGACTCCGGGAATTTCGACCACCTGGGGTTCTTTAACGTGCACCTAAATCTAAGCACACGGGTGTTTTCGCATTTCGCCCCCAACGGCCCTTCAGTTATTTCACGGTTGAGCTGCTTCCTTACACGGGACACAATCGTGCATTCGTCCTCCATAGGTTTGCAGCCATGATCGCGACAATGAATCGCCAAAACCCACCGGTGCCATTTTTTTTACGTTGTTGCGGTGTTCGCGGAGCCGATCATTGAGGCAATGCCCAGTTTGCCCCATACTTCGCTTCCCACATGAAAGCGGGAGGTTGTAAACCGCCCGGTGAACACACTCGACGAACTTTTTGCGGTGATGCTTTGTGCACTTATCGGACGGGACAGCATTTGGATCCGTCAGCTTGCAAAGCTTGCCGAGCTTGTTGGGAGCAGAAAAAAACAACTCTTACATTTGCCCTTTGGGCCATCTTTTTCAAGTTTTTTTTTAATCATGGGGTTTTTACGTGCCAAACCCCCTTTCTGATTATGAGGCACGCCGTAGTGGGGGACTCCGGAAATTTCGACCACCTGGGGTTCTTTAACGTGCACCTAAATCTAAGTACACGGTTGTTTTCGCATTTCGCCCCCATCGAAATGCGGCCGCCGTGGCCGGGATTCGATCCCGCGACCTCGTGCTCAGCAGCCTAACACCATAGCCACTGAGCAACCACGGCGGGTCATCTTTTTCAAGTTATGGGATATCCCGGGCATGTAAGGTATAACACTTACTTTAGGGCGTTTACCGGGAGGGGCATCGGCAACTGACTTCTGCGTGCTGGAACGCGCTTGCGTTCCGCGACAGACACGTACTAGCACCACCCTAGGATATCCAGCCAAGGACAAACGTCTAGTTAGCTCTTCAAGACTTACGTCCACTACATGGCAGCAAGACTTGCTAAGGGCATCCTTGAAGCACAAACTGATAATTGCCCGCTTAACAAGCTTAGAATGTGCGGACGTATATGGCTGAAGTGGCTTGGCTCGATCGCGGCTCATACGACCAACACGTATGGCTGTCCTGAAAGCTCAGGCGAAGATTAAGAAAGCGAATACACCTCTCTGCGGGCAACTCATGAGTAGTTTGAACGGGAACTAAGCACTTCTGAATCGTTTCTAACACTTTCTTTGTTTCCAGAATGAAGGCATCAGAAGAGCAGTCAATCTAAAAAACTGCAGTACCTTCCACTTGTAGTGAAATGTCATGGTCCGAACAAGATAAAAAGAAGTCACTAAGAATGGGAGCAATGCAGGAGCCAATACAAACTCCGCTCTTCTGCAAAAAAACATTGGTTATCCCAAGTGATGAAAGTGGAATTAAGATAAAGTTGTGAAAGTTGTAAAAACTGTCTGCAAGACATATGCCGGCCTCATTCTGGAAGGAAACAGCACCAGTTGCCGGTAGAGAGGTCTATACAGGTGAATTATTCAAAAATCACAAAATGATTGAGAAGCTATTGTCATGCTGCACGGCGCAGCTGAAGGAAAAAAAAGTGTGCGCGAGGAGCTGGCCGCTACCTCTAGGCCTTGGATGACCGTCCTGTCCCTTGCGCTGAGCTAACCATCCATCATTTTATGGATAAAACCATCCCACGGCCGTTACAATCTTCATAGATGATTACAAATTCTGCCGTTATTTTAAACTCAGACTAATTAAAAAGGTCAACTCATTATCAGGCTAGCAATAGTAACAGAAAACTGCCCAGTGTGCAGTACTCGACATGCTGAACCGTTGCTACAGTAATAAAAAAAAAATCACGGACATACTATGAGGATCGGTTGCTGAACCATACATTGCCTTCAACGTATGCTTCAGCGAACACTTTCAAAATTAAAGAGCCTGTGGCAGATGGCACAATCAACATCACGGCCACTATTTCAATCTACGAATTATAGACGCTGAGTTCGCCCGGCGTATCCACTTGCAACTAATTCTCAGGACTGCACCAGCTTCGAGATAATTTTCAAAGAGTACGACGAAATGCATTGGCGTTCCAGTTACTTTTAAGAAAACGCTGTTTTATTTTTTGGAGCACAAACTGGAACGCCAGTGAATTTCGTCAGACACTTTGAAAATTAATATCTCAAAATTGGTGCAGTCCTGACAATTCGTTGCAAGTGAATATGCCGTGCGAACTCAGCGTCTATAATTCGTAGATTGAAATAGTGGCCATGATTTGAATAAATAGAAAAGTAATTATCGCAGTTATGTAAATTGTTTAGTTAAGTATTTTGTTTTCTCGTAGAAGTAATGGCCACCTGATCGAGTAATCTAGATCAAGGATTAGAATTGTGCTATCTGCCACAGACAATTTTTAAAAATTTGGGGCAGCTAAAAAAAAGAAAAACACCCTGACATATATAGTTCCCGTGCACACATGTGTTTGCTGACGCTTGTTAAGTTTTGCAGCATCGGGTCCACCTGTATTTACTGCCTATTTTCCCATTTTTCACACTTCTCTTGCTTGCGTTTGTCTTGTCTTTAAACCACCGCCGTTGTTGCCTCATGTGTATACAATGAGGCGAGGGTCCCTCAAGCTGTGCGTATTGCTTCGCGCGCAACATTTTGGTTGCAAAATAAACATTATTATTAGATTATTATTATGTAACATCTCCCTGCAGCAACTGCCTTTTTTTATTAGCGAGTCTGATTCTATTCACTGCACTAAAGTACCCTAGCTACCTTTTGGAGTTGCAGTGTCTGGGGTAACTGTCACGTGGCCGACTCTACTGGTAATGAGTGGTAATACTACGTACCAGTTGCTTTCTTCTTTTTTTTAACTATACAGAATGTTTATAAATCACCTGTCACGTATAACACAATTCTAGTCCTTGAGCCGGATTACTCGAAGAGGCGGACATTACTTGCACGAGAAGTCAGAACGTATAATTTTAATTAACTAAATTTCACTAGTTAAGTTCTAACTAATTCCTGTACGACATATTTGCAACTTACATGCATCGCTTTAGCCGGTGACTTCGCGAGGCGGAACCACTTCGGACGAATTCTCATAATGACGCTAGTTTCGAGATAATAATTCTCGAAATTTGCGACTAAATAAATTGGCAGTCCAGATAATTTTCTGCTTCAATGCATAAAATGACGTTTTGTTAAGAAGGTAAGTGGAACAACAGTGCACTTGTAACGCAAGTTTCGCGGCATATATCGCGCAACCTGTGCCATCTTTAAAGATCGTTCCGACATCATGCCTTGTCAACACACCGGCTACAATTCGTAAAATGCTATACGTGCTGTAAAGTAATTAGATAAAAACGAAATGAGCGAATGTTTCTTAATGAGTCAATTATGCGTGTATATGTATTGTGCAAGTAATGTACGCCTCTTAGAGCGATCTTGCTCGAGGAGTATAATTGCGCTATCTGCCACATAATTTTTTTTATGGTTTAAAAAAAAGGAACACCTTCTACTTCCACAGTGTTCCGCCACACACAGCCGCACTCACGGAGGTGAGGTGTGCGATGAGCGTCGTGTCGAAGTGAGCCATGGTGATGCCTCCCAGGGCCAGCGTGACAAGGTCGACCAGCACTCGGGCATCGGCCAGGAAGGCGATGGCGCTGCAAGAGCTCAACCTGAGCGTCTTCTCCAAGGGAACGCCTGCAAAGCGCACGGATTATTGGTTTCTGCTGAGCACGCCACGATACCCTGAAGCATTCCCCGTCACCTCCTCCTTTTGTGCGCGACGTCTTACGATATCTACTTTCAAGCGGCTCGTTTCCCGAACCCGCAATGGGTGCTTACGGTATCTTCAGTACTGAGCACACATATTTTTTTCATATATTATATTTAAGAATCGGTTCATCAGCATGACGTCACGGATTTTAAGCCATTTTCTCGTATTGGTTGGAATTCTTAGGGTACTACGCGGACTTTCCGGGGGATGTCTATCTATTTATCTAATCGTTCTCCCGCCTACCTGGGTCATTGGGTAGCCGCTGGTGGAACGAGTAGCGCATCGCGCTGCTATGCTGACGTAACAGGCTTCGAGGCCAACCACCGGACCAACTTGGGTCACCGTGTACGTGGCAACGTGCACACACGTGCTGCTCTTCAACGAACCTCTTTTACGCCGACATTGGTTACTGTGGACGCGGGACCGAGCAGGTATCGCTGTTCGAAGCTCTTTGACGCCGACTTGGAGCACTAGTTATGTGCCACTCGGCTTGTGCTGGTCTTCAATGAACCTCTTTGATGCCAACTTGAGTCGCAGGGTATGCGCCAGCAGGTGTGTATATACCCCTCTTCAATTAACGTCTTTGACGCCAACTTGGGTGACTAGGTATGTGTCGCTGGGAATGTGCCGCTCTACAATGACGAAAAAAGATCCCTTAAATTTCTGCGATGCCGAGCAAAATCGAACCCACGTCGCAAGGGTTCCTCAAGGACAGCAACCCAACGCATTAGCAGGCTGCGCCACAAATGCACTGGGTACGTGCCACTCTTCGACGAACCTCTCCCCAACTTAGGTTACTGAGAATGTGCTGCTCAGTGTGCGGCAAGCTAGGAAACAATTTTCAGCAGTCCCCGGCACCAGCGCGGCACGCTGCTCGTCTCGGAGGCCAAGCACAGACTTCTCGGCAGCATCACTATATGGAGCAGCGTGTCCATAGGGAAGCGTGAGAGAGAGGAGCCCGGTTGCCGCATGACGCGTTCCTCAGTTTCAGAGGCCATGCGCAGGCTCCGTGGCGGCTGCGCTATAGGTGGCGCCGAGTGTTCTTAGGGGAGCGCGAAAGAATAGTCGCGCTGGTGTACATGCCTCATGCATAACTCGTTTCGACGGTTGGATTGAATTCTGAGGTTTTACATGCCACAACCACGATTTGGTTTTGAGGCACGCCGTAGTGGAGGACTCCTTGATTAATTTTCACCACCAGGGGATCTTTAATTTTTCCCGAATGCACAGGACACGGGCGTTTTTTGCACTTGGGCCCCATCTAAATGTGGCCGCCGGAGACGCATCACCGTCGACAGTCATCGTATTCTGCTGCATTCTTATTAGTGACGCAGTACATGTTCTTAGCACTCACTACGTACAGTCTATGACTCTCTTATAAAACAATGTAGTTCATCTTTACTGATAAAAAAATTAACTAGGGCCTAGCAGATGCTTTGAAAATTCATGACGTTACGTGAAACTGGTGTGATAATTTCGAGGTGGATTCGCTACCTGTCCTTCGTATTTATTTATGTTTAGTTTTCCCCGTTTACCAGTCCTCCTCTCGCGGTAACCATTACTTTTTGTATTGTAGAGAGGAAATATACCAATGCGGCTAAAATTGTTTTTTCTCTTTAGTGTCCCTTTAACGCGCCTGGCTTGTTCTGGCGCTGAAGTACACACTCGGATATTTTGTACTTGCTCGAAAATGGTAGCCAAACGTGCGCAAGTGCTCCTGCTGACACAAGCATGTTCCTGTGTTTCCAGTTAAAAAGTACACACAGTGAGTCATCCCTTAGAACGTGATTGAAGTTGTTCCCGCACAATGCAGGCATATCTGTTTTTGCATATCGCTATAGAGTGTACGGGCGGGCAAAACACGAGTGGCTGCTGTCATACACACGGAAGCGTTGTGTTCCGCAATGTGGTAAGAGTTTGCTGAGATGTTTTACCCCGCTGTGTCACCTGACATGATAACAATAAATATTAGAAATGGAGTTCCCACGCGACCTTGCGTACCTAAAACTCCACTCCCCGCTCGCGTTCTCTTGTACGCTTTTTGCGTTCTTTTTTACACTCAGCCAATAGCATCCCATAAATGTGAGTCCTCTATTTCTAAATCCCCTTAATGCGAGACTGTACAGAAACTGGACATTGTAAAATAGCTTTTTTTTCTCGCGTGCTATGAATGCATAACAAGAACACGATTATATACTATTTGGCATCATTGATGAGTTTGTGTGTGACTCGTCCAATTTTACGCAAGCGTGTTTAAAAGAAGTTTGTTGAGTGAATACATATTGCAATATGCAAAAAAAGTGGCTGGTGTGAGATTATAGCGTATCTGTAAGTTAACATCCTTAATGAAGCTCCGTTTTGTTGTTATTGCTTTATAAGCTTGCCTCTTAGAAGTTAGAAGAAAATTCTATGCGCCTATTGACCCTTTTTACGAAAATATAATGGGCGCCGCGATGTTTTATCTCGTGGTACGCGTCCATTGCTTGCCTACATTGCCTCCAATGATTACAATGGATTTGCATGGTGCCCAGTGTGGCTCAGCAAACATGTTTTGGTGGATATCGTAGACGGCGATAGGGTAGAGGACACGAAGCTTTGGTCAGAGCTTCAGAGGACATGTAAGTACTTTCGGTGCTCATTACACTTTGTCCAAAGAGCGCGACTAGCCTTTACTGTGCTTGTACTGTAAGCGTTGCTAGAAATGTATTCCAAGTCGTCCAATATTTCCGCTTATGAATTAAGTCAGAATCAGTGTGTTTTGGTCTTCGTTCCTTATTTGGCAATCACCAATCACTTTGAAGCTGCGACTTGTGATGTTTCCGACCCCGTAATGTTCCTTGGTGCGGTCACTATCTGATATTTATTTTCTGCCTAATCGCTTGCGGGTGCGCTCAGTTGCGACAGATTTGTTCTTGCTGCGCACAAGGCTTGGAACGTAGATGATCTGTATTTTGTAATAACTTGGGGGGAGGGGGTAACTTAGACGTATTATCGCGTTACTAGCTTAGTCCCTGCGGACTACCACGAAACGTTCAGCTTCGAATATTCGTGTGTATAGTCGGTGTAGTTGCCGTCACCCATGCTTCGGCGCATTGTTTTACAGTGAGCCCATTCGCTTATTCTTAACACCTGGGTGACATAGTGGGCGTAAGTTTGCGTGTGAGTTGGTGTAGATGTGTGTAGACAAAGTGCTGGAAACTTACTATGCCAGGAAGCGGTGCTACTCTCACTTTGTAACGAGCGGTACTCACTCTTGCCAACGACCCAGGGTTGAAATCCTTTCTTTGGAGGTAAGTAATACAATGATGGCGTAGGAGTGAATGTTTTTATCCTCGAGGAAAGCCTTGCATTGCGAAGGGTGGCCGGCAACACAGGCAGTCCTTACGTATACAGCAGTCTGTGGACTTGGCTACACAGATTCATTCCATCTCTTAATATGCCAGTCAATGTTTTTGCAGTGAACTACGGCACACGTCTTCCCTCTGCCGTTCCATGTTTTGCAACATTAACGGAGCGCAGTGCGTTATCGAACACCCTGTTGCCTTTCCGACAGCTGATCGCACAGTAGCGGGGTAATGGTTTCGTATTCGTGCGCTTCCGCCGAGGCAACGTGCGGCGCGCCGCCGAAAGCGCCATCTCGTTTCTCTAGAGCAAACTGCTCCGCGAAAAAGTTCTGTATGAATGAGCTGGTCAAGGCGGCCATTGTCACGTTGAAGCCCACCACCAAGCCCAATTTTTTTGTACTAGCATGAACGAGGCGACCACAAATGATGCATTCTTTTTTTTTAACAGTTTGCGGCGCAATTGTCTCTTGATATTTCGCACTGCTAAATGGGATGAACTTCTGTGACACTTCGTAATCACTTTCCTTTTTTCATCAATGCTTTTATATTGCGACTACATGCTGTGGAGAAACCGCACCAGACATCTGTTTCAAAGTTCGACGAAAGTTTTGTGAGAAAACCGTTGGAACTGGCGCATTGAAGCATGGAGAAGCTCTCGGGCCTGCCAAGCGCTACGTGTGTAATTAGCCATGTTGTGGCAGGTCACCAGAATTCTGGTAAATATGCTCTGGAGCTCTCTCTGTCTCTCTCTCTCTCTCTCTCTCTCTCTCTCTATATATATATATATATATATATATATATATATATATATATATATATATATATATATATATATATATATATATATATATATATATATATATATGCTGTAGGTGTATTGGAAAGGGCCACTGCAGCTATTAAATAGCTCCTTCGAGAAGTCAGGTTGTAATATTATAATTATATTATACAAAATATTATTATGACTGTTGCTGTAAACAACAATAATAATATTATGTGACATGGCGAAGCACAATTCGCGTTAGGCGGAAGACGTGGATTCAGCTCCCACTTGCGGCAAGTTGTCTTTTCGTCCACTTTCACGTCACCTTTCCTTGTTATATGTGCACTTCAATTAAACACGACAGTTAATTTCCCGTACGCTTGTCTGGCTTTCATTGTCTTCTTGCTTCACACGGTTGTAACTATAACGAACAATCGAGCGCCTCAGAACCCCTTATTCTCCTCTGACAAACTACAGGATGTAAATCAATGACAAGCGTTAAACGCGGGAACGACAACGCACGTCCGCGCACGGGGCACGAGAAATTTGTTCAGAACAGCGCCGTATCACGTGAGTTGGGAAAGCAGATACAGCGTGTGTGCAGACGCGCTATAGCAGTGATCACACGTGCGCACAACGTGAGAAATTTCGTTCGATCCGCACGGCGCAGGATCGAAAACCTCGTTCGCCTTCCGCGACACAGCCGAGCCGCATGCACGCGGACGATCAATGCGCTTCCGCCGTTCAAAGCCCGCAACCGTCGCGCGTGCAGGGAGCGCACAGCGCATGCAGGCGAGAGCGCGTGGTGAGCTTTTTCCCCGAACTGGACGCGTTCATCCGAAACCTACCGATATTCGTATGCACGCACACTCGGGGCATAAGCCTCGACGTAAACAGCGAATGATACGTGTGACATATCATAACCGTTCCGCCCTTGTGAGATCGTCAAGTTATCTCGTTGGTTTCTGCGAACCATAGAGCCCATGTCGAAACGTGCGAATGTGTTTCTGCGGACACTGAGCGCGGGCTCAACGCAGAAGCACGCTCCGGTCAGGGGCAGAAGGCCCGGTCAGGAAATGAAGGTCACGGCTATCTCGTCGAAAGGCGAGAGCGCGCGCGTGCACTGGAATTGACAGCAGGCGCCGCATGCGGTCACGTGATCTCACATGAGTCCAGGGGCAGGGCGACCGCGATCAGGATTCCGAGCAGCATGCAGCCGCCGACGGCGAAGTAGGGAAGTGGGTAGATCCACACCTGCGCATAGACACACACGTGCATGGATGCGATGTCGCCCACTCTGCAGCGCACATGTGCGCCAGCAGCGACCTTCGTGCGCTGTTTTCGCGCGGCCTGGCATTCACTGGTTCGCCGAAAGCAGTGACACCTTTCTTTTTCTTTGCGTTATTATTATTTTTTTAACGAGTACATGTATCCCAGATGACACGTCAGTTTACGCTCGCTGCTGCTGCGAGATAGGTCATAGGTACAAAGGACGCGTGTTTGCGCTAACGCTTGACTGACTCAACGCATAGTTATGTGCCTGACCCTCCTGCATGCTCTAACAGAGTTTGAAAACAGGAAGACATTTTAAATGGAAGGAGATATTGGTGGCAATGAGACCACTTCTTAGCGGACGCAAACGGCTTCCATTGGATCCCAACAATATCGAAATAGTTTGGGTTGTTGCATGCGCAGGCAGCTTGCGTTCCCTAATGTAAAGCTCACTAATAATTCGTCAAGTTTTATGTCTTTAACCTCTGTACCGAGCATGGCCGCTCGATCAAAACGCTGAACGAGCAGACCGAAATTGAAAAAAAAAGAGAAAAGAAGAATATACAGATTCAAAGCACATTGTGGAATATATATGCGAAGCGGAGCTTTTTTCGTGTAGCGCTGTCTTGGAATGTTTAGTCAGTAATGTGTGTCCGAAATTCACCTACGTTTGTCTTCCAGTTCTGGAAGTCTTTACTTTCCAGAACTACAAGGTTATCTGTGTTTTTTATTCCAGTTGGGTGTACCGGGCTTTAACACTTGGCGCTAGCACAGTGTTGTAATCATTGAGGTCCGTATGGTTATTCATTCTTACCTCAATAAGTTCGAAACCCAGTATTGGTCCCAGCAAACCGCCAATGCCGACTGCGACCTCCGACAAGATCTGCATATCAAAAATAAGAGAAGTAATTTTCGTGGCATTTCATTAAATTGAATTTATCACAAATCAACATTGTTCACGCACAAGAGAATTGAAAAAAAAAAAGGAATTGGACATCTCCAAATCTACTCTGTGAGAATTATCGTAACATGAATAGGGAAATAGAGGGCGATTAACTTGATACCAGAGGCAAGTTTATTGAATTGCGTTCGTTTCGTATGTTGGTGTTATTTTTGGATAACGTCATCAATGAAGTTTGGGACGGAGGTGTGGATTATGGCAGCTTTGCGTAGCTGTGGCTCATCTATTAAATATTTGTACATAAACATTAACTGTAGTCGATTTGCTAGTGCAACCTATATTTTCTTCTACATCGAATATTTGGTGTATGATTTGAGCTTTCAATTTTAATGGCGCAGTAGCTTTGTGAGAGAGAGAGAAATAAACTTTATTTAGACCAGGCTTCTTGAGCCCAAAGGTGGGTGGCCTCCTCAGTCCAGGTAGCTTTGTAGATTTCGATTTTTTACCGTCGTATTCTAGAACGTTCCCTTACTCAACACTCTGCCTCAAGTTAAGAAAATATGTATAGATATCAGCGCCACCCCTGATGATAACTGGCCACTGCGTTTCATAATCCCCTTCGACAATTCTTGAGAAGTGTGGCTTCATCAACCGAAAGTCGGCGTTGTGCTCAACTTGGTGGAGTGGAGGAAGAGCTTCGAGTGAGGATCGTTTGTGAATGCGGCATTACTGTTTAAATGAATCAGTACAAGAGCTCGTTAGTCAATCTATGGGAGCAGGACAGTCTAGAGAGAGAGAGAGAGAGAATGATAGATGAAAGGCAGGGAAGTTAAGCAGTACTGAGTCCGGTTGGCTAGCCTACACTGGAGAAAGGAAAAAGGGGAGGGAAATATTAAGAGAAGGAAAGGAACTACACCGCCGATATCGCCATGGCAGCAGCTCTATATCCGCTGACTGTCACTCAGTCCGGATCACAGGCCGTCGCTCAATCCGGTAGCCTTCAATAATCGCAGCAGTGCCTTTGCGGCCTTTTGTAGCTGCGATATGCGAGTCCATTGTCCAAAGATCTTGCCCAATGTGAACGGTTTTCAATCACTGATTTCGGGCTGTGTAGAGGTCATGTCTTTCATTTTCAAAAGACAGGCATAAGCACAGTACATGTTCTATAGTCTCCTCGACACCGCAGGCATTGCACTGGGCGCTATCAGCAATTCCAGTCGAACACGCATATATGCATTGGTGAATTCGGCGCCCAAGCGTAAGCGGTACAGCATTGTTTCCGCATTTCGCGGAAACCCAGGTAACTGCCGCAGTTGCATGGATGGGTCGAGGGTATGTAATCGATTCTCGGTGAATTCAGGTGTGTGTCACTGCTCTCATGTCATACGGTGCGCTAGCTTGCTTAAGTGTTGGACTGCGTCAGTCCTCGATAAAGGCACAGAAACAAGGTTTGCTCCTTCGTGTGCTTTTCTAGCAGCTTCGTCGGCGAGGTCATTGCCGGAGATACCACAATGACCCGGCGGTCACTGAATCACGACGTCGTGTCCTTTCGCGATCATATGATGGCGTGTTTCTTGTATCTCCGACGCGAGCTTTTCACAGCACACGCGACGATGAGCTGACAAAGGACATTGTAGGGCCGCTTTCGAGTCGCAGAATATTGCCCACTGATTAGCCGGTTGGTTGTTAATATAATCATCGGCACCTCGAAGGGCAACAAACTTGAAAAATCTTATATCTGATGGTTATTGATCGTGATGGTATAACCACTGCGCCGGTGGAGCTGGTCTGAGGGGAAGAGCCATCCGTATGTATGTGGAATCGCTAAAAGTAGCAAGTATACAAACAATCCAGAGTTCTTTGCTTTAAGGCCAAGGGAGGCAGGTCAGTTTTCTTTCTTATTCCTGGAACGGAAAGGCGCACTTGAAGTGGTTTAAACACCATGAAGTTGAAGGTGAACGTGCCGTGGATGTGAAGCCCGATGGTAGGGAGGCACGATGACTACTGACCACGTTGGAGAATGACGTCTGTGGTCGTCGTCCTGGCAGGCAGGCAAGATAGTTTGACTGCATCCGTGAAACGCGACGAATATAGGCCCTAAGCGTGTCGGTGGTAATGTAAGTCGTAATCGGATGGTCTTGAGCCATTATAACTGTTCCTGCTGTTCAGGGCTCCACGAAAGGCCGAGGCAAACGCGTAATGTCTGTGCCTGAACGCCCTGAGGTTCTCGAAGATTTGACTTGCATGTCTTAGCAAGCATGGGAGAACTATAGCCTAGGAATCCGATAAAAAGTGCTCGGTACAACTGCAGCATGGAGTCCGCTGACGATCCTCATGTTTTGCCGGCTGTGAATTTGAAGACGTGAACAGATGGGAGGTTCTTCTTTAAATGGACAACCTCAGGGCTCCAAGAGAGGTCCCGTTCATCAATGACACCCAAAAACCGATTACTTCTTTTGTAGGAGATTGGCTGGCCATTGATGCGTACTGAATAACCAGACATCGCTTTTCGTGTAAAAGCGACTAACGCACGTTCTTGTGTCGAGATGATTAGGCCTTGTGTGCAAAGATAGCCAGATGCTTGCGTTGCTGATTTCTGTAGCCTTGCACAAACCTGCAGGCGAGTGACCTCTAATGCCCAGATGCAGATATCATCGGCTTATTTGAGACACTCACTGTTTCCGGTGTGGACTCGGTCAGCCCAAGAAGTGCGAGGTTAAAAAGAATAGGGCTTAGAGCACCGTCTTGGAGAACGCCTCGGCATGGCCAGTGGTCGGTAGGCGGACCATTTCCGGTATGTACAAACAAGGACTTTTGTGTCAAGTAGTTTTACATCCATCGAAATAATCGCCCTCCTAATTCAGTTGTCGAAAGTGCGTCTACAATGGCTTGACGGGAAACGTTGTACGCACCTTTCACGCCAAAAAGTCGTTTCCTAGATTTTTGCTGCTCTACAGGTGGTACCAAATCGATGACACTGTCAATCGATGAACGGCCTCGTCCAAACCCCTCCATAGAGTCAGGGTAAATTTTGTGGTGTTCAAGGCACCATTCGAGATGCATGAGGATTATACGTTCCATTAGCTTCCCGACACAGCAGGCGAGTGCTATAGGCCGATATGATGCCAGTTCCGGTGGTGAGTTTCCTGCTTTTAGCGGCAGTACGAGGCGGCTCCGTTTCCACTCCTGTGGAACGACGCCACCTTGCCATGACGAATCAAAAAGGTTGAAATGTTCCCGTCACACTTCTCAACCTAGGTGTCGCAACGCAGTATATGTTATTCCATTGGGCCCTGGTGAAGACGAACACCTACAGAGCGCCATAGCAGCCTCTAACTCTTCCAGAGAGAATGGAGCGTCCATACTTGTGTCTCGTGGACCGGAAATGTCACCTAAAGCCATGCCAGGGACTAAAATTGCCCCTCCGGCGAGTGTCGCACAAAATTCCTATGTAACGTCTATCTCACGGCGGTTTCGATAGAGAGCAATGACATTAAAAGGGTGTCGTTGCTGGGGACAAGAGCAGAGACCTCGTAGCGTACGCTACACACGGGAGAGTGGGTTGCGTTGGTCCATTGATTCTCAAAAGCATTTCCATTTTTTATTCGCTAGCATTTCCATTTGGCGCTGTACCTTCTTTTGCATGCACCTAGCTACTCTGAAGCTAAAGATTGACTTCGTGCGCCTGTACCGCCTTTCAGCTCGGCGACGTAGTGCACGAAGCCTTTCCAATTCAAAGTCCTACTCTGTACGCTTGGATGAATGTGTAGAGCAATGCGTTCAATCTTGCAGTGCGTCTGTAATTAGGTCTCCTAACCTGCGCGCGATGTTTCTTGCATGTGTTTTCTACAAGATATTCAAAGACTGGCAGTCAGTTTGGCGAGATACGAGATACAACCGGTAATAAGGCAGCTAGTCCATCGATTCTCACATAGGTCGGAATGTGATCACTTTCATGGGTAATATCAGTGAACCACTGCACGCTCGAAGTCAGGCAACATAACACCAGTGTCAAGTCAATGCAGCTGCTGTACGTTGTTCCTCGCAGAAATGTCGGGCTTCCGTCATTTAGAAGACAGGTTGTGGCCTGATGCAAAAGATGTGAGTGACCTGGCCCTTGAATTTATCCTGCACTTTCTCCATATCTGGGGGTGAGTGTAGAAGTCCTCTGTTATTATCCAAGGACCGGGAGTCGCAGTCATATCTTTTTGTCTTTTGCAATTAAACTTGTTGGGGAAAGGCAACCGCCAATAAGTGTAAAAGACAGTCTCTTCTTTTTTCCAGTAACACATACGTATTGGTTATCGTCATGTGGCCGTACGGGTTGGGCAAAATATGTAAGGTCCTTGCGAATGTAAACTAGAACCTTGCTACTTTCGGCACACGTAGTAGAAACGAAAAATTCATATCCTAAGAGTATTATGGTGGCTGATAACTTCGGTTCACAGATGAACAGTACAGAAAAGCGGTTTTCAAACACGAACTGCCGGAAATTCGAAATACGTCACCTGAGGCCTCTCGCATTTCATTGGAATATGGTGGCGCTTCTGACATTATCCCGGATCGATCGCTGGTGTTGTCAATGAGCCATGGTTCCGCTGTATAAGTTCTCAAGCGCTGGACTTCTCAAGGCTTGCGAGAACCGGATTGACGGCATCCAGCACTTGTAATGCACTTCGAGCTGTTGGTGTGTGTAACTTGTCCAGAAGAACACGAATAGCACTCACCAGAGAGGAGATCATGACAACAATTTGGTGATCTTGGTCCATCAATTTATCAGGAACAGACGAAGTGTACCTTGCTGTAAAGTCTGATCTCGCTCACTAGGTGCATGTAGCCTCGTGAATGCAGACCAAGCGTCAGTTGCCTTGCTGTTCGATGCTCCTTTGTCCTTATATATAGAGTTGACTACATAGTGATTGGGCGGGAGAGAGTGCGGTGATGTGTGTGGCTCGCGTCTTACAGAGGATACGGAGGTTCTTGATCGGCGTCGGCGACGTTATCGGCGTCGCTTAATAGATGTTACTACTTCTCAGTGAGACGAGTGGTCTCTGACCATTTTCTTCAATATTGCCGTTTCCTTTCGAATCAAAGGGCATTCCTTCGAGGAGGTATCGTGAGGGCCGCTGCAGTTTGTGCACTTCAGCCCATTGGCCTCGCACGTGTTAGTGGTGTGGGGCCCAGTGCATCGAGAACGCATGGTAGTGTTTTTTGCACACGCTACTTACATGGCCTAACTTCATGCACTTCCAGCACTGCAGCGATTTTGGTATAAAGGGGCGAACTGCGTGTCAGAAGTGGCCCACCTTTACATGTGATGGGAGGGATTCGCCTTTAAATATGATATTTACACACAGTGACGTGCCGAGACGAAACACGTTTTGTGATGACAATGTTTTCTGTAGCTGGCTTTGACTAAGACCGACATTAAGGCTGCTTGATTAAAACCGACGGATCGGAGTCTGCAATGGTCTCGTCAACATCGTAAATTACACCAGTGCTGACTTCTTTGCCTAGCGGAATATGAAGGCGGACTTTCATCCCGTCAAGTTCCATGGCTTCGCGCAAAGAATCCAACGCAACCGCGTGCTCTGCATCAATCGCTAGGACGTTCTTACGTTTCTTTAGTCTAATTTCATTGATTTTATTCGGGACCAGCGCCTCTAGATGTGAAGACAGGGCTTGCCTCTGCAGGCGTCTCAGGTTGTCAGTGGCGAGAACTGGCGTGAAAAGGATGGCGAGCAGCTCGGTATTCCGCGAATATTTCATGATGCATGCATTAGAATTCGATTATGCGATTATGTGCTGAGAAACCTTCTTTTTGCTTCACGGCTCCGCACCAGCTCCAAGGTGTCTTCATGAGATTCTCCACTGCTGACATAGAACTTGGTGTCGTCGCTGTCAGTGTCGCTCTCGGTGCCGTTGCGGTTCCTGAGGGCAGCCGCCGCGGGCACTGCCGAGTCCGGCGGACGTGCGTGAGACTCTATCTCCACCGCATTTAAGCAGGAAACAATTCACTGGTAGTCTTAAGAAATTCACAAAAGAAGTAGAGCTGGAAGACTGTTGTTGTTGTTGTTGTTGTTGTTGTTGTTGTTGTTGTTGTTGTTGTTGTTGTTGTTTGAAAACATGGCTCGTTGTTGTTGCTCATGTTGTTGTTGTTGTTGTTGTTGTTGTTGTTGTTGTTGTTGTTGTTGTTGTTGTTGTTGTTGTTGTTGTTGTTGTTGTTGTTGTTGTTGTTGTTGTTGTTGTTGTTGTTTGAAAACATGGCTCGTACCCACAGGTGGGACTCACCACACTAGGCTGGTTGAAAAATGCATCTAATAAAATACCAAACAAGGGTAAAGGCATACATCCAAAAGAAAGCATTAGGCAACTAAATGCTAATAGAAATTTCATGAGGGTCTATACATACATTTAGGATAAATGAAAATGAAGTAAAGCGTCCCACAGTTGGAACGCTAGCAGCGAATCCTTCCTGACGCTTCAATGAACTTGTGTACAGCAGTAATCATTGACCCATGGCTTGTGCCTAATTGACAAGAGCCAAAGGACAAGATGTTTGGTGTAATAAGCGCTAAACCCAGTTTACTAGTTGGAAATAAGAGGAACATTCTGCTGAGGGAAGAGAAGCAGCGGCAAGAAACAAAGAAATGGTCCACAGTTTCTGGTTCATTGAAAGAAGAGAAGTTATTTATGGATAAACCAGATCTATGAAAGTAAAAATTTAGGCAGGAAACTCTACCACGGAAGCTTTTAAAAAAGGTATCCTTCCATTGTCGTGAAAGGCATTTGCTCGTGTTCCATAGGAAATTTAGATGTCGGAAATCATCTGCGGAAAGGAGTGAATCATTACAATATTAAAATAAAATACGTTTAAATCTAGAGCTCCGGTTATAAAAGCGCAATTGTTCTTGTTCCCTAGCGTTTTGCCTGAAAGACAATTCGTCTTCTTCCCAAGACCGTCAAGACAATCCATTTCGTTCCCACCCGCACTTAAAGAAAAGGAAGATTGCGCACAAACCAACGACGATGATTGTCAATGTAAGCGAATAGCCGAATGCTTCTAAAACAGACCACCAACCATTATAAAAGCGGGCGAGACGAGTCATCCCCCACCCCACTGCCAGGAAAAAAAGCTCTTCTCGTTAATAAATAGAAAGAGTACAGTCTGTCCAACAGTACCGATGCCCTCCATAAAGAGGAGTGATTTTAAATATTCAGTGTCCTTCCACTCTGTGAAGAAGGATGACCAGCTAGACTGTGAAAGTAGGCCCCTTAATGGCGAACTGCACCTCCGCCATGGGTCGGCCCGGCATTGCACTATCTTCGCGATCGGCCCACGTATTGAGAACGCTTAACGCCTGCTTCACCTCCGCCGCGGGTCGGCCCGGCATTTCACTAACTTCTGGATCGGCCCACCTATGTGAAATTGTTGGTCCATGTCCACGGAGACGAGATCCGCCCCTAGCCACAGACAGCTTCGCTGTAAAACTACTATATAAAATATAAATTTTTTTCATAAAATTCGTACATATATATATATATATATAAGTTGGTTGAAAACAGCGTCTAAGAATTTCGCTTTCGTTGAGGGGAAGGTTGTCCGAAGCATGACACGCGCGGCGCCGCTCTTAGTGCACTGAAGCTATAGGACACTCACAAAGATGGTGCACAATTGTCTCTTTGCATCCACATACTCAACGTTCCGAACTATATACACCCGCTTCAGTTCAGAGGTGGGCCTTATCTACCCACCAGCGGCACGATGTAAGAGCTCTGATGCTTGTAAAAGAGCACGCTGTACATGGCCGTGAAGTACAGGGCGAGCCCCACACCGCCGACGGACTTGATCGTCGCGCCCAGTGCCATGAACGCCGTCTCGTTGACGGGAAGCCAGTGCAGGGCTCTGTGGAAGAAGGCGAGCAGTCGTGCATGAGCTCAACGCACCCGCTGTCGCGTAGGGATGTGCGTCATGATCGCAGTGAGAAAGCTTCTTTGGGCATAAGCTTCGGTGTCCTTGGACGTGAGCATTATCAAACAGTGTGATATTCTAGTGTACATAACCGAATGGGAGGCGTGAGACACGGCTCTTGAGCGCCGCACTGGTTAACTTCGCCCAGGTTGAGGCAAAGTTAACTGCAGGAAATAGACACATTTGTTTTAAGAAATAATGCCAATTTTGCCGGTAGAAAGTAAAACTGCCGCCGACTGCCGGAAGCGTAACTTGTTTACGCGGACGATCCCGCGAGTTTTGAATGCTACAGAAATCGATCAGTGTAAAAATAGAAAGTATTGACTATAACTACTTGCGCGGAACCGAGAAAATCAGCTGTTCTCACAGTTGCTGAAACAAGACGAAAATCACGCTTTCGCCAATGTACCACAAGCTGAGCTTAATACCCCAGTCACACGGGCATACCAAAGGTCCTCAGAAGCTGAGTAGAATAGAGCTTTCAAAGGAACGTTAGTTCAAGGTATATGTGTCAGTGTTACATGGTCTCAAGATGATTTTCCTTGAAGCTATTAATAGAAACCGCAACCTACCCTAACATGTAACAGCGTCGAGGAACGAAAGAAGCTAACGACACGCAGAAAAAAAAAATACGAGGACACTTTAATGCCTAGTAACCGATAACCAGATCGCACATAGTACTCATGTTGCGTCGATGTTGCTGCTGGCGACAGGCCCTGCCGGCGCTGCTGTATACCGCCGCGTTCATGGTTGAGATTGCGGGTGTCACAAAGTGTTTAGTGCTTAGAAACTTCTATAATACAGTGATGCTTGCTTTTAACAGGTAAAAATTTAACTTCCGTATTTATTCAGTATTTCGTTTTCTTCTGTCGGACGCCCTTTAGGCTCAAGAGTATTCCCTTGAGATATCAAAGGGCAACGTGGACTCCCTTGACTAAAAGCTCCCTTCGACTAGACCTCCTTTGATGCGGCCGTGTGACAGTGCGCGTCCTTCATTGAAGTAAAGAATCTTTGGTTCAAAGGTCTTTGAAAGTGCCCATGTGACTGGGGTAGGTACCGGTAGAGCTTTCTCCCCCCTTTTTTGTGTATGTGTGTGTGTCTGTGTGAAATGTAAATCTGAAATTACCCGAGTGCAACGACAGCCAGTGCTTTCAGTACTACTCCTAACACCAACAGGTGGCTCGGGTAGATGACAGACATCTGAAAAAAAAAAAAGAAAGAGAGAGGGAGGAAGGGAAAAAAAGCCAATTCAGCGCGGAATGATTGAATAAGTATATAGACACTGTAGCTAAGAAGGCAAGGCGTGCCCACTGCAACACTGTGGTGCGTACAGCTTTGAGATTAATGTCACGGGAAGACAGAATTTGCGTTATTGTTTGATCTTTCAACAAATATAGACTGCATACCAGGCTGTGGGATAGCAAGGACCCAACTATGGCTGTGGCTTTAGTTGCACTGAAGAGGGAGCCAGTGTCGAAGTAGGTAAGTCCGTGTCGTGACGCCTGGAACAGGAAAAATGAAAAAAAAGCAAGTGTATCATTTTTAAGATGGGAGCACCTTTAGCGAGTTCCTTGTTGCGTGATAAATATCTGCGTATCATCTTTCTGCTGCATATACAGTCAAACACCTCTACAACGAGAGAGAGATAATTTAATTGAAAGAAGGCAAAGCCTCTACAAGGAAATGACCTCTAGAACGAAGGGTTCCATTTGTCCCCGCCTAACTCATACATAGATTTCGTAAGTTCTGTGGACACCTCTATGGTGAAAATGCGTACGGTGAATTTGCTTGCATAACGAAGGAGTCCCCGACGCCTCATTTGTTGCTTTAGAACGAACCGACATGGCGGCACGACCACGGCGTTCGGCAGCCGCCCCTTATACATGGGGGGCGTCAGTGGACACCACATCGAAGGCCGCGCGGGAGAGTCTCGGTGCAGACTCTGCGGTAGATATGCACGATAGTGCCCTCAATTTAAAAAAAAAAAAAGTCGAACAGGCGGACATTGGCGACCCACATTAGAGGGACCTGCCGGCAAAAAATAAAAGACAAAGAAAGTGCGACAGTAGGCCCACAATGATATTCATGCTCTAATACGACTCGCTGTCACCAATTATGGCAACAAGGGGACGGACAGCGCATTCCACGCTCTGCAGCTCTGCCTTCCGTCGCTCCTGTGTTTCGCCGCCAAGTATGCTGTTGATCACGATTCTATAGAATCGTATACTCGTATATGAGTTCGGCTGCAGTCACACGTTCCCTAGGGCAATATGCGAAAAAGAAAATTAGCGACTTCTTTCACGAAATATATTTTGTATTCATGTTAAATAAAGGTTCGCTTTTTGCTAAAAATCCATAGCCTCCTCTGATATGAGCGGTACGGTGCGCGACCTTTACAGCGAAGTGGCCTGTGTAACGAAGAATTTCGCAAGTCCTGGGCGCTTCATCCTAATGGCGTTTCATTGTACTTCGAGCATCACGCGGACCTTCATTCCGCTTCCGTGCTCGCTGCTCACGCTCAGAAGCGATGTCATGCTGTCGTGCCCCACGCATTGTCACAATGGTAGCACGGCGAATGGCCTGAAACCGACGACGGGCGCAAGTTAAGCGAGCTTGGCCAATGGCACTGGCTTGGCCGCTAGGCTCACGCCATATCTTGTACTGCATTCACTTGCAGCTGCAATTATATGGCTGTTTCATCTAAATTAGATATTTACGCAAAAGTGCGTATTTAGCTGCCTGCAAGGCAACCAAGCGGCTAAAACGTCATTGTTCTATTGTAATCTTTAGGACATAAGTAATCGTTTTACTGCGATGCGTTCCTGGCAGGTACAGCTATGATGAAGAACAAATTTTACACATACCTGGACAGGACAAAAAAGGAAGGATAAATCGTTGTAGCATGAAGTGGGCAATGACTAGTGTGCATCTTTCCCACTTCCCTTTCCCTTTCGATTTAGCGCATCGCGCATACACGAGTTTACATTCCGTCAGTGTAGACTGTTTTGTCAAACGAGCGACAAACGTATACGTCACTTTATGGCTGATAACATTACTGCCTGACTCAGTTCCCACTTATCTTGTAAAGCTTTAGTTTTTGATAACCCAGCAATAGAACTGACCTCGCGACGAGCCTGTAGAAAGCTGCTCGCGATCAAAACCACAGTTTTATGAGACCGATATATATATATATATATATATATATATATATATATATATATATATATATATATATATATATATATATATATATATATGTGTGTGTGTGTGTGTGTGTGTGTGTGTGTGTGTGTGTGTGTGTGTGTGTGTGTGTGTGTGTGTGTGTGTGTGTGTGTGTGTGTGTGTGTGTGTGTGTGTGATTATACGTCTCAATAGTACAACAGGCATTCTAATATCATACAGCATTATACGAGCTTTACACATGTTTTCCAGAATAACTTTTAAAAAAAATTATAAGTCAGCACTCAGTGCAGAAGTGGAAAGTTCGAAGCGACGCGCTCGGAAGGCATTCCAGCAGAGTGTAATGTCCTTTTGGAAGATGACGTGTACTCTCAGCCCGCCGCTTTTCTGCGCTGCAGCCTATGGTAGTAAACGAAGAAAAAAATTTGAAGAGCTCACATAGTTCGTACAAAAACAATAAGTTCATCTGCGTGACGCCACAGCCACGTGTATATACATTCGTTTTCGTCTCGACTGACTGCGCGCCATGTCACTCAAAAAGGTTTAGAGTGCCTGAGTGCCCTTTCAAGAACATCTGCTGCACTCCTCATGTGGTCCAGCTGTAACAACGGCCCATTAACATTCTGTCGATTCACATGCAGTGCACATAGAGCTCGTCATACCTTGCGTTCACAAGAACGCGGGTCTAACAAGATGAACGCACTCAGGCGAGCGTTTCGTGTTTATTCGTGCGTACTCGTACGTATCTTGTGCACCACTTAGCTCGGAAAAAACGAAGTGCGAGCGACTAAACAGCTTAATCCACTTTCATAAACGACTAGACGTCAGAAAGCTTCCTGTCATGCTTCGTAAACCTCACGGGGTCGTTCAAGAGGGTCTTGCCGGTGCCCAAATACGGTTCAACATCTCGAGCGGCAGACAATGTGTGTTT
The DNA here is from genome assembly GCF_038994185.2 of Dermacentor albipictus. NCBI lineage: Eukaryota > Metazoa > Arthropoda > Arachnida > Ixodida > Ixodidae > Dermacentor > Dermacentor albipictus. The sequence goes on along the minus strand of NC_091825.1, from coordinate 154,338,041 downwards.
GAGTGGGGCCGCGTGCCGCTACGATCAGTGCCCTAATTTCATTTTTTTATTTATAGTAATACTGCCGATCTCACAAGAGATCACAGCAGGGAGGGCATACACATAAGTTTAAAACAAGTACAATCAAATCATTTATACAATGCAAAACGCTGAAGTAATCGGTACATGAACATCAGTAGTAGCAGTGCGACAAGTAGCAATGCGACAAATCACGACAAGATTACAAATTACGACAATTACAATATGGTAGGGTGCGGAATGATGCAATCAGGTTAGTGAAATACAAAATCCGGGTACCGGTTATAAAAGAAAGTCAACAGAAACTGCTCGACCTGTACATCCATTTCCACCATAGTTAAGAAGATATATTTAAAGATGAAGTGTTAGTAACACAAGGACTGAATTGGTTCCCTTCTCTTATAATTTCAGGGAAATATGAATAGTTGAAGCAATTTGAGTTGAAAGTGTATTCATTAAGTGTTGTTGTTCTTGTTAGCGAAGCTCAATTGGAACGTGAAAGTTCTATACTGTTCTGCGATGCAGCTTGTTGCAGCTCTGCGCGGAGGCGTGCAAGGTGAACGCTTTCTCCGTCGCGTACGCGTACGCATACGAGTTGACGTCATCCGTCGTGGTGCGGAAAGTTTAATGGGAATTGAGCTACCCGCCGCGGTAGCCCATTGTCTATGACGCTGCGCTGCTGAGCTCGAGGTTGTGGGTTCGATCCTGGCAGCGGCGGCCGCATTCTGAAGGGCTCGGAATGCAAAAGAAAGACTTGTGTATACAGTGAACTGGGTGCACGGTAAAGAACCCCGGTAGTCAAAGTTAATCCGGAGCTCCCCGTTACGGCATGTTTTATAATCATATCGGGATATCGCAATAAAACCACGGTATGTAACTTCTAATTGAACTAAATATAGGACAATCAGTTATGCAAAATTACCTGCTGGCATCCCAATTTTTCTCTGATTACACAGTTAAAATAAATGCAAAGTAAGCCAAGGGCAGATGAATGTAATAGAAGCAAATAGACAGTATTCAAAATGATATTGAAAGGAGGCAGTGGAGGCCAGCCCATAATATGTGACGGACCTTCGGAGGGCAGAAGGTAGTCGAAGGGATGTCAAAGAAGGGCGGAGGCTGCGGAAGAACGCCTAAAAGAATTGTAATTCTTGGGTCTTTTTTCCCAAACAGTATCCATCTATGTATCGTGCATTTTCGTTAATACTGCGCTCCTTGTATTTTCAGGTCACGAAATGCATGCAGAATAAAGTGCCAGAAATGCCAGAAATAAAGAAATAAAGTGAACCAGAAATGCCAGAAATATAGTGCACAAGTTCTGTTTTCCTTAATGTGAACTTGGGTCTGGCCATCACAGGGTTACACAGAAAGTATTATCGTTTGAGTCAAGATGAGCCCCAACGCGTGTAATCATCTTTTAGGGTGAAGGCGACCGCAAGGTTGCGAAACGTGACATCAAAACAACCACACATGCTTTCTTTTGCTCTCGGTTGTTACTCACCAGCGACTGAAGGCTGAATCCCTGCAGCGACATGCCCATGATGATGAAGCAATTGCACCACACCACCATCCAGAGCCAAGCGATGCTGTCGTCGTCGCCAGTGTTACACTTGAACGAGGACTCGCGGTGCGTGAACAACTTTCCGTCGTCATCGCGGTAGATGCTCAGGAAAGTGCGGTGTCCGGACCACAGCGGACCGTGCGGATGGTGAGGCTCCTCCGAAGAAGGATCGCAGCCCGGTGGGGTCGGCAGGTCGGCGTCCCGCAGGCGAGAGCCGCCGTTGACGGCGCGACCGCCGCCGGCGGCGCCGGAGCTCTCTTGTCGCATGACGTTCTCGGCCGAACCCGCGATCGCCCGCAGATGCAGCTAGGCGACGCGTGGCTCCTCTCTCCTGCGCGTCGGGGAAACGTGCAGCGCTCGTTTGCAGATGCTTCGTTTCGGAATCAATGCGCACGAAACACCCATAGCTCTGGCTGATTACCAGTAATTCCCCAGGACTTCACCACTGAATTCGAGCGTCACAAGTAAAAGAGCACTTTGGTTCATGTGTGTATGTGTAAACTGCCGACGCCATATCCGTTACAGTTATTTGATAGGAGGTTTGATGTAAACAAGGCGAATTGCTTAACATTATCTTAACTGCCATCGAACACCTTCTTCTTTGAAGCTGCCACCCCCCATGTAATACCCCTCTCCAGGGGCATTTGAGGAATAAATAAATAAATAAATAAATAAATAAATAAATAAATAAATAAATTATAAAGCAGCGCGGACTAAGAAACTGAGTGATTCAAGAAAGAAAGAGACTTCATGTTTTCCCCCCTTTTACTAAACTTATTTCCCTTTATTTTTTTTTTCAATTTAGTATAGCTAACCGATCAGTACCAGCACAGACAAGTTGCTACAATTAGGCCTCCACAACACGATAGACGAGCTCATTGAAGCGCAATGTATGGCACAATATGAACGCCTCTCTCGGACTAGAGCAGGCAGATACATCCTAGAGAGACTAGACATAGGTTACCATACACAGCACGGTGTCAAGGTGGACATCCCGAGAGAGACGAAGGAAACAATGGTAATACCCCGAATACCAAAGAGCATGCACCCAGAACACAATAAGGATAGACGAGAGAACAGACCGAAGCAGATACAAAAGACATTCGGCAGCGACAAGGACGCAGTCTTCGTAGACGCGACTCGAAACAATCGCAGACGAGGGTTTACGGCAGCCGTAATCGATGGCGAAAAACAGTGCAAGACGTGCGCGACGATACGCACCACAAGTAACGACACAGCGGAAGACGTAGCCATAGCGCTCGCAGTAGCTCAGACTAACGCAACCGTGATAGTCAGCGACTCTCAGACGGCAATAAGAAACTTTGCCAACGACCAAATCTCCCCGGAGGCACTACGCATTCTTCTTACATGCAGGAGGTCAAAATTGGAAAAGAAAGGTGTACATCACATGGATACCCGCTCACACCATCGCGGAGGACGGCAACAACGAGGCGGCACACGACGCGGCTCGAGGGCACCGAGCCGCAGTCGCAAGTGACGCCCCGGCACCCTCTCGATGTGACGGTGCGGTAAATGAGTGGGCGTGGGAGAAGAGGATGACCACATATAATGAAATCACGAAACACTATAGGTTACAGCGGGGCATATTCCCGCGACATCATGCAAATTGGCAAAAAAAAACAGTCTCTCGCATGGCGGCAGTTACAAACTAGGACGTATCCGAATCGTGCGCTCTTGCACATCGTATATCCAGATATATATCAAACGGACAAATGCAACACATGCGAATCCAGAGCCACTCTGGAGCATACATTATGGGAATGCCGAGGGATACATAAAAATAACGAGAACGCGGCCTCTAGCAACAGCCTTCGCACGCGCTGGGGAGCCGCGCTGCTCAGCCCCGCCCTCGAGGATCAACTACGGGCCATCCAGCGGGCCGAGGATGCCGCCAGGACCCACGAACTCCTGGCCGCCTCCTTGGTGGGGCCTTTTGCTCTCCCCACCAACTCGCAGGACAAGCAATAAAGTTATTTCCTCCTCCTCCACCTAACGCAATTGTCATATATCATAACAAAATAGTTCTTGCTCAAAATGGGGGTATCTAAGTAATATATAAAGCATAAATCAAGCAGCGAACAAGTGGCAGGGTTTTGTTAGTCGAAAGAGGCACCAGCGCAACCGTAAGCATGTTAAGTGCGCGTAAGGTGCACAATAAAAGTATTGTGCACCTTCGTCACCAATGCAAGCGTGCGCCGCCAGTGCAGTCAGATGCGTCGCGAGTGTGTGACAGGAATTCAGACCGTTTCTGCACAAAACTGTTGCAATCCTCTGAAATGGAAGCAATGAGTTCAGAATTGCATTATCACCAGCTAGCGATTTCATCCCATCATTATACAATGCCTATTCTCAATTTGTGTAGCCTCTCCGTGCCCCGTTTCGCGCCGCTGAAGGGGTGTCGTTCTCGCTGACCGCGCCACATCTGTCTTCCATGTTGCACTGCCCGCAGCTATGCATTAGCGAACGCCGTTTCGCACCGTTGCACCTTGCTCATACGTTCGTCAGTGCCACCTTCTGCCCCCATATTACAGCCTGAGCGTGGCTTAGCTTTCCTGCATGACGAACGACAGATGCCGTGCTCTGCTGCAAACAACGACTTTATGTTTACTGTGTGCGTTTATTAATAGCTTTCGGAAAAGCTGCTGCATAAAAATCTTCTCGCTTATTTTTTCCTGGAGATTAGGACGGAAATATTAGGATAGAGTTCAGTCGCCTTGCCATAGTTGGCGTCAAAAGCCATTCAAACAAGTCTATCCAGGTGTATAAGATCACCATATCAGCCAGTACATCTATACGAGAGGGGGCGAGTAGTTTTATTATTATGTTTATTAACTAGAATCATTGCCGAGCACAAAAAAGGTTCCTTTTGGCTTGACAAGCATGCAACGAAGCTTCGCGCATGGATGATTGAAAAAAATTGTTGTAACCTAAATGAAAGAATTGCGTACATTCCGACGTTTCGAACGTTAGTTGTTGAGGCTTCAACATTCGAGCTATGTGTTTTTAGGGTTATTATATTGCGAGATTTAACCTCCCAAGACGTTTCAAGGGCTGTGAGAAACGCTCTAGTAGGAGCACTGGATTAACTTTCCCTACCTCTTTATTATTATTATTTTGCAGATTTTCGCCACAGCCTGAGGTTTATTTTCTGCACAGGTAGAGTGCTTTTCTGTACCTTGTTTTTAGTTTTCTAGTATTTTTTTTTTTGCCGCCGTCTGCTGACTGCCAAGTGTTAGTGTGCATTGTTGCGCTATTATGGGTGACGGTGATGAATGTATTGTGTGTCAGAAGGCGTTGCCTGATGATGGCCGTTATATTAGATGTATGGATTGCAAAGAGCCGTATCATTTGGGGCAGAACTGCTCTGGCATTGCTCCAAACACATTCAATACGGTGGGACCACAAAAACGAGAAGTCTGGGTGTGCAAAGCCTGCCGTTCTAACAAAAAACGTACTGGCTCCAGTTCGCAGTAGGTGCCACAACCTACGGACAGCTCTGACATGCTAGGAGCACTTTTAGCGGAGATAAAGGACATTAAACGAAATGTGGAATCGCTGCCAGAGCTCCACGCGAAGGTGGATTCCCTGCTTCTATCAAAGGCAGAGTTCACTAGGCTTTGTACAGTGGTTAATGACGTAGAGGAATCCGTGAAGTTCCTATGGGCACAATACGATGATGCGGTCGAACAACTTACAGCTGATAAAGAGGAAGTCTCGACTTGCAGGAAAGAAGTGCAGCAACTACAAGAAAAGGCGCTCGCCGAAGAATCATTGATTCATCAGCTATCACAAGGCCTAAATGATTCCGAACATAGCAGGAACGCCAACATTGAAATTCCTGTCTTGAAATTGAGAACAGATGAACACCTGACTGAGTTCCTTGATGAGCTGGCCGAGAAACTCAAGCTAGAGAAGCCTCACAACGGAGAAATTGTGGCTATCCACCGTCTTCAAGCAAGAAGCCATCTCCGCCGATCTTGGTACGATTCGCTTCAATTGCTGTTCGGGAACGCTGGTACGCAGCACGAGCCAAGCTCCAGAGCCTCTTTGAATCGGAATCATTGGGCCACCTGTATTTCAACGAAAATCTGTCACAGTTCAACAGGAGGTTATTTTGGTTAGCAAGGACCGCAGGAAAAAAGCAGGCTGCAAATTCATATGGGTAAGAGGCGGCAAGATCTTCGCAAAGAAAGACGAAGCAGCAACACTCATGCGAATTACTTGCGACTCGGACATCGATAAGATAAAATGACTGACCGATCATTACCTAGCCCACTAGAATTTCCAGCCTTCGCTAGGTTTAAGGCAAACTTTGGCCGAAACGAAGATCAAGAATCCACGTTGATAAACTTGAATGTTCGTAGTCTCCGCAAATATTGGGAACAATTCAAGGTTTTAACAGAAGAATCTATAGGTTTCGTTGATATATTTGTTCTCACCGAGATAAATGCACCACTATCCTGTTTAGATATGTTCGCAGTGAACGGTTATCGTGCCAGTCTTACTGTACGCCCTGTATACGCCGTGTAGGAGGGATCGCTATCCTTGTGAGTGAAAAATACGATGTTTCAGCAGTTGACATTACGTTTATGCATGCGGAATGTTTGGCCTTAAACGTGAATTTATTACACGCGGCTTTTACATTACTCGCGGTATCCGATCTAACGCTAACGCTAACCCGATCTCCTAAACGCACAAAGTTACTAATGTTTAAATTTCTAATCCGCCCTGTTCTTGATTATGCATCTGTAGTGTGGAGCCCGCATAAGCAGTTAGAGATTAACAAGCTAAAAGCAATACAGAAAAAAAGCTGTGCAATTTTTATGTCTTCGTTACGATCGCGACTTTTCGCCCTCTTCAACACTTTCTTCCTTGAACCTAAACACGCTCTCTTCTCGTCGTCGTGTCGAATCATTAAAATTCTTGCATTGCATCGTCAATTTTTTGGTTAGCCTCTCAAATGATAATCACATTAACTTCGCGCCTCACGAGAAGACATCATGACCTAAACTTGATACCCTACTACGTACGTACTAACATGTTCAAATTCAGCTTTTTTCCCCGCTCAATCGGAGACTGGAATTCATTACCTGAGTCCATTCGCTCATGCTCATCCCGAATTATTGCAACCGCCAACCTAGATGCATAATGGTGCTCACCCATGCCCGGCAGCATTTGTATAACTTCTTGTGTATTTTCCTTCATCAGTGTTCTTTTGTAAAAGTGTTCATTTGTGTTTACCGCTGTAAACTCCAATGCATTTTCTGTACCTTTTCTCAACCCACTCCTGCTATAGCGCAAATTGCGCTGCAGTATGTATAAATAAATAAAATAAATAAATAAAATATAGACCACCATCTGGTAGCATGACAAGGTTTGTAATTGAACTCGAGGAAATACTTCTCAAGTACAAAGAAGCTGAGTTGTTCTGCCTAACAGGGGATCGGAACATTGATATCCTAAGCACAAGCAGAATTTCTATTTCAGATTACCTATCTTCACTATCAGCACATGGAATTGAAAACGCGATCACTGCCGCCACGCGTGAATATTTCTTGAACGGTCGACAAGTTAAGTCATGTCTTGACCACATCGCTGTTCGTGCATCGAATCACACTTTGACCTCGTGTATCATTTCTCAGCGGCTGGCTGATCATTATTTAACCACCTGCCGTTTTTCTCCTCACTCCAAACCATCTGGAACTACTTCAAATTTCAGTGATGTTAATAAGATACACGTGACAATAACAGATGAAAGAAAGTTGGATGCATTACTGGCATCTTTTCACTGGGCAAGTTTAATTGCGGACGATCCAGCAGAGGTAGTTTACTCAAAGATGTGCCATAGACTTGACGAGCTCGAAAGAACTTGTACGCGAAAAATTATGCGTAAAAAAAAAAGGTGGAATCATGATTGGCTTAGCCCTGAAAGTTTACGGGCAATCGCGAACAGAGACTGATTTTGAAGACGTTCCAAGCATGCTCCTAAAAACGCAGACCTTCGCTCAGATTACAGAGCCGCCAGAAACGAAGTTGTGGCACTTATTCGATCAGCTCGACGGCTGTACTTTCAACAGCAGTTCAAACAAGCGTTTAAAAATCCTGCAAAGATATGGTCACTGATTAACCATATTCGTGGACAAGACAGGAATGTGCCCAGTTCTGATGTTTTACTAGAAGAGCCTGTTTCAAAAGCTGATAGTTTCAATAAGCATTTCACGCTCGCGGCGGAAATGGCAGCAGCTCGACAAGGCGTAAAATGCACTTTAAAAGAATCTTTGTCAGCCTCCGCATATCTTCCAAAGTTTTCAAAGGAAGATCTTGCCAGGTTAGTGTTTAGCTTGAAGCGGAGTAAGGCCGCTGGAACAGATAGCATATCGGCGGCATTGTTGCGACGGAATTTTGACTCTCTTTCGGACATTATGCTCTTTTCGATTAACGATTTCTTAGAACATGCCGTCTTGCCAGAAAATTGTAAGGCCGCTATTGTAAGACCACTGTTCAAGGGAGGTCAGAAGGATGCAGTTGAGAACTATCGACCGATCTGCTTTGCCAATCCTTTCCCAAATACTAGAGAAATTTCTATTTGAATGCAGGATGTCTTTCTTAAACAAATTTACTGTCTTTTCAAACCATCAATATGGCTTTATTTCATTTCATTTCATTTTATTACCTTAAAAGCCCCATAGGGGCATTACATAAGGGGTGGGCATACATGTATTTATTATACATCATTTTTAAAATCACAGAGCATAAGTAAAAATAACAGAGCATAAGTTACAACACACACGAAAATTAAGTACATAATTCCATCTAGTACACACATAGATAGCATATCCTGTTCATTTTTTATTCTAAAAAATGGTCTGTCAGTCTTTGCATGAATGTAGGTGCACAAGTTATGGCGGCAATTTGGTGGGGCAGGTTGTTCCAATCTGTTGCTGCGCGAAAGAAGAATGAGCCTGAAAAAGTGGTAGTATGAGTGCGAGGGCGGCCAACTTGGTACACGTGCCGAGTGCGATGTGATACACGGGCAGCGGGAATAATGTATGGTGGTTGATTAAGTGAAGTATGATAAAACTTATGAAAAAGAGAGAGAGTTGAGATGCGACGGCGATCAGCGAGTGTAACCAGTCCGGATTCTTTTTTCAGTGATGACACGCTGACATCATATGAATACGTTGAATGAATGAACCTTATGGCACGGTTTTGCACCGATTCAAGTGCGTTGATTAGATATGCTTGATGAGGGCTCCATACGGCACATGCATATTCGAGTTTGGGTCTGATTATGGTCTTGTAGGCTAGTAATTTCACATGCGTGGGTGCTTGCTTTAAGTTTCGTTTTAAGAAACCAAGAGATTTATTAGCAGATGAGATGACGTTAGTAATATGTGTGCTCCAAGTCAAGTCATTTGTAAGGGTAACACCAAGGTATTTATAGGACTGCGCAGTTTCTACGTCTACGTTATTTATTGTGTATGGGTAAGCTAGTGGGTTATGTCGGCGGGAGAATACCACTACTTTACATTTATTTGGGTTAAGTGTCATTAACCAGCAATCGCACCATTGTTGCAAGTGGTTAATATCCTCCTGAAGGGAGATTTGGTCAGACATGTTAGTAATTGCTTGGTAAACAACGCAGTCGTCTGCAAACATGCGAATGTTGCAGGATACATGCAGAGGTAAGTCGTTAATATATATTAAAAAGAGGAGAGGCCCAAGGACAGATCCTTGTGGAACCCCAGAAGTTACCGGTAGGGAAACAGATGGGCTGTTGTTAATAAGAACAAACTGTGAGCGGTTACTAAGGAAAGCTTCAATCCATCGCAATATATCGGGGTGCACGTTCGCTAGAGATAGCTTTAGTAATAGTCGTTGATGTGGTACCTTATCAAATGCTTTGGCGAAGTCTAGGAATACTGCGTCTGTCTGCTGGTTAGTATCTAGATTAGTGTGAAGATCATGAAGGAAAAGTGCCAATTGCGTCTCGCAGGAAAATCCCTTGCGAAATCCGTGCTGTGAAGAATGAAAAAAGTTTCCTACGTCTAAGAATTCCAGGAAGGGGCACCATACATATTCTCGAGGAATTTTCAGATCAGTTGTGCGCAGCATTTGAGGAAAACTCGTTTAGCTGCGCTGTTTTTTGATGTTAAGAAAGCTTTTGATAGGGTTAATCACGGTATTCTTTTCGGAAAACTATACTTACTAGGATTTCGAGGTCCCTTTTTTGCCGTTCTCAAGAATTTTTTGAGCGGTCGTTCTCAAATTGTTAAGCAACCAATCTCAATATATTAGCAGGCTGCCTGTGAAGGTTGGTGTATACCACAGGGATCCAGTCTATCTCCACTACTCTTTAATATATTACAAATGACTTCAGCTTAATAACTTCTAAGTGCTTAATATTTCAGTACGCGGACGACACTGTTTTGCTCACAAGACATATAAACTACTAGACAGCAGTTAATGTGCTGCAGGAAAACGTAAATCGTGCAATGAAATGGTTCGCTGAGAACAAAATTTCAGTGAACACACAGAAAACCAAAATAATATGTTTAGAAGTGCGCTAAAGACAGCCCTTATAGACACACAAGTATTTTTACATGATCATGATTCTCTTGTTGCAAACCCGTTGAATATGTAAATTCGTACAAATATTTCGGGGTGGCTTTCGATAGAAGTTTATCATGTCATGACCACTTGGCTTACGTTTGTGCCAGGCTACGGAAGGTTTCATGGCTGCTCTTTAATATCAAATCTTTGGCTCCAATGTATGATGTGAAAAAAAAGCATAATTTATGCACTTGCGTATAGTGTTCTTAGATATGGAATCACATTATTTGCGTCATGTCCTTCCCGTTGGCATTGCCGAATTGATAGCATCTTAAAAAAACATGTTAAAAGGCATTGCGTATAATTGTCATATCCCATCCGGGCTGGCCATTTCCCGGTTCTTGCGTCTTCATTCCGTTCTCTCTACGTACAAACAGTTGTTCATCGCCACTTTTTTAATTCAGACTTTTTAATTAGATATGATGCTAACCGTGAATTGCGAAAACCTATTCGATATTATGTACCGCGGAGCTTAACAAAGTATGGAAAGGCAAGACTGTGTGCTTATGTGCCTGACATTTTTAATGGCTTACCAAAAGAATTTTTTGCTGTAACCTCTATGCGGAACCTAAAAAAGCATTTGAGAACATTGTGTTGATTGTTGTATTCTTTTACGGTTGTGCTTAGAACTATGAGATTATATATTTTGAGTTTTGTTTCCTTAGAGTTAGCACTGGTGCCCTTGGTACTGGATTTGTGATTGCTTTGTTTTTCTATTTTTTCAGCTGATTATATTGTTCCTTTCAACCAATGTTTTGCTTGTTGCCATTTTTTTACCTCTGCCGGGCCCAGTCCTTCAAGCCTCCTGTTGGCTTTGACGGACCTGAACCTCTCTCTATTCCCTACAAAGTGGCAATTATTATTATTATTATTATTATTATTATTATTATTATTATTATTATTATTATTATTATTATTATTATTATTATTATTATTATTATTATTATTATTATTATACGTGCGTTTGTTCTTGAAATGTAGTTTCTGTGGCACAACACATAGTTATTGGATCGAGCGCCATTTCTAAACAGCCCAAAAGATAATGGTGGAAGCAGGAAGACTCCAACAAGAGATCGGTGGTCATAATTTTGAATATCGTGATCTTGTCACTTCAAATTAAGGGCCAAACAAACGCGAAATAGCCGAAGTGATAAGTCATTGTAGACACCGTATACTGTGCATATAGTCTGTGGTCGAAAGAATTAAGTTTCTGTCAACGATGTCCGTCTGAAATTTCATTGCATTCATTAAAGGGGGAGGGGAACGGATGAGTCCGACTTTTGTTTTTCGCTACCACATGAATTCAACAGTTAATGAAGCCAAGGGAGGCACATGGAAAATTATTGGTTGGTTTTATTTGAAGTGTAGGAATGAATGATAAGGTGATGGGAAATAAAAGTGGACGAAATAAAACAACTTCCCGCCGGTGGTAGCCGAACCCACAGCCCCCGCATTTAGTTTCTGGTAATGTACAGAACTGATACATTGATTTATAGTGCCGTTACGAGACAGCTAGTGACAGTTGCATGTCCTTCAAGATCGGTGTGGCGTGGAACAAACGTTCCGCAGCGTGGTAAGTACACGAACCAATCCGTCGGCTGCAACTCTTTAGCTGCTCATAATTTATATCGATCTCAAATGTCAGTGTTTCTATACCGTCCCACTATATAAGGTAAATAGTAGAACCTCTAGAACGAAAAGAACTCTTTAGATGCCTTTGTTGTGCCTTCAGCAACACATTGACGTGGCTTTGGGAATGAGCTTCTCAAACAGCAGATTTTTAGCTCGCCGTGGTTGCTTAGTAATTACAGTGTTGGACTGCTGAGCACGGAGGTCGCGGAATCGAATGCCGGCGACCGCATTTCGAAGGGGGCGAAGTGCGAAAACACCCGGGTAGTTAGATTCAGGAGTACGCTAAAGAACCCCAGGTTGTCGAAATTATTCCGGAGTCCCCCACTATACGGCGTGCCTCATAATCAGATGGTGGTTTTGGCACGTAAAACCCTGTAATTTTTTCGCGGTAGATTTGAACGTCGGCTTAGTTGGCGGAACAATGAAAGCGTGGGTGGCGCGAAATTACGCGCACTGCGTGGCTCTGTTCTCCTTGTCTACGTACACCATATGTACTGCCCTTACAATGCTTTCATTGCTGTGCAACAGGCGGGGTCGTTAACATACAGTTTTCAGCCCCTTTAATGCGTTCGCATTTTTCTGTGCATAATCTGGGCGTCGTTTCGAATACATTTCGCGATTGCAGCAGCTCGAAGCTTAGCTCACACATCGCTTGTTGCCTTTGACGTTTGCAATGATGACATTAGGTCACACCCTTGCGCATGCGTAAATAGGAAGATTCCTTACTGTTTCCTTCTCTCTCTCTCTCTCTGTTTCGCTTGAGGTATGTTGTGAAAAAATGTTTGCAAAGAGAGCAGAGAAGACTGAGTGCAAGTGGCAGTAGTTTATTTAGGTCTGCGTAGGCGGTATAGACGAGCAAATGACTCAGGTTCTGACAATATGCAAGGCATAACACACAGTGGGGGTCGCGTGCTTTATGCAGAAGTGATAGAAACGGAAGGTTAATTACCGCGATCCAAACCACGATTTTGTTTCTTTTAGCCGCCACTCCAATAACGATTGCATTCTTTCGGCGTGACGCTGCTGTTGTGCGGCGCGAGATAGCTACAGAACGCAGCTGGTACACATTCCCGGCGAGAGCACGTGTTCTCCGGCATGCATGCCTTCGCGGAAAACTTCATGCGTCATATGAAACCTTCGCCGCGCTAGCTCTCCTTTGTCATTATGTGACGCGATTCTATAGTGCGGGTGCGATGCGATTCTAGCATCCAGATTTTTGCAGAATACTCCCGAATCATCGTTAAAAAAGCAAATCGAAAAAAAAAATGTTGGCAGTTTGCACTAGTGGTGCAAGGCTGGCTGACATTGGAACTACTTCCGGCTTTTGCTAAGTATTGCTAAGCTTGGCGAGGTTATACATGGCTTGGCTAAGCTCATACCAAGCGTTGCTAGGTTTGGATATGTCTTGCGAGGTTATGCATGGCTTAACTGCGCTCATTTAAGTGTCGCCAAGATTGGCTAAGTTTCGCAAAGTTTTTGCGAGGTCATCAAGCCAGGCCGGTAAGCCACACAAGCCCTAGCAAGTCACACGCATACAAGACACAGCACGTGCATCACACTTTATTATGTACAGTGCTCAGTACCAGTCGTCATCAACGTCGGTCCGGTCCTCGACGTCCGACCGTCGTCGTGGTCAGTGGCATCGGGGAAGGCTTCGCGAAGCACTTGCAAGGCAGAGCTCTTCTGTTCAAAGTTCCTCACCGAGCTCACCGTGGAGAGATTCACGTCGAACCAGAGAGAGAGAGAGAGAGAGAGAGCAAATGATAAATGAAAGGTAGGGAGGTTAACCAGGACTGAGCCCGGTTGGGTACCCTACACTGGGGAAAGGGAAACGTGGACGGAAAGATTAAAGAAAGAAGAGAAAGTCCACCGGGGATATCGTTCAGTCACTCAGTCCGGATTACAGACGCTGACTCAATCCTGCATCTTTCAAATATCGCAGCAGTGCTTTTGTGGCCTTTTGTAGCTGCGATATACGAGGCCTTGGTCCCAAGATCTTGTTCAAGGTGAACGGTTTGCTATCTAACTGGTTGAGAGCTGTGCAGAGATCTTGTCTTTCATTTTCAAATGAAGGGCAGTAGCACAGTAGATGGTCTATAGTTTCTTCGACACCGCAGGCATTGCACTCGGCGCTATCAGCCATTCCAATCAGAAACGTATATGCATTCGTGAATGCGACGCCCAAGCGTAAGCGGCACAGCATTGTTTCCTCATTACGCGGAAGCCCTGGTAACAGCCGCAGTTGCATAGATGGATCGAGGGAATGCAATCGATGTTGAGTGAAATCAGGTGTGTGCCACTTCTCGAATGTCATACGGTGCGCTAGCTTGCCTAAATGTTGGGCTGCGTCAGTACGCGATAAAGGTATAGAAACAAGGGTTGCTCCTTCGTGTGCTTTCTTAGCAGCGTCGTCAGCGAGGTCGTTGCCGGAGATACCGCAATGGCCAGGCAGCCACTGAAACACGACGTCGTGCCCTTTCGCAATCATGTGATGGTGAATTTCTCGTATCTCCGATACGAGTTGTTCACAGGACCCGCGACGAAGAGATGACAGAAGACATTGTAAGGCCGCCTTTGAATCACAGAATATTGCCCACCGATTAGCCGGTTGGTTGTTAATATAATCAACGGCACCTCGGAGGGCAACAAGCTCCGAACCGGTCGATGTTGTCAAGTGAGAAATCTTGTATCGGATGCTTAGTGATCGTGATGGTATAACCACTGCCCCGGTGGAGCTGGTCTGGGTGGAAGAGCCATCCGTATATATGTGGACTCGGTCAACGTAGGAAGTGTGCAAACAATCCAGAGCTGCTTGCTTCAAGGCCAAGGTAGGTAGGTCGGTCTTCTTTCTTATTCCTGGAACCGTAAGACGCACTTGAGGTTGTTTTAAACACCACAAAGCTGAGGTTGAACGTGCTGATGGTGTAAACCCCGATGGTAGGGAGGCACGACACTTGCTGACCTCGTTGGAGAAGGATGCCTGTGGTCGTCGTTCTGGCAGACAGGCAAGAAAGCTTGATTGAATCCGTGAAATATGACGAACATGGGCCCTGAGCGAGTCAGTGCTGATGTAAGTCGGGATCGGATGGTCTTGAGCCATTATAATGGTTCCAGCTGTTGAGGCGCTCCGCGGAAGGCCTAGGCAAACAGGTAGTGCCTGTGCTTGCACGCTCTGAAGTTCTCGAAGATTTGACTTGCATATTTTAGCAAGCACAGACGCGGCAGCTGTGCCCGACCTCTATGCCGAGTAATTTGCGCTGGAAGCGGCCGTTTGTACGTCCCATGGATTTACGGGCTGGGCATTGGAAGTTCTCGGTGACGCGCAGGCCCGGAACCGATTCCCGACGTCTTCGAGCATTCAGTCGGCAGCGTTCGTTGTCTCTGGGCCGAAACTCGGTATCCTCGCCTCGGCGACGGCGTTTGTCGGCGGCGGTCTCAACGCGATGGGCAGGATCGGCTCTCCTTCGTCGATCGTAGTCCCGCTGAGCCATGCGCCGAGCTTCCTTGTAGGTCGCAGACGCGACAGTCGTGCCCAAACTTCATGCCCAGAATTTCGCGCGGTAATCGGCCGTTCGCAGCCCTCCGTGACTCGGCGGGCTTGACGCTGGAACTTTTAGAGCAGTCGCAGGCCGGGATCGCTTTCTCGGCAAAGTCGAGCGTTCAGGCCCCGACTCTTGCGTTCCCTGAACTGGAACTCGGTACCCTCGACTCGGCGTCGCCTCTTCCCAGTCGCAGCTTCGGCGCGGTGTTCCGGATCCGCTCGGCGGCGACGCATCGCTTCTCGCTTGGCAGTACGGCGCTCTTCCTGGTAAGCCGCTTCTTCTTCGGGCGTCCGGACTCTCTTCGGTCTTCCCATGGCAGCGGCACGTACGCACGGAGTAGAGGAGGCGAGAGGTGTGTCGCCGCGCCGGCTGTTACGAGCTTTTACTCGCCTTGGACGTCACGACTCCGCCCTACGCACCTGGGGTGCGAGGAGGTTACGTGGCTCCGTGCTATCGCAGGTGGTTGCTAGGCAACGCGAGGTGGTGCACAGCTGGGCTGAGATTTCTGCTAACGCTCCACGGCGGAACTAAAAGCTTAAAGGGCCCCTCACCAGGCCCCATAGCAAATTTTGGTTATACGCTGGAAGTTGTTACGTGTCTTCTAGGGAACGTTCTGCCGGAAATATTTTTCAAATCGGCTGATTAATAGCCAAGATAGAAATATTTCAGTGCCGCGAACCCATGATTCAGCAGGCGGGCTTCACCAGGCTCCACTGCCAAGCAAGACGCTCTCTCCACTCGCCCCGTCTAGCCTCCGCAAGGGAAATTCCATAACTGAGGTTTTTTAGCGCACGAAAAGGGACACGATCAGTGGCAAGACGCGGACACAGCGCTATGTCCCCGTCTTGCCACTGATCGTGTCCCTTTTGGTGCGCTAAAAAACCTCAGTTATGGAATACCAACGCGCTCTAACCTACGCTCTTTCAAGGGGAATTCCTTCCATGTGTTCTCCCATACCAGACCTCGATGACCGCGTGACAAATACATCACAAGTCCCGCCTTCGTTTTTCTTTCTCTTTTTCGGCGCTACGCACTTCCGCTGACGGCGCCGCGCGCGAGCCGTTGTCTCGTTTGTGCAGCGCACGATGTTGCGCGCTGTGCACAAGGAAACATGACTAGCGGTATAATTCAGTGCTACACGAATACTGAGGCAGAAGAAGCGGATCGCAGAGCATGATCACACGCTGGAACACGGTAGAGAATGGCCCAGTTTTGGTACTTGAGCACGTGGTAACGACAGTGGTAACAAGCAGACGAAACGGAAGTACATCTCTCTTGCTTCGGTGCGAAGTAAAACAAAAAACACGCAGACATTCCGTTTGTGCATGTGTTTTATGATTTCTCTAAATTTCAATTCGTCAATTCAAGCAACAGATCGCACAGATAACAGAGGTCGTCTTGAATAATTCTCGTTGCCGATTGATTGAGAACCGGCAACGAGCTTGAAAGCTCGTTGCCGGTTCTGCTCGTGGCGTTGCTGTTCGAAAGCTGCCTGCCCCTCAGTACGCATGATGCGTGACCTCCCCATTTCGGAGCCGGAAAGAAGCTGCTGCGCGCGCGCTCGGCTGCGACGGAGAGCAACGACGTCACTACCTCTCTGTTTCTTTTTTTTTTCTCGCGCATGCGCATGGGGTTGCGCCGAAGAAGTTTTCGGCGTACAGGCGACAGACGGACGGACGGACGGACGGACGGACTGACGAACCGGCTAGTCATATACAGCTTCGCTGTAAAAATTAAATTACTAGTGCCACACGTTGAAAACTCGCGGCAAGTGCAGCGCGTAGCTTCAGACGTGAAGCATAATGAATCACGGACACCGGAGCTGGCGGTCTAGCGGTGTCACAAACCACTGACGTGCGCTCCAGTCAGCCCAGCGCAGTGGAAGCATGGACCACGTAAATCGTGGTAGCAGAGAGTGATTGTGAAGAGGAAAATGCGCTATTTTCTGCAACCCTCTAGCGCACTAAGTACTCGCCAGGATAAGAGCTGCTGAGGGGGACGCTCGCCTGAGCGAGCTTATGTGTCGAGTGTGGAGTTCGCTGTGAAGGAGTGCGGAATAAGGACTGATTTCTTGGCGCGCGCCTTCCCCTTACGAGTAGTGTGTGTGCGCTGTGCTTTGAATGCGGTGTTCCCCCAACTGTTCCGACACATCTTCTTTTTGCGTGCTCTAACTTGCACGCGGGCAATGTAACTGTGCGTTTGCCGCTTTACACCCATGACTAATCGGATGTACTGATCATTGTCAGTCGGATAGATCGCCACAACAGCCAGCAGGTGACATCAGACTCATCATGTCGGTGCGATGAAAAACATCGCCAACAGAGGCTAACGTAACTTCTTCAGGCTCCACTTCTGAAATCGCCATTTTGCCGGCTTGCCCAGCATACCTAAGTGACGGTTTAGAGAATTACGGGGAAAGAATGCGACGGACTGAAGCCGTGTAGCGGGCCATCTTCGCGCGCGCAGCTGCAGTTGCGACATTTCATCGACGCCTATATACTGCTGTTTGCATTGCCAAGTAGCCGTATACTCATCCTAATTCTTCCCTCCTGTTACCCTCGTACTCTTGCTGTATGTAGTCATGCTTTCCTTAAGAACCTTTTGGCAATGTCACAGATCGCTCATATCTCGCTTTTGGGCAGTCGGTTGAGTACATATCTTTATTTCTGTTATATGCCATATGCAGATTAACTGAGCAAATAACAACCTACTGATCCCTTTATCTGCGCAGGATACGCCACAGAATTCAAGGAGAGAAAGAAAGGAACTGTGCTCTGGTCTCACCTGGAGCACGGAGTGACACCACTTCTAAATCTGTTTAAAATAAAAGTAGAGATGATGATGGTGGTGGTGGTGGTGGTGGTGGTGGTGGTGGTGGTGGTGGTGGTGGTGGTGGTGGTGGTGGTGGTGGTGATGATGATGATAACAAATTTGCTCGCCGAATAATAAAGCAAGCAAGAAGTTTCAGGGAGCTGAGTACTAACATTTATTTATTTTTGACTGGCTTGTTTCATGTAAAAAAGATCAATGCAGAGACACAGTATGGAAAGCCAGCAAAACACGTGAAAAGCCTTGCGAAAAGTATAATCTGGGAAAATGTGAGGTCGAAGTTGGTTGACCTTATATGAATGACAGCACATTCAACAGTCTCGCCTCGTTTGAACTAGCACTGCAGCGAACTTCCTTTGCGGAAAGCCACAGCTGTGCTTGTTCCGGAAGCTTTGCGCTCGATATCTCATTGCTTTGGCAACTAGAAAACGAGCACGTGACTAAGTGGCATTGCGTGAGCCCTTGGCTGCATTGTTGTGGCCAGTAGTGCATCCACAGTGCGCTTGAGAGTTTTTTCTGCTGTGGTTATGCAGCGGTGTGATGTTGTTCGGGACCAGCACATGTCTCCGTGACATTTGATAAGAACTATACGTATGTGGAGTTTCTTGGTCTGTGCCGAATATTTAAAACCCACATTACTTATAACCCGCATTATTTTATAAGGTTACGTCAGTAGCATGGCTTCTAGAGCATCTACACAGACAGGAATTAGCGGTAGCAAAAGAACATGTCTCTTGGGATCACGCGAAACAAGCCGGCAGCTATATATCCTTTATCTCGATGAGGGCAACAGATGCGGAATGGCTAACGAAGAGCATTCGCCCCTGCATAGTTCGGGCCCCGTCAGTACCAGCCAGCTGCGTCTTCAGCAGAGATGGAAGCCTTTCGTCTTTTTTTTTCTTTCTTTCTTTGTCTGTCTCTCTTTTCCTTTTCTCTTTTAGTGCGGTAGTGGGTGTAAGGCGTGACGTGGTGATTGTGTTTCTGCGTTGCTGCATGCAAAAGGCCGGGCGCGCACGCCTGTATTTGATACGCAAATTACTTGAGTGTCATCTGAATCGGCGTGGCCTAAATGCATGAAGCATAAGTGCGCACGCATGCATGCGCACACGCACGCACGTACCTATTAGGAAACATACAAAGCTGCCCGCGTACCGCCGCATTCAGAACGAAAAACTGCATCCTGGAACTACAGCGGCGCCTTTCTTGTGGTTCTAAAATCTTCTGATTTTTCCCCCACATTGTTACTACCCTACAAACTGCACTATTTTCGTCTGGCGGTTTGCAAACTTCTCCTTCGTCCCGTTGTCTCCACAGAAGTTCAAATCGTACAACCCACGATGTGATGGATTAATTATTTGATTCATTAATTTTGGGCTTTACGTGCCAAAACCATTATTTGATAATGAGGCACGCCGTAATGGGGGACTCCGGATTAATCTTCACCACCAGGGGATCTTTAACGTGTCCCCTATGTACTGGGACACGGGCGTTTTTGCGTTTCACCCGCTAAGCCTCCGTGGCGAGTCCCCAGCGTTGTGAACAGCACTACACATGCTTTGCATGCTTATCCGTTTCTGGGTTTCATTTTGCGAGAGACGTTTCATAGAATCGCAGGATCGAGTCAGTTAATTGTGGACATTAATTACTTAAAGAACGTAGATGACGCCAACTGCCTCAGATTTACGTAAGGAAACGCCCCTAATATAACAATTTTATAGATCGTGTAGGCAAGTGAAACTGTAACGGAAAGCGCGTATCTCAGCCTGCTATTTGCATTGTCTGCTACCCCAGGTGAAAAAGGTTGGAAAGGGTGGGAATAAAGAGGGGTATGTAAACTTAGAGTCACTACAATGTGACAATATAAGAGGAAATGTCAGAGACGTAAATAAAATCCACGAAACTTAATTAGCGATGTCAGGTCTTTAAATGGCGCAGAGAAAATTTCTGCTTTTACATGCTTGAACATGAAGCTAAAGAATTCGAAACAAAATTAGCGTTTATCTGACATCTGGTGTAGCCGACTAGCATCTTTGAGCTTATGGTTGGTTTATAGTTCACACAAAACCAAAAACCGTGCAACGGGACGACGTTGGAAGCACATGTATCCGTCATTTGCATGTGCCTGTAACGTCGTCCACTTACTGTTGCACCGTTTTAAAGTAAGTGTAATATATAATGTGTAGATGTCTCGTTAGGCTTGAGTTCAAGCACGCTGTACGACATCGTTGGAGAGTGTCATTGACAAAATACTGTGTATAGCAGTATCTCGGATTACACGTGCGACTTTTTGTGTTATTTTCAGTAAAACTATTTTGGCGAGCTGCACGCGAACACACACAGAGTTCGGTCTCTCCACGGAAGAACGTGTATTTAGAATGTAATTGAGCCTACCTGCCACGCAAGGCCAGTGTAATTGGCCTTAAAAAAGCGGTTTCTATTTAATATATGCCTAAGGCGAGCTATAGGGGTAGCTGTTCTTTTTCAATCTCTTCTGTGGGGAATCGAAGGTACACGCATATGCATAACAGACACATTCTTCGTGGAATGCCGAGCACGGCCCTTAGCGAATGTTCTGTGTTCAAGTCGCGAGCTTTTTATTGGAGGACGTGACGAAACAACGACAGGAAGCGTGAGGCCTTTACATTCGCTATGGCCATTTTTCCGCCCGTATCCTATGCAATAAAATCTAAACAGCTCGGTAGGAGTGCCAGCTGCGGGATTTTCCATTTCATCTTTTTTTTTTTTCACATCCGTTGTTGCACTGTGAGAACGCCGAGTGCATCTGACTGATGTGTTTTACATATGTACAGAGAGCTTCGCTAATACTTAACGCGCGCTATATTGGTGCGTATTCATCTTATTGACTTTCTGCAGACTTTCTATGTATGTGAACAACGCAAAGATGTCGTCTGCTGTCGCATTTTTGTCTTCCAGGCTACTCACCTTACGGAAGGGCGGCTAGGAGGATAATCGTTGTACGTCCGGTTTACTACCATTAACGGCGGGAAAATACATGTCGGACATAAAGACGACAGAGAAAGAGAGAACGAAAGAACTTGATGGGCACGTGGGCGTGCAGAGGATGATAGAACTGTGCTAACTTGTACCAGTTATCTCAAGGAACTACAAAACAGGACATAACGGAAGTGACAAAAAGCGCAGGCATGCGACTGAACCACGATAAGGGCAGATTGCTGCAGTGATCACTTTCATTCACTTCCCAGCTTGGATTTGGAAATGTCTGGCTTGCCGTTATATACTAACAAGATCCCTACAAGATCCGATACATAAAATAAGCCAGCATGCCATGCACTTGTCCGCAAGAAAAATAGATTGCGTGCTTCTCTTAGCCAATTCAACGCATGTTACAGGAAATTTGACCATTGGGCGCGTTGGTGGATGTTCGTGATTAAAACAGTACCAGTGTGACCAAAGACAGAAAGCAGATAGAAAAGGGCATCGTCGTTGTCCTTATCCATCGGCTTTACTTTCTCCTTTTCTATTTTGGTTTTCTTTCTTTACTGTTCTTTCCTTAGCTTGTTGTTTTCCGCATGTGTAAATCAGTAGAGTACGACGAATGACAGTAAACTGCTTACAGCGAACGTAGCTTATGAGTTCTTCCTTGATACAATCATGTATCAGAGCCGTTCGTTTCATATTAGTTCGCAGTACTCAGAACAGTCAAAGATTTCTGCTTGACTTCGGATAACGCCATACATACACCGCTTTCGAAGCCTGGCGAGCCGTATCACAAGCGGGAACGACGTTCGTTGTTGTTGTTGTTGTTGTTGTTGTTGTTGTTGTTGTTGTTGTTGTTGTTGTTGTTGTTGTTGTTGTTGTTGTTGTTGTTGTTGTTGTTGTTGTTGTTGTTAAACTGGTGAAATTTCCACCCATTCGTTTTACTTATCTGCCAAGTGCAACTCGTTACTTCGTCTTATATATTGTACATCTCTGCGCCAATTTAAGAATATTCTGAACTCGTATGGCATTGTACTACACCTATGCCTTAGTATCGCAGAAGCTGTGAATGTGTCCTGTGGCGACTTTTCCCTTGTTAAGCCAGATAAATATCATCCCCCGCTTCATTTTCCATTATAACTCGCGATACCTAGTAGCAGAAGATTAAAGGATACAGCAACACCTCGGTCTTTTAATTTCTCAAGCGGAGATTACGTGGGTCTTTACACTATCTTAATAATGCGGACTGGTATTGAGTAGTAGAACTAAGAGATGTTAACGACCAAGTCACAGCCTTCACGAATATTGTTCACAATTGAATGAAAAACTTTATACCACTGAAATGTACTAGACGCTCTAAATTTCCCCACTGGTTTTCTGTTGAAATGAAAACAACTTTGAATTTAAAAGACCGTGCTCACAGGAAGGCACAGCGTACAAATCAGTAACACTGCCATATAGATTTTAAGATGTACAGGGCACTCTCTAGAGGTCTTTACAAGCGTGATCATTCCATCTATATTGATTCCATCTATTGATTGATTGATTGATTGATTGGTTGATTGATTGATTGATTGATTGATTGATTGATTGATTGATTGATTGATTGATTGATTGATTGATTGATTGATTGATTGATTGGTCGATCGTGTAACATATACAAACGCAATAAGGGGAAAGAAAAGCGAGCTAGCAATTGTATCCCAAAACGGGATCCGCGACTACCCGCTTGCAAAGGAGAGAGAGAAAGTGAAAGAGAAGAAGGAAAGAAAGTAACGAAAAATAAAGAGAGAGAGTAACGAATGATTAAAGAGAACACACGCTCACGCAAAACACGCGAACACGTGGTGAAATGGAGGCCATTCGCGGAGCCCTAAGATGAGGCCCCAATGTAAGTACATGTGTGCCACCTCCCTGAATTTCATTCTGTGCAGCAAGAACGTGTGAAAATGTGATCTGATTTTTGTTCGCGCTGTGTTTTGAAAACTCCCGTGAGGTATGTGCACGCGCCCTTAGTACTCACACACTGCAGCCTTGCGTTGTCGACGATAACAGCAGGGGTGTCTACGACAAATGTACATACATAGCCAGAAATCGACGAAACTCTCTTCGCGTTGTGATCCCTGTGCGGCACCATCTCCAAAGTGTCACCGTACATAGTGCACTCGTGTCCCAGAGTGAAACACTGCACTTCACTTTCCAGTTGGTCCTTACACTTTACACAAAATGCTTCAAGCTAAAGCGTTCAATAACATGAAAGGCTGAAGTGGGCTGCTCGAATGGCTGTGCTTCTCGACGTGACCAAGCCCATCGCGTCCAGCTTACTTTCCTACAAGAAACTGGCTCGTTTGTGAGAGACTTTGCGAGGGACAAAACCTTATTGCTAATTTTGCTTGTGTATTTCTTACATTATTTTGTAAGTAGTGAGATCTGCGTTTTTTTGTGTGTGTGTTCCTGCGTGCGTGTATTGCATTTATTGCGTTCTCTATTCTTTGTCGTTGCTTTGCTCTAGTCCTTGTGGCCTATCATATTTGCTGTTTCTTTTCTCTTTACGTTTCCCCTTCCTATCTTCAGCTTCTTTTTCTATGTCCTCTTTCCTAAAAAGTAGGCAGACGTTGCGCCCCTCTCACAGGTGACAGTTGTCAGCCTGCTCCCTGCCCATTTCCCTCTCAGTCCATTGTGCATGGGCGTTTTCGTAATAATAATAATAATAATAATAATAATAATAATAATAATAATAATAATAATAATAATAATAACGACAACAACTCATATCTAACACCGATCAAGTTGGTGTTGTCGAGAGGTTGACGTGTCGTTTTCCACACGGAATTGAGCCTTGTTCAGTGAGCTAAAAGGCTCAAAAGATCGAGTTTCAGATCGCTTCAGTAATCTGTTCAGGCATTGTTTTACTCGTATTCATGACCCGCCATGTCCGCTTAGTGACTTTGGCGTTGCGCTGCTAAGCACGAGGTCGCGGGAGTGAATCCCGGCCACGGCGGCCGCATATAGGGAGAGGAGGGGGCGAAATGCGAAAACACCCGGGTACTTAGATTTGCGTGCACGTTAAAGAACCCCAGGTAGATAAAATTATTCTGGAGTTCTCCAATACCGCGTGCCTCATAATCAGATCGTGGTTTTGGCACATAAAACCCCGTAATTCTTTTTTTTTATGTATTCGTATTCATTTCCTGATTCTAAATTAAATGCTATGAATGTAGCAGTTCATCTATATAAATGAAGGAAAGCAAATTTAGCTCCGAGTGAAACTGCACCGGATAGATAGACTCCTTGTACGGGGATGGTTGGTTTTCTTTTTAACCTTTGTACATAAAAGAAGAAAGAAAATACAGGCTACACGAACAGCTGCGTATCACCTTTGTCAAAATGGTGCGATCGCGACCTTACACTTCCCAAAGCCATCTTGAAGTGTGGCCAACAGACGGGGGTATACAATACACAGTATATAATTGTCATGTTTTAAAGCAGAAACCTTTGCATACACACATGAGCGCGTATTACAACCTTAATATGAAAAGCTGTTATTTGCAGTAATGATGAACAGTAGGCAAAAAAAGAAAATGATTTAAATTCTAAGTGACCACTGGATAGTATCGCTCCCGACTGAACTTTGTGCGCTTAAGCTTTCATCCTTTTTGTTTTTGGATACTGCGCACATTAAACCTGTTATATGTGCATGCGCGCTTTACTGCAGTCGCGGCTATCAGCTTTTGTACCCATCGTGGGAGCAGTTTTGTGACCCCATACACACAGCTACAGAATCGCTATTTACGTGTGACACCTGCGTGATTCTCTTGGCATCCTTGAAATTGGCATTCTCTTGGCATCCTAAAAGTCTTAGTCTGTTACAGAAATTTTCTGACGCTAACCAGAAAGAAGCGAAATCTTCTTACTTTTTACCCGAACTGAGCAAATTGCGCATTTACACGCCCGTACGCACAACGGGCGATGCACTTTCCGGAGAACAATCACCGAAATGAGAAATTAAAAATATTTTACGTGACAATGGAAGAGATGGGGGAGTTTCGTTCAATAGTCGGCGAAAACTTCAGTGACCGGCAGATTTTGACGATAGCAGGAACACTAACGAAACTTGTTCTTGGGGAACAAAGTGGAGTGGGCACGCAGCACTTCACCGCGGCAGAATAGTTGCCCCCTCACCTTGCACTGGCCACCATGGTTCGGAGACTGCTGCGGTGCTGATCGCCGTCGGTCGACGCGCTTTCGCCCCTTGCGTCGGAATGCTGCCGCTCGTAGCGCGCTGCTGCGGCGCTCGTGCCACGACGCGGCGCTGCGGACGTACTGTGCGTCGAAGCGGCAGGGACGCGGTGGCGCGCGCGCTCGCTCCAGGCTGCAACAGCTGCGGCCGGCTCGGGGTCATGTGACACGCATCGGCGAGGACGTCGGAACGTCGTCGAAACGAAACATGCGAGCGAGACGGAGATGCACAGGCTACAGTATGATACTGCCGCATGTATTTTGAGTTGGTCAGTTTGGTTTTTCAATAATTAGATGCGGTTTAGGAGGTGTCTTTTCCTGTAGGAGAACGTTGGTAAGAGGCGCTGGCTGCCACTCTTCTCTAGCTTGCGCAGAAAATGACAAACTGCAGAAAGTGTCCCCAAACTAAAAGAAAAAAAAACATTTTGAAGGACGCTTAAGCTTCGCCGTTTGAAATGGAAATTCAAAGATCCCTCACTGCTTTTCACGCATCCGGACAACTGCAGCTTATGTACCCGCAATGTTTACCGGGAAACGCTGCAGCCAGTGGCGTAGCTAGGTCGTACGTCTGGCACCCGGGGCCCTTAGCTCTTCTGTCACCCCCCCCCCCCTCCCCGGGTGTAGTCGACGAAGGCGAGGATATCTACAATTTTCGGGTGTCTTCAGAGGTATATGACACCCCCCCCCCCCCCTACTGGCCCCGTGCACCTGTTGCTACGCCACTGGCTGCAGCGGAGAACGCACACGCACGAAGGCGAGTTTTCGTAGGGTGCCTCGATGCCTGCCCGCCGCGCCGCCGTTCAGGGTGGTGACAGCCCCGCGGCGCCGCCATATTGGTTTGAAGAAGCGCCTCGCGCGCCCGCCAAGCTATCGTTGCAGAGGGCAGGATTCTCACCAATCGCATCGGAAGCTGAAAATTTCTGGCATGTGTGGAATTATGCTTTCGTGCTGAAATACAGAGCTCATATTCTGTTGTAAAAAAGCACAGTAGTCATGTTGGCAGAGCGCTCCGGTGTTACAAGGAGAGGCGATTGGCGAGTCGGAATGTTGAGTTTTCACTGTCGCAATATTATTTCGTTTGGACGGTGGAAAATTTTTTGACAAAACCGTTTGAGAAATTACACAACGCTTATCTGTTCACGTGTTGGTAGGCTCCCTCGAAACTTTGAAGAACATGTTTCGTTTGCTGCGTTTAACAGCAGTTCACGGCCTTATATCACAGAGTCCCAGCCGTATTTTTATTTCACAGTGATCCTGTACACGATGAGCCTAGATTACACATGAGCTACAATTTTGAGCTTCCAATTAGTGTATTGGTGGCATAATAGCACTCTGCATAAGCATATCTCTAAAGCAAATGCGGAGGTTCAAATGTGTTTTTAATGACAGCGGTCGTTTCATGCACTCAGTGAGGTTTACAGAAAACAGGTAGCTTGCGAAAATGTATATAGACTTTGCAACATAAATTTTATTCAAGGTTAGCACCAGCGACTGTCTTGCTGCCATATCCGTCACATGAATCATCAGGCTGCATCAGCCAACGCAAATAGATGCGTAGCCTCAGCGTTACAAAGCGCTCAAGTAGTCTTTTGTTCAGAGTGGGGTGGTCACTGCAGTGCACCGAAAAAGGAGGTACACATTCTTCCAGGATGCGCCTCAAAGTTTTCATGGGGCTTTTCAATCGGCATATGTCACTTTCCTCAGAAAACTTTTTGAAGGCACTCTCCCAGCTTTCAACGAGGCTCAGTACTCCTCGACTAACGTAAGTAAGGTTCCTTCCACCACTCACATATTCCTTCATTTGTACAAGAGCATGTTCCTCTCCTACTTCTTCTGCAGTAAGCGCATTTGTGCACACAGCACAAGAAGTTACAGATGACAGCAGTGGCCTCACCAGAAACCCTGCTAGATGGGCCACAATGTTGCTTTCAATATGAGAAAGAGGCTCAAGATCTTCAAAATCAAAATCATTTACGTCAACTGGGACTTCTTGCTGTACGTGCCTAATTTCCGCAGAAAAAATGTCTACGAGGTACTCACTGTCATCAATGTCATAACTGGTGGATTTTGGCACTTTCAAGAACTGGCTCACGGAAAGAATCTTTATGGCATTTTTCACGTCATATATGGACTCGGGACTGGTTTCAGCATTCTTATAACAGAGAATAAGTTCTCCAGGCAGTCCTGTGCAAACCGTCCTGCTAATACAAACTTGTATCCACATTCCTTCAGGAGAAAAATGTGCAGCTGCAAAATAACATTCGTCGACATAACAACACCTGCCTGGCATGGCTTCCATACCTTCTTCACACCAATGCTTAGGCTATTAATGACCTCAACAGTGAGGTTTAGCACTGAAATTGCTTCCCTGTATTTCTCTTCATTCATGAAGCTAAGAGCCACAACTGGGTGGCGAGCTGTCATCAGGGAGTACCACTTTGAGATCAGTTCAAGGAACCACGCAGTTGTCTCAGCTTCAGGTGGTAGTAGCCGCTGCTCGATATAATACCGAATAGCTGCAGGCGACTCTCTAAATAATTGTACAGTTATTCCTACTTTCATTTTTGTAAAGTGCCCAGTGGACACATGCACATGGGTTAAATTAGGTGCAACTTGTAGCTGATCGCTATCTAAGTTCAAAAGAGCCTCAACGTACGTGTTCGACTGTTATTTCAGTTGTCGGTAAGTTGAACCGTGAAACTATCTCGCTACTCAGGTGCATCGGATCTTTCCGAACAAAATGTCCCCTCACGTTCTTCAGCACATGGGCAGGGTCTGGCATAAAATGTAGTGTCTCGTTGCTTATGAAGGGATGCGGCACACTGGACACTGTAACAGCGTTGCGAGAGCTGCTTAAGTTCAGTGACCTCCACATCGCGCGGTTGGAGCTTCCCATGTCAGAAGTGACACACCGCACACGAAGGCCAATGTCTGTGCAGAGCTTGATAAGGTGGAATACGAAGTCCTTGAGCACATCTCCACTGACGTAAGCACCTGTGTAATGAAAAGCAATTACTTGTTTCCAACGGGTATTTGTGCCACCCACCATAAAGACAAGCGCATGCTTTGCTGGGTGGTCAGATGAAGGCAATGTTATCATTCCAAGCAGAGTATCGTTGCCACGGTCAAGTTCTATCCCACTCCGGATTTCCATCTCATCAAGAAATAGTATGCAATCTTTTTCAATATCTTTCATTGAAGATATTTTTGTTTGCATTGCAGACAATATTTCATGCAGCACGCCAGGCTTGAAAGACAGATGCTGCAATCTTCTACATAGTGTGCGCCGTGATGTCATGGGGTAGCCTTGCTCTATGAGGAGGTCATAACCTGTACTTCCACAGGCGAACTTGAGTTGCAGTGCCTTTTTTTACTGTGTCGGCACTCCACGTGCGACATGTTCTATCCTGCCTTTCTAGAGCTGTCTTCTGGTCTTCGTTCAGATAGTTCAAGTTGGCAGTCAACATTGTGACCTTTGTTTCCAGCTTGGCTGCTTGCCTCGTAGCAGTCCTCATCTTCTTTTTAGCGACAGACAGACTTTCCTTAAGCTGAGAGTTTTTCTTCTGCATGTCCCGGAGAGCTTTCCGCATTTCGCTTGTTGACAGTGAGTCAACGTCCAGGATGTCACAGTGCTCCTCCTGTTCCTCTTCTTCTGTGCTATCACTGATGCAGAGTTTACCTGTGTCTAGCTCCTGATCGTTGGGAGATGAAGGTCCGGGTGAGGCAATATCTGTCGACTGAAATGATTCGGTAGCTGAAGTTGCAGAATCAGCTAAACTTCGTCGCCTCACAGGAGGTTTCCTGCATTTCGGTTGCGCTGCATGGAGAAATAAAGGCATTCATATTCAATACGCATAACGCTTGTAATTGGAAGTAACACAGTGACTCACAAGAAATCATTACTTACGTCTAAAATCAAAGAGAGTCGGAACTGCAGTAGACTTCAGCAGCCGCCGCCCGTCTTGTCTGGCATTTTCGTACTGGTCAGGCTCAAAGTGACGCTAGAAAATGTTAACACGGAAGCAATCTTAGAGACATGCAAGCACACAGAGTAAGCGGGACAGGCACTTCATGCAGAGGCACTTATATTCACGAAAGTGTCATATTGACACCACCGAGCTGATCACTGCTAACATTTTGGTTATTTACTGGGATGCTGAAACAAATTCGCATCATCGAACTTTCGGCTTATACCACCGCGATTATTCACGTACCGCTATCAGGATAGCAGTGAAGGTGCACTGAGTCGCGACACGTTGCGCGCACAAAGTAGAGCGACATAAGCATGCGCACCTGCAGCTGCAAACAAACAAGATAGAACAGTAAAGGGAAAACTACCGAAGGCACCTAAGTCTCCCTACATAGGCTTTCCAAAAATATATGACTAAATAATGCAGCGTAATCAGCAATTTAATTACAATACTAACAGTAATTAATTGAAACCTCTAATGATCGCAGCGTAGTTATACTGGACATAAGCAATCCAACGATATAACACTTGCGGCTGTATACTAAACATAGGCTGCACAGCCACCGCGGACACCTTCTGTACACGTCACGTATGAAGAGGAAATGCCACGCGTTAAACGACGGCCGACCAACTTAGACAACTTCCCTATCAAACTCCGAGGCACAAGCAAGCTTCGATCACATACCTCGCATATCTTAGATGTGTCAGTCGCTTTCCACTTCTCCAGCTTCACTTGAGCCTCCCACTTCTTTCTTCTCTCAGGGTCTCGGGGAAACCGAAAAGTCCGCAGTCCTTTTTTCCATGAGCCGGTGCACAGCGGAACGCAGCAACCCGTCATTCTCTTATCTTGTTCACCCACCCACGGGTGAACGATAAGAATACTGTTACACTGCAAGAGCGTGTGCGAAAATATTTTCAATGTCGGTTGCTCACGAGAGCACGAAAATGCCGCCTCACCAACTCGTCGACCGCACGGGAGACACGAGCAGCGGGCAGCAACGTCGAACCAATATGGCGGCGCGTCTGCCGAACGGCGGCGCGGAGCGGTACAAAGGCTGTCACCACCCTGGAACGGCGGCGCGGCGGGCAGGCATCGAGGCACCCTAAGTTTTCGGGTATAAAGGCGGCCTCTTGCGTGGGCTGATTTCTTGTTACTGTTTCGCACATTTAATATTTCAGTCTGAGAAGGGCCTAATATGAAAGGTATGTGCTGTCGGTGTATTACTATTTTTTTTACGTGACATTTGTTTGTGGCTGTCATTCTCAAAATTCTGAGGAATAACTTTGTAAAGAATGAAAGACAAGTTATGAACAACTTAGGTGATAAAAGTATGGTTGGGTATGCGTGCTTCCATTGGCGTAGCCGGGGGGGAGGTCGAACCGCCTCTCCTCTCCCACGGAACACAAGGTTTCAGGAGGTGGGCTCCGAAAGAGCGACATGGATGAAAGGGATGGTCCGAAGGGGGAGGAGGGGGTTGTCATGTCGTACAACTTTAGAAAAAAAGGAGATGCCCGCCCAGATGACCGAAGCGCGACAGCCGATTGCCTACGCGATTAAAATAGTCCCGCTAGAGAAACCGTGCTTCTAAGACACGTAATTCTCGATTTAAATGCACACTTTTGTATTTTGATGACTGGTTCGGTACAGCTCTCATGATTGGAATGCTACAGCACTTGCCGGATCGCGAGTGAAAAATAACCTCATGCCATCTCCAACGCTGAGCGTCGTCTGCTTTTTAGCTTCATTGCAAGGGACAAAAGTAGAAAGAGCAGCTCGGTATGGCTTTTGCCCTGGTGTGCATCTACACGGCATATTTACTACTAGTTTTCCGAGCTTAGAATGAATCAGTTGATATTTAACAAGTGGTTTATAAAAAACACAATGTATTTATCGAAACCATTCCAAACCTGGGGCGAGGAGACGATCTAGGCAGGAAAAGCCCAAAAATGCTTCATTCATCGTTTTAAATTAATGCTCTTGGTTTTAAATAGAATAATTTTTTTTTTTGGTCTTGTGTTTTCGCAAACTTACTTTCAAGAATGTGATAGGGTTTTTTCCCTTCCTTTTCATGATCTTTCTTTCTTTCTTTCTTTCTTTTCTTTCTTTCTTTCTTTCTTTCTTTCTTTCTTTTTTTGCAAGCCTACAGTCTCGCCAGTTCGCGTAGCGTAGCGTAAGCGATGCTCGCTGCAACCTTTCGTCGCTGGATCACGGCTCAGAACGCACGCGGCACAAATGGTAAATCGCAGGCTCGCAGTTATATTTCCGGCACGATAGACCACCACAGACAGTTGGGGAATTCGCTCTGACTAGGGGCAGACGCACTCGAATGACGAGATTCGGCCCAGCTTGAGGGATCGCCAGCCGTTTGTGCGCAGGCGCGAGTAAGAGCGGGCGTGAGAGAGAAAATCTGGGGGATTCCTCAAATAAATGTCTCGTGCAAGGTGTCCACCAAGTTGACATTTTCAAATTCCCTCAGTTTTCCAGATTTTCACTGAGTGCCTTTGCAAAATTTCCCGAGTGACACAGAACTTTTCTGTCAACACAGGTTGACGCCACGTCGCCCGATGCAGTCACTCTCTTGTAAGCATGTTAAAAAATTAAAAAAAACTACCTAATCCAGTTTGAATAGTAAGGAGTAATGTTTATTTTATTCAAAACAGAAAATTAAAGGCAGGTGTTAGTAAAATGCACAACGAATCTTGGAAAATCTTGGAATATCTTGGAAATCTTGGAATATCTTGGAAAATAAATATGGTAAAGCCCACTGCAAAGTGAGTCTAACATATTCAAATACGAATAAAAAGAAATGCGTAAAGAAGCAAATATTTTTGAAAATGAGTTATTTCCGTCAACTGATAGCAAGCTCATTGGTATTAGGCCCAAACTTTGTCGCAAGTGAGATTTTTTCTCAACAAGTCAACCTCAACTGTCCTGACATACTCTCTGCCCGCACACAACGCCTCAGTGTTGCGTTTCACTGCTTTACAGAGTTAATTTTGGTTTGGATGAGGGTCACTTGCATCTCGGCGTCAGCCAACGCTTTCCTTTTAGAGCTCAAGTTCCTTCAAAAAAGAAGCGGCACAGTTCATATCCCGATCATTCCTCAATGCGACGATCATTTCTGTTCTCGTTCCGCCGCGTGTTCGCTCCACAGACCATTTGAAGCACCCTCTTGGTGAGTTCAACAGTCAACGTCCGATTTTTAGACTCCCTAGGGGCCGCGAAAATGTCTGAAAAAGATGAATGCATGCCTTTTACTGCCTCCAAGGGCTCAAATCGCCACAGGCACGTCCAAAAAAGCTCTGACGACCTGCCAGTACATTTATTAGGCATATTGGTTCTCGTACTGTGACAGGAGACAGCGGGTGCATTCGTGTATAATAAAGGGAATACATACTGTGCCCCGTGACAATTGCCCCTTCCCACACTTGTTAAGCTTCACTGCAATACTTGCTTCGCTTCGTATGCTTCGTATGCTTCGCTGTGCAACATTTCTGTGCTGAGGCGAAGCTGCCTTTTGGAAACCGGCATTATGCAATGCGTCATGCTTTCAATTAGCTTCGAAGCCAGTAGCGAGGACTGCAAATGCGGAGTCGGTGCCATTGCTGACAGCGGCGAATTCTTTCAATGAGAAACACGGCACCTAACGGCAAGAACCTTAATAGGGAACGTCGAAGCAGCTAGGCCTCGCGCAGCCGCGGTAGTGGCTACGGCTGCCAGCGGATCTGCGCGCGAGAGCGTGGTTCGAGGCGGCGAGATAATCAAAACGGCCGTGTTGGCTTTGATTATTGCCGTTTCGGACCTGCGGGTGTGGAAAAAACTCCGGCAAATCGGACGGCGATGGGCTCTTGTGTCAGAAATTTCAGACGCTCTTATACATTGACTCGATGGGGTACTTCGTGGTGCCGCGAAGCCGTCCGCATCATCGGGCATGTCCAAAAAATCGGGCGTCCGGAAAATCGGTCGTTGACTGTACACTGGCAACTCCTCCAGCCGACGACACGGCATCAAAGGCAATTCGTTACAACTGCTCTCTTTTACTCGAGCCAGCATTAGGGTGACTTTCGTCCGCTTTCAATAATATGATAGCTAATTTTCCCTGATAGAAGCACAAATTCCCTGAGTTTTTCCTGATTATTCAAAATCCCTGAGAATTCCCAGTTTTCTCGGTTGGTAGACACCCTGCTTGTTGGTCACCCACCGGCCGTCCGGCTCGTGACGTCTGTCTGAAGTGCGGTTTCATTGGTTCAGGCTCGTGTGCACGCGCCTTGGAGAAGTAAACGCCCCTTTTTTTCTAAAGTTGTACAGTTTGCCCACAACCACTATAATAGTAGCGTTTCCTTACCTTCTCACGTCACCTTTTCCCTCCCCCCGCCCCCTTGTATTGCAACTGCGCACCCTGTGGGTCACTTCAGTCAAAAACTGACACCGCGAGAAGAGGCGTTTAGCACCTCGGAGAAATAATGTTTTTGCATGGAATGAACAATTCAAAAGCTGGGATAGGATATTCAAGGCGCTAAATTCTCGGTCAAGATCGACCATGGCCCTCTTGCATGGCTGAAGCAAAGGTCGGAAAGAAACGAGAGACGAATGACATGGTCGCATTTGGCCGGAATAGGTATGCAGACGAGCTGGGCCGGAGCCATGAGCCCAGAGTTTTTTTTTTTTTTTAAGAACC
Organism: Dermacentor albipictus; assembly: GCF_038994185.2. NCBI lineage: Eukaryota > Metazoa > Arthropoda > Arachnida > Ixodida > Ixodidae > Dermacentor > Dermacentor albipictus. Next base: position 154,303,979 of record NC_091825.1, on the reverse strand, counting down.
GTGTTTTGTATGCATCGCTGGTAATGTTATTAAGTTTGGAACCTAATTATGCTTAGTACAGAGCTGACCACGACTATAAATGAGGAAGACAGAGAGATGGGTAAAATATTGTAAAGCGATACGAGGATCACATAGCGTCCGGTAGGCGTGTCGCTCGGGCACACCGACGAGTGTGTCTGCGCGTGTGCCTGTGCATTCCCAGGGAGGTGCATGGACACAACGAAGCGAGCCCTCGGGCTGCCGTGTGACATTAGCCATCACAACTAGAACGATCCCCGAGGCCGCGACCAAACATCAACGCTTCGGGCCACCTGACATCTGGTCACTCTCAGGTCGGATCTCTTGGCGGCAGAGGTGTTGGTTACGTCTCAGCTCCATCAATGGAGTTAATTGAACGTTTGCCACATGTCAAACCACCGCACCTCCTAACCATACGTCAGCGCGGCATGGACAACGACTAAAAGCGCTCACCTTTCCCTTCCTCCCCCATTACCTGGAAGCCGGAGAAAAGGATGAACAGGAGGGAACCGGTCAACGAGTGGATAAGTGCAGAGAGAGAGAGAGAGAGAGAGGATGCACAGAAAAGCAGGGAGGTTAACCAGAGGCACTTCCGGTTGGCTACCCTGCACGGGGGGAAGGGTGAAGGGGGATACAGAGTCAAAGAGAGCCGAAGGGGGAGATGGAGAGAAATAAAGACGAGCACGAACAAACCGCGTACACTACAGAGAGGTAGGGGGCGGCGTTCTTAAAGTCTTTCGTGAAGCCCCGCAGACCGCAGGAACATTAATAACGCGAGTAAGGCCTTCAGCGCGGATGTTATCTGGGAGTACTGACCTAAAGCTTTGAGTTCTGATAGTGGGCGATTGTCCAACTGGTCCAGTACTCTGCACAGCACTTGTCTCTGGGCACTATATCGCGGGCAGACACATAATATGTGCGAGCGTCTCATCGATGTTGCATGTGGCGCACGTGGGGCTGTTGACCATTACAATAAAGGAAGCATATGAGTTCGTAAATGCAACGCCTAGCCACAGACGGTGCAGCATGGTCTGTTCACGTCGTAGTAACCGATAAGTGCAATTAATTAGACGAGTCAAATCACTTGGCAGGCTGAGCGAAGAAGAATGCGTGCCAACCGGCGGCTGCAGAATTCCACGAAAGGCCCTCAGCCCGATCTTCAGCTTGCAGACTGTGCTAGGAACGGGGCGGACCATGACGAATCAACGAGGTGCAGCCAGATGATTTCTTTTTGCCACAAATTCCAAACCAGTTTCTTCGAGGCGGAGTCAGTGCGGGTTATGTATGGGTGGTATCGCAACGAAGTTGACGACGGTGATTTGCTGCTGGACAGTCTTCAGATCCCCTAGTCGACTCGCCTAAGGAAGACGACGGGATTAAAAGACGCCCTAAATTGACGCGTTTCATTCCGCGAGCACTGCATGTTATATCTAAGTACACGAGCATTTTTCTTACTCCATTAGAATGGGGCGCTGCTGCCACGGCCGGCTGTACCGAACCGGCGACCTCGTGTTGGGCAGCAGAATATACCACAGCCAGAGCTGCGGCGGGCAGCTCGAGGATACTGGGGGTGAGCTGACCGCCCCGCAAAGCACGCTCTGAAAAACGTGCGTAGAAGCAGCCGTTATGAAACAGCCGTGTCGTCGTCACTAAATGTTTCTTGCAAAAGCAATCGTCGTCGAGACACGCGTTTTGCCTCGACGGTCGACCTCATTCGAGCTAACGCTGCAAGGAACGGCCCTTTAGCTTAATTTTTTTAACCTTTAACCGCCATTTAGCGCGCTGCTAGCATATTCCACGACGTCGGTATCGCGATACAAGCGCGCGCGCGATGTGAAATCGAAAAAACTGGAATGCGGGGTCACATCAAATGAACGGCGAACCCTGCTGCCCTCTATAGCAGTCCGTAACGACATGGCGCGTATAAAAAATCGGTATTGAAACTCGAAAGGGGTTCCGACGCGTTACGTAGTACTCGCCCGTGGATTGCAAGTCACGCAGTTTGCGATAGCACGTCGCAAACACGACGGCGGCGGGGTGTGCGCGGAGCGGCACTTTCGTCCGCGTGCCCCATCTACAGGCGATGCGGCTGCGGGCGGGATCGTAATCCTCAGTGCGATCATTTTCCTTCGGGTTCCGCGTTGTTCTTTGATTTCCCTCTCTCCTTTTTTTAAATTCTTGCAGACCAGCGGTTGCGCCAAGTTGTTGATCTTGGCGATAACGGCTGTTGCAGTGCAGTGGCTACGAGCGATGACGCACAAAGGAAAGACGCCTCGGCACAGCCGCGCATGCCCTAACAGCTGAGAATCGTGCTTAAATTTGGCGTTAAGAAGCGACCGCCGAGAATCCCGCTCGTCATTCTACGTTCCACGCCGCAGCCGCAGCCGCCCGTGTCGGCTGTACTGGCTGTACCTCGCATCCTGCAATACATGATCTGGCAGCGACGTTAGGCGCGGTGTCTACCAGTTCACCGACCACGGAACCATGGATTCCGACAGCCATGGGTTTCGCCGCTGGCTCCTGATGTAACGTGTGCTTCGAAGCTTTTAAGTCGCGGCTGCTCTACTCATGGCCTGTACTTCTGCAAGTGTTGTTGCGGGACTCTTTTGCTCCGGAATTCTCGCACGGCCCATTGGAGCTCCCGGAATACGTATGCGACGCGCGGCGACCATTCCATCCGTTCTCACGCACGAGCTGTCTCGTCTGACGCCAACGCCGTCTCGAGCCGTTGCTGCCGATAAGTTTCAAGTCGCGCCTGCCGCGGGTCTTTTCTTTTGTGCGCGTTCCCGCGAACTGACCGTGCCATTTAACCGAGGGACAACGAAGCAACTGTCGACGCCACGTCTCAACTACCTTACAAGGTGAGCCACTGTGTGTGTGTGCGTGTGCGGGTGTGTGTCGCAGCTAACGTTATATAACGAAGCTGTTCAAAGAAAGAAAGCTCAAGAATTCAGCGTGAAAGAAATTATTGTAAAACCTGTGGGTTTCTATCGTCTGAATTCTGGCAACTGGACACCGTATAGGCCTTCACTGTCTTGCACTCGAACCCAGCGGCTAACGTTAGATGGCGCTGCACTATGAGCGCTGTCTTGCACAGCAGAGCCCGGGCGGCGCGCTTAGACAAGGCTGCTCGCCTCTGTACTCCCGTGCCACTGAGTATTTTGCGCCGTATTCTGATTTACAACGCTACCTTAGCACCACATCAATGTGCTCACGATGTAACTATATATCGCACAGCTTTGCGCAAGGCGGTCTTCGAAGTCTCGCGGTGAAACGCCGCGCAGTCCGCGGAAGGCGTTGTCGCGTGCTGTTGTGCTGCTGGCATATTTGAGGCGCTTGTTTGTCCAGTAACTTTAGTGGGGTAACGGATGACGCCACTTTCGTCGGCAGTGAGACGTCCGAGCCCGTCCTTTTACTTCGTTTTGAGACGGAATTCCACGGTAACGATGACTAAAGCCCTGCGAGCATGCGCTTTTATCATTATTTTTTTCGACATGAGTTGGCGTTATATTCGTAACACGCACACAATGTATGTGTGTATGTTGCCCCTTTACCTGTTACATCAGATCCAACTTACAGAATTGTGATATTATTTTTCCTTGCTGATTTAGAAAATTGTAAACTTGGTAGTTTCGTTTTCTGAATTTTTTTTTCCAACATTTAAATAAAAAATTGTAAACCAAGAGACACTAGATTTTAAGTTTCTCTTTTAAATGCAACAAATCTCTTCAAATTTGGTGGCGTGATTGCCGATGAAAACGAATTCTCCTTTTACATATGTTTAGATAGGAGCACTGTCACCCGTTACCTCGTCTTGTTTTTCCCTAATTGTACAGCACTTTTCGTGCAAAATTGCAAACTGGAAACAAGAGTCGCAAGGAGTTGAGAAATTAAGCGATCTACTAAGGGAGAGAGCCAAGACAACAGCCAAACAGGAAGAAACGGCCAATATTAACAAATTTAACCGTTGTTTATGAAAATATTTGGATCAACATCTCTTTACTTAAAAAGGAAGTAGAGAAAACGCCGCGGGAAGTGGAGAACAATTCCGTGTGTTTTGAATGACTGTTCTACAATTACCAGTCGAGCCGTTTGACGTAGCCACCTCTCTGCTGTGCTTAGGTATAGGGGGTTTTTCTAACCTTCCGCGGTGGGCGCAGTACCTCTAGAACCGCAGCGTCCTGCGCTCTGCGCGGTTGTACGGGACTGGCAGCCATGCAACGTTGCACAACTTCCCGAATAACAATACGAGTCAGTTTTGGCATTTGGTAGAGCAGTAAACGAGGGATCCAAAAGAACGCACACACTGGAATGTGTGTGCGTTACGTTTTCTGGGACCGCAAGTCTCACGCCCTCGCTTCCGCGCTTTGTATTCGTGGTCGCATTCTCGTGCGATACGGTACATTTCAAAACGCGCTTGCTTACCATGACTTTTTTATTGCCCCAACAGTAGGTGAAGCCCGTGCAACGAAGTGACCATGGCACTACTTTGAAGGACAACGCAGCAACTCTCGTCGCTACGTAGCTTCGGCAGCTAACTCACGAGGTGGGAGTGTGTATAGCTTGCGAGGGCGGCGCGGCTATTAACTTCTCCATCAAAAACTGATTGACAACATTGGCAAAATATGTGCAGTTAACGGTAGTGCTTCATTATAGGCACGAGCTTCCTTGGACGGCCGCAGCCACATCGGGTCGTCGCCGTGACGGAAGCGGAGAGGACGGGGTGGGGAGATTGTAGCTTCAGGCTTAGCTAACACTAGGCAGGTAGCTGACGCTGCGCAGGCCACAGCTGGCAGGGGTCCTCTCTCGTTTGCGACACGGACGTCGGCCCGTTCCGAGTGCTATTGCTTCCCGGCCACCATTTCGCGTCCACGTGCGCGAACGGGTGCGAAATGTGGAATCGCGGAAGTAAATGGCATCCGGAATTAGTGTCAGGTTAATCCAGTGGCGCTTTTCTTCCAGAGCGGCACTGAAGAACGGACGTTGCCTTCGGTCCGCAGCGCGGCGCGTTGCGGCTAAAGTAGCTTTTTCCTATTTGTGCCACGACACACGGACCATTTTTGAAGACCACGGCTCGCGCGACGACGCCTGTAATGGTGAGTACCTACTCCTTCCTTGAAAAGTTGCCCCTTTTTAGTTCCGGGTACACAACCCAGGCCTTCGCGTCTGGCGCACTCCAGCAACGTCCCTTCTGCACTGCCGTGTCCCAGACGGATGACGTTCAGCGTATGTCGTTCCGCGGCTCACCAGCTGTGCACTCGGCTCCAGCCTCACAGCCACTGGCTTCCTGCTGCAGAAACCTGCGCTACCCGCCCTGCAGTACGTCGACTGCGAGTAAGTAAATCTAGTTTTTCCGACCCATATTGTGGCATTGTACTGACGGGTGCCTAACACGACGCCTCCTTGTCGTTTCAGTTTCCCACAACGGAGTTTCCTCTGCCCTGCCGTGTCCCAGACGGATGACGTTCAGCGCATGTCGTTCCGCGATTCGCCGCCTGTGCACTCAGCTCCAGCCTCACAGCCAGGCCAGTGGCTTCCTGCCGAATTGAGAAACCTGCACTACCCGCCCTGCAGTACGTCGACTGCGAGTAAGTAAATCTAGATTTTCCAACCCGTATTCTGGCAGTGTGCCGACTACTAATTAACAACACGCTTTCTTTTGTCGTTTCAGTCTGCAACCCTCGTCTTGACATCCGCTGCCAGTCAAGATCTGTCTCCCCTGCCTAGTAGGCGATGACGCCTAGTGCTGGCCGCACTACGGCAGGCCTTGCTCTTGCGACTGTTTAACACCCTGCTACACCCAACGATGTTGAGCTGCAGGAATAATACCTCCTTGCGTGCTCCGTGCTGCCTCGAGGATGGTGCACAACTACGGAGTGATGATGTGAACACCGACCTCGACATCCTTGCAAGACAGCTTCCCGCCCTGTATACTATACCTGCATCATGGCCGCTCATTGAAGACGCATATTGAGAGCACGTGCGGATCAAACAATTGCAGATATCGCGCTGGCTCATCTGTGGTACACTGCTCAGGGTCTAGCAGTCGGTTTGTCTGCGGGATTCTTGCTCGTGCACGTTCACATTCTGTGCTCTGTAATGGTACGCTGATGCTGGTTCGCGTTGCGAAGTAGCGCGCGCATGTGTTCGTATGAGCATGTGAGTGTGTTGATGCATGTATGTTGTCTATTGTACGCGCGTGCTACTTCGCTTATTTTAGCTGGTGGTTGTCATAATTTTAGCTCGTGTGTGTCCTCACTTCCATGCAACTTTTGATGGCTTGTTTCGTTCAATCCGTGAATTTCTTCAGAAAGGTCATGGATGATTTCGTAGTGATGGTGGCCAGTCTTGTCGGAAACCCATCCAACTTTGGCATTGGGCATTCCCCTTACTTGATGTCCAGTCGTCCACTCGTTGATTTGTCCATGGCCTTGTCATATTGTTTTCTACTCGACGGGGTCAGTTGCTACTTTTTCCTTATCCACTTTTTTCTCATTTGATCAATTCATGATGGCTAATGCGATACATCAGCGTACCATTACAAAAAGCGCATGGTGGGAATTAAAGGCAATAAAGCATCTACGTTCGATTGTGAGGATCACAATTATGTGAGCTTATCCTTTATCTGGTGCTGAATTTATCTGCAACATGAGCCATTGCGAGTGCATCTAAGGGTACTGACCAGACACAGGAAGCATCCACTCACGAACGTCACAAGCGTACGGCCTGTGTCCGCCTACGCAGAAGCCGTGTTGTCGCAGCAAGACTTATTGCCGTCGGACTTCGAACCGTATGGCATACCCGAAGTTCCATTCTGGACGATGGCAAAGCCAACGGTGAGGCTCTCAATCCCTGGAATAACGAAGAAGTCGAAGATGCCGCTTGCTGGCCTCAAGCATTTCGCGCTATCATACATTGCTTACATGTATGGATATTACGAACATATTTTTACAGATGGTTCTGTGACACAGACCTCTTCCGCGGCGGCCTACACTGTGCCAGGAATGGGGATCGCACAACGGTTCAAGATAGGACACAGGACGTCGTCTACAGCAGCTGAGTTGACCGGAGTTCGAGAAGCAGTTCGCTGCATACTGCAACAAAGTCTCGAGAAGTGGACAGTGTTCTGCGACTCAAAACCAGCACTGCAACTCATCAGCAATTATATGAGTGACAGAACCGCATATAGTCCCCTGGTTTATGGCATCATGTATCTGCTTGCTGAGGCGTCTCATTCCGGGCATACCATCGTGCTGCAGTGGATTCCTGCCCATTGTGGAATAGCTGGAAACGAACAGGCTGACGCAGAAGCAAAACAGGCGCACACTGACGGAACTATTATAAAAATTCATTTTTCCCGGTATGACATTAACGCCTTGCTCCATACCTCCCTTAAAACTTCTACGGCGCAACATTGGCACAACCCCGAAAATCGACAAGAGCGCCTCCATAGACTTGACGCTGGATTACAATTCCGGCATCCACTTCGGTTGCGGAGAAGCCAGGAAGCGCTCATTCATCGATTACGGCTGGGTGTGGCATACACCAACCGATACCTTCACAAGATTGGACAAACACGAGACCCTGAATGTAGCGTCTGTCACACTCTCGAGACAATAGCTCACGTACTTTGCGTATGCCCTCAATATGCGGCCGAACGAAGAAAACTCAAATCTACAGTTGACAGCTTGGACTCCCGCCCCTTTTCAGAAGAAAAGCTTTTGGGCGTGTGGAGGAGTGTTGACTGTGCCCAACGTGCCATAAAAGCACTTTTGAACTTTTTAAGTGAGACTGGTTTAGACGATCGCCTCTAGAAGATGTGAGATGTGTAGACAGTGCGAAATGTGTTTGCGCAAAAACTTTTTGTGGCAAGATTACTTTTTGTATGGACAAGATTACTCTTAGTGTATTGCGTCTCCAGTTCGCATCCGCATATTGGACAACGTGTATATAGTATCCCATTGTACCATATCATAATCATCCGCCACCTACCTTTCCCTGTATTTCCCACTTCCCCATTCCCCAGTGAGGAGTAGCAGGCCAGAGACACGCTCTCCAGGCCGACCTCTCCTCCTTTCTCTCCATTAAAATCTACTCCTCCGAATCGTCGAATCGCGTATGGCTTACCGTACCAAATCCTGAACAGGGAGGAGGAGAAGCAGGCTAACACAATAATCCGAACCGCTTTCAAAGCTGCTCTGGGCCTGCCTAAGTGTACTTCAACGGAGCGCATGTTAGCTTTGGGAGTGCACAATACTTTCGACAAACTGAGGCAGGCCACCCTGATGCGACAGAGGGAGCGCCTCAGCTTCACAAAAACTGGTAGGGCAATATTGGCTAGACTCAATATCCCAGCATACCCCATTTATCTCACAGAGCAGGCCGTACCTCTCCCTCCTTCGATGAGATCCAAAATTACAGTAGCCCCAGTTCCAAAAAATATGCATCCCCAGTACAACAAAGAAAGACGCAAAGCACGCGCACAACACATTCAATCAGCGTACTCTAATAACCATATAGGTACGACACGTACTACACGGACGCAGCTGTGTATGCAGAAGCGACCGGGCAGCGCTACCAAAGGAGGCAGACCCTGGCAGACGTGAACGCGATCAGCCAACAGCAAATTACCGCGTCGGCCACGGCGGGATCCCCCACCTCGGCTGAAATATTAGCAGTGGCGATCGCACTCGCTCACGCGGAGCGTTCGCAAAGGGACTCGGTCGTGGTCACGGACTCCCAGGAGACATGTCGCATGTTTCTCAAGGGGCACGTGACTGCGGCTAGCCTCGCGATAATCCCCAAATCCTTCAACCACCATCATCGCCTACTCTGGTGCCCGGGCCATGCGGGGGTACAGGGGAACGAAAAGGCTAACGCGTTAGCTCGAGCGTTCACTAAACGAGCGACGGCGTCCTCTTCTAAACCCAACAACCCGCTCTATCCCTCACAATATTCCACAAATTTAAATGCCAAAGACATCCTTGCTCATCAGCGCGGAGTCAGCAGAAAATACCCGCCGCCTCACCCACAACTTAGCGGGGAAGAGGCCGCCGATTGGCGTAAAATACAGACCGGGGTATTCCCCCATTTAAATTGCTAAACGCCATGTATCCCACTCGTTATAGGGCCAACTGTCCTTGGTGCCGTGGCATACCTAGCCTAATACATATAACCTGGGAGTTTACTAAGCACCCTCATGGGCGAAATACCAGCAACACAATGGAGCAGTGGGAGGCACAGCTCGCCCGCTCCGACCTGGCAGGACAAAAGTCCTTAATTAGTCAGGTCAGGCAGGCGGCAGAGGCCAGTGGGCCCCTGGACTGAGAGGCTCCGACCATCCCTCCTTCAAATATTTTCAATTCCAACAAAGTTTCCATTTCTATTTCTATTTCTACGGAGTCAGCCGCCTCCATCACGGCGTTTTCGTAGACGGACGTCACTGGAGGGGGCAATGATTCGTCAGAACATGTCGCTGCTAGCTTTCGTGGGGTTTCGTCGTCGCTGCAGGACTCGCTCGGGCGCGAGGATAAGGCTTCCCACCGGAAAGGTGTTGACTTTTTTTTTTTCGATCGTCCGGAGCCATTACTGATCGAATTGGCTAAACCTGGAGAGACTATCAATCGTTTCCGATATCTTGAAACGCCGGATGGGCTGCGTGTCGCAATCAAGAACAAACGACGTGGAAAATTCAGGGATGGGGTCATCTTGCTCCACGACAACGCCCGTCCCCACGTCGCTGATGTGGTCAACATAAACGGCCAAAGCTCAAGAGTGAAACCCTGCAACATCCGCCATACAGCCCAGACCTGTCGCCTTTGGACTTTCACTTTTTGGGGGCATTTGAAAAAAACACCTCGAGAGAACCAGATTCGTGTCGGACGATGACGTGAAAGAGTCAGTTACAGAATATTTGAAGCAGCAACTCACGGAGTTTTATGACACGGGAATCACGCGACTCGTTAGTCAGTGGGACAAATTTCTAAATGCTCATGAAGACTACTTTTTAATGTAGCACTGGCCGTTTGTCATATATTCGCATTGGCTCGCTTTCATTTGACTCGCCCTTGTATATCTTGCAGAACTCCTGCTGTGCTCTCTTAATTGCGGTTCAATTACTCACAATACACGACCGGTGATAGCTAGCTGCTTCTGCACAATACATTGGAACAAAAGACAGCGTCATTGAGATTTTTTCCTGGCCGTGCTATATCTACAAGAATGTAAAAGTTATTGAAGGACAAAGTTTCATTAGAATATTTATCCTCAACTTGTTCATTTCATAGCCTTTACATTTTTCATATCGGCGGCATGCACTGCTTTGCTGGTTTCGAACTGATATAGTTCTAAAGTTCGTGTGATATTATCTTTACTTATTAAATAGACATAAAATATGGAAGCATTGATATCAGTTATTTCGGACACAATTTTTTAGACATACGAGTATATTTTTTTTATGAAAAAAATACATATTTAACTTGTTTTGACAGCGCACAGCGTTCAAGAATTCCTTTGCAGCATCTTTGGCAATGGCAATGCAGTTATTACTCACATATTTAATCCCTCGACAAATTCTATAAGGAGGAGGCCGACCTGCAACGTCAGCGCCCCCCCCCCCCCCCCTCGAACGAAATTTCTGGCTACGCCACTGGCTGTATGATAGACTTTCTCTGCACAACCAGGTTCTGCTTCAGCTCCAATGCCTCCCCTGACGTCGACTGTGCAAACAGTGCCCCAGCTCTCGAGAGCAAGATTGGCATTGCAGAGACTTAATACCACGATTTTGCCACAGCAGCTGTCACCGCTACAGATTTCGGCTACCGCCTATGTGGGAGGCTACATTGCAAGGGTTGTAGGCGAGCATATTGACTGCGAGAACTGTTACTTTGTGTGCGAAGTCGGTGAGCAATCAGCCGCTCTTTCAGCTCACTCGGAGCCAAGATCGAGGTGGGCTGCTCTACCCGTCGGACCAACTTCTCTTTGTCCTGGACTGTTTAAGAGATTTTGCTGACCGTGCCCTGCAGGAGCACCAGACCTTGCAGAAGCCACTGACTACCTTAGTGGAGTACGCCCTCCCACTTTTCTTTGTGCTTCAAAGATGCTAAAGTGTAAGGGCAATGACAGCAACGAGCACAGGCTTAAGCTCATGAACCTCATATCGGTTTGTTTCCTGAGGCCGCTTCTCTGCAACTACGCCTTCAATGTTACTGATAGGCACGACGCAGTTAAACATTTTGTAAGAAAGCCCTTTCGCGAAAGTACGCGAAACTATGAGAGTGGCATACGCTTCCATGACATCTGATAGTTTCCCTCCGCAATAAATGCTTTTATTTCTACCATTGAAATGGTAAAATCAATGTAAGCCATGACTCGCAACTCATTAATATTGAAAACATGAACCTCTCTATTTGCGGAGTAATGTCTGCTTGCAGGTTCTGCAGTGCTTCATGTGTTGCAGAAAGCGGGCGGCATAACGCGCTGTTTTTGTTTGTTTTTACACCGTCACGATTCAACTGCTTTGAGTTCCTAAATGACACGGCACAGCTCCTCATTTTCTGACGCCAGCTGTGGCTTCCTTGCGGTGGCAACAAATGTAATTCTCAAAAACTTTAAGAAGGGAACGCGGCATCACGTTTTCCTGCAGAGCAGTCTCACGACATTACGTGCCATTTAGCGCATGAACTCCCGGCTTGCGTTCAGTCTGCTACATGAGTAGACGTTAGGACGCACCGGGGCTCTTTCAGCGCCCAAGCTTTCCCATTATATGGTGGCAAGCACTGCTTTCAAATATCGACTTTCATATAAGCGAACATAACGGTGACAGAACATTTTTCCACGCATTGGATCGCATCGGCGCAGCAGACGACGCGCGTTGCCCAGAGCAATGCCTCCTTTACTAGATGCCAGCCGCGTTGCTCGCTTTCCCATTGCGGCGGCGGTTCCCTTAGTTCGTGGCCTCCGCGATTCGCAGCAACGACGCGCCGCCGGAGCCGATCGCAAAGGCCACGCTTAGTTGAAGTTAGTTCAGCATAAATTTCGTGAGGCGGCGCTCGCTGCCTTTTCAACTTCCGGCGGATGCGGACCTCCGAGATGGCAACAGACGCCATAGTAATCTCCGAGGCCGCAGCACGTGACGCAGACGTCCGCCACAAGCGGCGCTCGTTGCCTTTTCGCGGAGGAGAGTAAAGGGAGAGGGCCAGGAACCGAGTTTACGGACAACGCGGCTGGCATGAGGCATTGCCCAGAGCGACAAGGGCTTCAGGGTTCGAGTTTACAAAAGTCTTGATTGTACTTGAAACAATGCGAATAAAGTCGAAAGCTCAACCATTTAACAGCTTTGAATACAGTCGCGCTCTGCGTTTTCATGAGCGACGATGACCCTACTCCGGCGGCGGCGCATGGCGGCGAGAAGCCGTACTAGAGTCGACGGCCGGTTTCTTTGGTCAATCTTTACCAGATGCCGGCCACGTTGTCCGGTAATCTCGGTTCCGGGCCCTCTCCCTTTTTTCTTCTCCGCGAAAAGGCAACGAGGGCCTCTCATGGCGAACGCCTGCAACTTAAGTCACCTGCTGCGGCCTCTGAGATTACAATGGCATATGTCACCACCTCGGAGGCCTGCGATAACGCTAGCTAACAGACGCCCGCTGCCATATCCGCCGAAAGTTGAAAGGCAACGAGCGCCGCCTCACGGAATTTATGCTGAACTAAGGGAATCGCCGCTAGTAGAATGGAAAAGCGAGCAATGCGGCGGGCATCTAGTAAAGGAGGCACTTTGCTTTGGTTATCCGACAGCAGCGCTACAGTGCCTAGAATATACTGGCTAGTGTGCCGTGCACCAGCTCTTTTCAATGGATGAGCGTGGCGCCGCCTGCAATGAATGCCCACGATGGCCGGCAGAGGTCGCTGCCACACGGGTGGGTGCAGACTGCGCGTGTCGTCTGCTTCGCATATCAGTTTCGCAGTTGTTGCGTCGGTTTCTGTGTTTGCGTTTTCAGTGTTATTACAGCGTTGCGTGTTTGTGCTTGGTGTTGTCAAACAGTGAGTGCGTGGCTGTTATGTTCGTGTGCCTGTCATTGCGAGAACTATGCGGCGGCGGTGAAAAAATGCCGAAGCTGAGACAGTGCAAGGAGAGGACCTAGCTGCTTTGTGCCGTTGTGTGGAAGCGGTTACCGCTCGAACAAAGGGCGTGTATCCTTGTTCACGCTACCATCTGATACGAAGCAGCAGCAGAATGGGCAAGAATGATCAGGAGAACGGACAGAAGGCCGGCACCAACTGCTGCGGTTTGTGAAAAACAGTTCGAAAACAGCTTAGTCGAGCGCACGTTCTTTATCACCGTGAATGACGTTGTCCACGAGATACCCCGCGATAAAACACGCCCACGGTGGAAGTATTTTTCCATCGTGACCACGCCTGAAACCCTAAGCTATACCCACGATATTTCCTGAGTTTGCTAAGCATTCAGCTTACTTTTCCTGAGTACCAAGGAAAAAAAAAGAAGAAAAAACGAGCAGTAGTGCTTTGATCTACTATACTGCAGGTTATGTTGCACGATAGATTACTGCCCAAAATTCTTGACCACATTGTGCAGGCTTCCTTTGCGTAAGTAAAGCTGAAGCTAGTACAGACGCTGCTTCATTATTGCACTTCCCATTTTGACAATGGAAGCCTTGCTTGTCTATCTTAATTAGCCAGACGTCAACCGCTGTGAAGGCCGGGGAAGATGATTTTACTGTGCTCTTCAGCAAAAACAAGTTACATGTAGCGAGTATAGCTGATTTTTCAGGTCAGCTGCAGACAGCTGGCCTTTCCTCAACCAGGGTGCCCAGAGCATGAAAAACCAGCTTTTGACAGCAGTTGCAAAGTTCTTTGTCTTCTTGAGGTTTCTTTTTTTTTTGTAAAAGGCATCAACAAAGAGAGGGAAGCGCAAAGGAAATGGCAGAAGCTCCTGAAACTGCCTCACTGCGCTATATGCCTGCGATTGACTGTTGTTACGCATGAATAAAATCTTTGTTACGCGTAAAATATCTATTTCCTATTTTTGTTCACGTATATCAGACATAAAAAGAAATCTGCACGTATTTACCAGGTATAAAAAAAAAATGTATAGTACACGGAACACGTGCATGCAGTCCATTTTACAGGCATTTTTTTTTTTGCTTAATATCCTATCCTCGGGGCCCAATGGGAATTATAAGGAGATGGGTACATGGTTTACAAACCATCAAAAACATTCAAACCTATGAGGACAGCAATAAGATAGTAGGCAGAAATAGCAGCAAATAAAATAAAAAGAAAGAACACAGAAATTCAAGTCATTTCAAAAGATGATCGGTTACAGCGGTTTTGAATGGTTATGCATTAATATAACATCAATAGAACAGTAACGTAACCTTAGAATTCCTTTACTTTATTAGAATGAAAAATGTAACCTGAAACGTACCCTTAAAAAATTACGCTGCCATCATCGCTAGAATAAAAAAACAAGTGTCCCTATATCGCCGAAGATATAAACGTACGAAGGCGAAAGCCTTGTAAAGCCTACTCTAATTCACTCTAATCCTTAATTAATACACCTTAATCCTTCTAATTCAGCCTTATCCCCTTAATCCAATCACTATAATGAATAATTAAATTTGCTAATCATTTAGCATATCCTATACACGGCTGGACATGCTTTGGTTCGTTTCTGGCCTTCCTTGGATCGTGTGATATGTTCTGTACCTCGCAACACGGCCTTGGAACATGGAGATCAAGGCATTTGCCTTAGAAATTACGTTTTCTCTTCGCCAGCATAGAAACAGATCAGGTTCCCCGCTCGAAGCCCAGCTGTGCTAGTACACGCTTTTCACGCAAGCGACAAGCGCTAGAGAAGCCTGTTGTAATCGAAACAAACCCTGATTTATAAATCAGCTGCCCACATTTGAACTGTGCTGCTGCTACAGCTTAATAAAAACAAAAAGCGCAGCAGCCCGCTTGCCGATGCTGTGGAAACACGGCGGGCTACGAAGACCAAATGGTGCCGCGGCACCCACCTGCACTGCAGCGCCCCTAGTGGCAGCCGCCGGCATTCATTGCATTTGGTGCCACCCGAGAGGCCGCGGACGGCACACTAGCATTCTGGGCACTATAAGCAGCGCCACGAGATGCGAGGATCGGTGGTGGGTCCACGCAGTCACAGGATCACAAGAAAGCATGACCTTTGAGATTCGCGTTGTTGAAGTCGTTCAGGCCAGTTCAGGCGGAGTCAGATTCATAAGATGTGATAGTGCGAAAGTGTGGATAATTTTTCTATCATATCTCTTTTTTTGTGTTTTTTTACCCGTTTCATTAAACGTTGGACCCACTCACGCGATTGCCCATTTCAAAGGGCAGCGGCTGCATAGCCATCATCATTACACTTTCCTTTCCCGGCAACTTTACCAAAGCGCGCTTTTACCGGGAACGCATCTGTGCACGTGGAAATGCGTATGACTAAACACGACATGCGTTCTGTGATGTGATTCTTTCTTTAAAACGCCGAACATCATTTTACTATGGATGCACAGCGCAGAAAGCAGTGGCGTAAAGGTCGGCTAGCCAAGCGTCGGCGCACTGCGGATGACAGCGATGAGCAGGCTTTTGAGAAGGTCCCCCGTCGAAGCATGGCTAACGACACCCCGAGCGTGCGTGTGCTCCTTCCTGTTAAAACGAAGCACGGTGTTGTGCAGAAGACCCAGGTGCTCGCCAGAAAGGACGACTGGCCTTTGGAATCTGACGAAGCCCACGGGGTGTCTGCTTCGGAGGACGACGTGGAAGATCAGCCGGAGACGCCGCCAGTCGCAGAAGAGTCCCCCGAGCAGGAAACTCTTAGTACAGCAGTCAAGTCGCTGTCCGAGAAGTATCGGCAGCTTCAGCAAGTCAAGCAGAAGATTGGCTCTCTTGCGAGTGCCATTGTAGAAGATCCTCAGGATAAAGTAGGTCATTTCAAGGAGCTCGTCGCCTTCGTTCGCGACGGAGCGCCGGGCATTTCGCACATTGTGCAGAGGCTGGCGGCGCTTACGCTGCTCGAAGTATTCAAAGACGTCGTGCCGGGCTACGCCATCACGGCGCCAACTGCGCATAGTACCGGGCCTAAGCAAAAGCTAAAGAAAGAGACGCGAGCCTTGGTTAGTTACGAGGAGGCGTTGCTGCGGTACTACGGGCAGTATGTAGGTTGCTTGCGGAAAATATTGGCGCGACATATGAAGAGGCTCAAGTCTCCCCAAAGCGCTATGCGTCTGCGTCTGTCAACAACGCTGGCCCAGGTTGCTGCTCGCTGTGTATGCGGTATGCTTGTGGCGCACCCCCACTTCAACCTGCGCGGACAGCTGATTGAACTGGCCGTCCATTGCCTGGGTAGTGCCGACGACAAGATGTCGTTGACAGCGTCTCAGGCACTCCGCCTGTTGTACCGCCAGGACCGGCTGGGAGAGAGCACGCTGGATGCTGTCAAACGTACCAGGGCCCTCCTGAAGGCTAGAGGTCTTCAGGCAAGTGTCGCGAGCTGCTGCTGGCACCACTTTGGCATGGAGTGGATGCTAAACGTGAAACGTCGCCTGTGTTTCGTGGGTTTACCATGTATAGTATTTGTTATTTGGTGTGACTACATATATACACTTCAAAGAGAACAAAGGGAAAGCGAGGAGTAGGCTGTCAACTGCCACCAGAAGGGGCACAACGCCTGCCTACTCTTCGGGAAGGAAGCACAGTACGGTCCACTCTTTACAGGGAACAAGCGAGCGCGTGACCGGTGGCCTGCGCGGCGCATAAGCAAGGGCGACGCAGGGCCCCGCTTCGCCTTCTACTTCTCCACCCGTGCACTCGGCAAGCGTTGGAAAGCGCATTCGTTTTTTCTGCCGTGCGATTTATCTAGCTGCCACTCTGCCTGCTGCTCGTCGAGTAACAAGCAAGCAGAAAAAAAAAAATATTTGTTGCTGCAGCCTCTTGCAAGTTTTAACTCGACTAGGTTCTTGCTCATTGAAGCAACGTCTACAGAAGCTCCATAGTTCGGATATTTGCGATATGAATTGGATATGCGGTTTTATGAAAATTATTCTGTTGCACCAACATGTGCGCACAAGGAAATAAGGGGTGCGTAGAACAACACATGAAAGTAAACTTTAGAGGGAGAAAATTTATTCATTATATTTTTGTCACACAGGGTATATGGGGCCAGAATTAGCCACACAACTTTAGAAGGATGCAAAGCTGGTCTGTTGGCGCACGTCCATGCTCTGTAAAACGCAAGAAGAAATAATGCAAACCTGTGCAGTGAAAATAGGACCAGACCATCTCAGCTGAGGAAATTTATGCAAATAATGGTTGTGAAGCAAACCCTAACTGTGGAATTCTGCAAATGTGATAACAAAGCATGTCACTTACACAACCTTGTGTCAGTGCTCACTGATAACCTAGTCACGTTTCTCACATACTGCTTGCAGCAACTGGCTACTTTTCATAACAGAGAACGGAATTGAAGCCCGATGCAGCGAGCATACCAAGCTTGGCCTTCCAACCATAAAATGCCCACCTATTCAACAAGTGGGAGGCAGGGTTGGTATCAGTTGCTTCACACTGCAAGAAAAAAAAAAAAGCCATAAGGGCCAGCGCTCGCTATTGCGCGCCATGCGCTGGGGCGGAGAAGTAACAGACGATACGGGGCACACACCACCCTTACAACTCTATGCGCATGCTCCACATTTGCAAATCTCACCAGCAGTTAGCGTTCTGCAGACCGCAGGCCACGCACTCACATGTGCCCTCTAAGAGTGAACCATACAGTCTTTAAACTAGCTTTAAGCATGGCGCTTAATGAGCAGTCTAGTGGCACTAAATGGAATCGATGCATGTGTGCTTAACTGCATGCTAAAAAGAAAGCTTGAATGGTTATTCGCTACTTTTATTTAGGAATGCTTTTCTCGTTTCCACAGGCAATTGGGAAGTCAGAGCAAGCGCTGCGCTGACAGATGTCTAACAGTTTATAACCAAATCAAAAAACTTCGGTGAGAAAATGTAATGGGTGTCGGGCACACTTGTCTGTTGCTGAAACCTAGCACTATAGCTGGCTCTCTACAGTACTGAATTGGCCTTGTGATTAAAATTTGTCTTGATGAGAGCATAAATACAGCTCATATTACCCTGTAACAACTTGTGTAGCATACATGATGTGCCTCAAGCTTCATATAGAATGTCATTTTAGTCATTGTGCTTGGAGGCAGGAGCATTGCAGACAGTCACTAAAAGAGTGAGAACTGGCTTGCAGATGGCATCACGCTGATTCATTTTAAACGGTAGCCACAAACAAAGCAATAGTACCTGAACATGGTGTGCGTGATTCCATCAGTGCACTTTATTTACTGCTGTGGATAACCTGCCTTCATTGTGATAGATATATGGCCAGAATGTCTCTGGCATCCGTGCCAGGACCCCCATGTCCTTTCGCGCTGTCATCTTTCTTGCTGTACTAGTACCCAAACATAGTGGCCACAAAGACGTAAATACAAACCGCCTAATGTATGCAAAGCTGCTGAAACACTCCAGTACACTCAATACTGTTGTTACTTCTGAACTTCTGCCAAGATAACCAGTAGACAAAAGACTCCCCACTTCCCCCCCACTGCAACAGCTAGTGCTGTAAATAGCATAAGGGTATAGTCAGAAAATCGTACCTTACCTACTAATATTCCAAACTCATTTCAAGCAGATGTAGTGATAACATTAGACTCGACAGCATTAGACGAGTAGTTAGCTTGGTTAAACAGTTTCTTCGTGCAAATGGTACTATACAGTCTTTTTCCAATCAGTCATCACTTTGAGCTCCATCATGGTTATTCCACTAATGTTTGCACTTGGAAACTCATGCAAAACACCCACATCTTTGAAACTGTTCACAAGTTGTGACTGAGAACATTGTGGCCTAAAGTTTTCTAATCTTTAGTGTCTCTGAAGCTACACAGCACTGTTTTGATTTTGTGCAGCACTCTGAAATGCGATTTGTGTTGCAGGTGCACCCCCGTGTCTTGGAGCCATTCCTGTCCCTGCGTCTACGGCAGCCCAAGGCCGCAGACCAGGGTCACAACATTGATCTGAAGAAAGTGCGCGAGGGGCTGCGAAAAATGTCACGGAAGGAGCACCGCCAACACAAGCGCATGCGGCGTCTTGAGGCCCAGCTCCGTGAGACAGAGGCAGAGGAAAGCGACATCCGTAAGGATCGCCTTCAAGGACAGATACTGCAGCAGCTGCTATGGACGTATGCCCATGTTCTCAAACAGGTGCCTCAGAGGCCAGAGCTAAAGCCCCTACTTCGTCCAGTGTTCAAAGGTCTCTCCCAGTATGCGCACCTGGTCAATCTTGACTTCCTGGAGGACATTCTAGATGCACTAGGCACTCTGCTCAACTTGCTAGGATCCCGGGATGCTCCCTGCTGCTTGCAGGCGGCATTTGCACTTCTGTCAGGGCAAGGTCAAGCCCTCACTGTCGACCCTCAGCGATTCTATGTAGCATTGTTCAGGTGTTTGCTGGAAAGCCCTCCTGCCAGTGCTCGTACATTGCTACTGTGCTGGCGACTGATGGTGGTGAACCGCTGCAGAAGTCTGTCAGTGTACCGCCTTAAAGCATTGTGCAAACGGTTTGCCACAGTATGTCTTAATCATGCTCACTCACTTGGCCTAACCCTATCACTTGGCACATTGCTCAGGAGCGAACCGCGGCTGCAGGGTCTGCTTGAGGTAGCAGACTCGCAAACCATCTTTCGCCCCTTGCTCGGAGACCCTGACCATGCTGGCTGTGCTCCACTTTGGGAGCTGCACATGCTGCGAAAGCATTATGACCCCTCAACGGCTGCCATTGCCAAGGCCGTTGCCTCAGTCAATCGCATTCCACCGATGCTGGCCAGCCTTGATCCTGTCCGTGTGGCGGGCAAGCGCATTGATCCACTTGTGGCATTCCCAGGTTGCCGGCCACGAGCTAACGTACAGCGCAGATCTGCTAAGGACAGGATCAATAAACGTAAACAAAGGCCTGCTAAAGGTGCTCTGCATAACAAAGACAACAAATAAAGGTGCATTCTTGTGTTTAATCTGTGTAGTCATTCATGAGAAAATGGTAGATAAATGCTGCACTCTTGCGTTCATCAGTGTCTCTCCGTGTGTCCCATGAGGATGTGCCAAGTTCTGTTGAGGGCTGGCCTTTGGGCCTCAATAGAACAGGGCCAAATACATTTGCTGCAAAAAAAAAAAAAGGTAGGAGATGTTATGGTCAAGTAAATCTTCATTTGTCAGCCTTACAAATACTGTCCACCTGATTCCCAACGGTTCATAGCTACAAATGTACAAGGGCCTCCATCACATGAACATTTGCTCACATGCTCATTGCTCCCGACAGCATCGAAGATCATGGTCACCGATAATCAAAGGCTGTCGGTGCTCAAGAAGAGTGGTCAAGATCACTATTTCACCTGAAAATTCACTTTTGCCACTCCACAACTAAGCAGCAGCCAATTTCGCAAAATAAATATGCTCACATTTTGTTAGGAAATGTTTTTAAGGTGAAGGTTTCTTTGCAAACCCTCCCGGACTTTCCTGGTCATGGCTACTGGCTGGGTAGAGGTGGCTGCTGCTGTTTTGCCATATAGCTTGCATGCAGGACAGCACTGCCAGCCTGGTGTCAAGTCTGCTAGCCTTATTTTCTACAGAATTACTCGGTGATAGGCAAAACATTACCCGTCATCAAGAGCACAATTCCTTTAATAAAGCAAAACTTTCTAGGCCTACTTTCCTAACCAAAAGGCCACAGCTGCACATGTACTTCTATCATGCCAATTAACACCGACTATCGGCATGTTTTGTTGATTTAACATAAAATTAACTACACTGCAATATAAGCGTTGTCACAGTGCATAGCATGAGTGCACAAGAGCACATGCATGCGTGCCAGTTTCCTTTACGCTGCAGATTCAGGAATTAAATGGGCAAATTTATAGCATTTCATTAACCACTTCACGAAAGCTTTGCTTCACGTAGGTTCTAATATGTGTTGAATCAACACAATTTGTTTTTTACACTGTTGAAAGTGCTTACGTCAAGTATGACCTCCTGTAGCAGTACCACCGAATGTTGAAGGCCAGCCTCTATAATGAGCACTGAATTGAATCGTCAAATATAGCATTATTTAAATGTGCTCCAAATTTCAAGGCACCAACGTGACAAAGGGATACCTTACTTTAACGAAGTATGTGGTACATGGCAGCCCAGCTGTGTATGTTTCTCAAACCGTGCTTTTACAGTTGGAAAAAGTAGGAGATGGTATGTGACATATATTACGTATATTACTTTCTTATATACACTTAGATCTCGTTATACCAAAGTGACATCTGACATAACAATGCTTTCGCTATAACTATGGGTTCCGTATTCTATAATTAATCAAATAAAGTTCAAAGAACACTCCCCAGCTAAAATAAAAAAAACGATTTGAATGTATCAGAAAACCTCAATTTTGGGGCCTTCAGTTGTGACACGTAATCGTACCGTAACAACATTAATAAAGAAGAGTGAGACGCTGAAGGCATTTGTCATGACAAGAGCTCCTGGCACAAGCTGCCTATCAAGCTGAAGTGGAAATGATATTGAAAGCATATTTAGCGCCAACGAACAAGGACAGAAGGGAGACGACGCCATAATGCGCTAACTTCAACAATTTTATTTTCAGGAAACGACCACCTATTTAACCCATGCACAGTGGCGCCACATCATACAAATTTTTAATCATTCAAAAAAGCCGCCTCCTTATCTAACAAGTCGACTGAGGGTGCATCAACACACATATCACTATTCCGGCAGATAGCCTGAGCCTCAATAATCTCTTGCACATCTTTATCTTTGTGCTTCTCAAGAGCACAGCAGGACCCATACGCCGATTCACAGCCGCATTCCTGACAGTGAGTTGACAGATGACCGTATTGCTTATTTCTCACGTTTAGTCTATGTTCTCGTAACCAGTCATTAAGACACTTTCCTGTCTGTCTGATGTATTTTTTCTCAAAGGACAGTGGAAGCTCGTAAACGACAGCTTCTATGCAACCCACTGGTGCTTTATGATGATTCGTAGAGCATCCGACAGCTGGGTTACGGTATGGGTCGGTTAACCGACATATTTTCGCAAGTTTTTCTGGTGCTGAAAAGACCACTTTTGTGTTCACACAGCTAGCCATATTCTTAAGCCTATGTGCCATTCTATGCAGATAGGGCACTACCGCTACCTTCCCTCTGCATTCCGTCCATTGATTTACAAATCATCGTAAAGCACCAGTGGGTTTCGTAGAAGCTGTTGTTTACG
The DNA here is from genome assembly GCF_038994185.2 of Dermacentor albipictus. Classification (NCBI taxonomy): domain Eukaryota; kingdom Metazoa; phylum Arthropoda; class Arachnida; order Ixodida; family Ixodidae; genus Dermacentor; species Dermacentor albipictus. The sequence goes on along the minus strand of NC_091825.1, from coordinate 154,281,605 downwards.
AGCTTCCGTTGTCCTGTGGGAAAAAATACATAGGACAGACAGGAAGGTGTCTTAATGACCGCTTACGAGAACATAATCTAAACGTAAGAAATACGCAATACAGTCATCTGTCAACTCACTGTCAGGAACGCGGCTGTGCACTGGCGTATGGGTCCTGCCGTGTTCTTGCGAAGCACAAAGATGTCCGAGAGGTTATTGAGGCTCAGGCTATCTGTCAGAATAGTGATACGGGTGTTAGCGCCCCTTTGGTCGACTTGTTAGATAAGGAGACGGCTTTTTTGAATGGTTAAAAACTTGGATGATGCGGCACCACTGTGCATGGGTTAAATAGGTGGTCGTTTCCTGAAAATAAAGTTGTTAAAGTTAGCGCATTGTGGTGTCATCTCCCTTTTGTCCTTGTTCGCTAGCGCTAAATATGCTTTCAATGTCAGCTTACCAAAACGCCCAACAAATGGCAATGCCGAAATGATAAATTAGGACTGCATTCAACAACAAGAACTAGAAGTTGGGTCTACTCTTTTGCATGACATGTGCCATCTGCAATGCCGTGCACCTGCAGGCACTGCTAAGTCAACAGAATGGTGCATCAGCGACAACTTTCGTTATAGACACCGACTGCATGGTTGACATTGCAGATAAGGAAAGTCCTGAGAAGTTATGAACTGCTTCCGAAAGTACTACACTGTTGTAGATAAAGTGTAGCCATACAATGCAACAGAACATTCCTTATGACTTAGAGTAAAACAGTCTGTCATTCTGGTACTGCACTCAGGGTGTGAACCCAAACATGAAGGCGGAATTGTCGGCAGTTGTTGACTCGTATGACCAGTAGTTTCTTGCTGGCACGGGAGCTTTCAGAATATCAAGCATGTGCTGCTGAAGTAAGCGCTTAGCCCTCAAGCTTTCCACAGGATGCATGCCTGAGAATGACCTGTCCTTTCATGTGCTGTGTTTGGACTAATGGCTTTATCTGCATCTAGTGTCAACATTGAAAGGGTGTTCTAGACATTTCATTTTGTAAATACAAAATAATGTGCGGTAATGATCGATTTGAACATTGGCAAATATGTAGTACAGTATTCATATATGAAAAAAGCTTGTAACAACAATAAACCTTGCTGCTATTGTAAATTTTGACTGTAAATGAAGATGTTTCTCATGCTGCTTTCTTTCTCTTCTTTATATTTTTAAATCAAGGATGCTATGGGTGTATGTGAAATGCTGAAAGGTGAACAACGCTAAAAAGGCTGGAAATTTCTGTATTTTATTACGCTGTAAAAAAAAGCTCCGATCAACTCCTATTTTTATGGAAAAAATGAACTTGTAGAAAACACTAATCTTGTCCCAAAACAAAAACTCTGACAATGCAGAACTACAGCTATCTCTGATATTTTGTTATTAGCTAATGCTGACACACTGACACTAGCGAAAATAAATAAAAAGATTGCGATCTGGGGCGCTATGCTGGAAGGCTCGAGTTCGGACCACTTGCGAGTTCTAGCAAGATTGTAAAATGGCAGTCAGCGAATAAGATAGTGTGGAGCATGTGAAAGCAGCAGTTCATGAAAAAAAGTTACAGGAATGCACTTGTGGTGCCACAAATGCATTATGAAGGCAGATCGGCCGTGGTTGCTCAGTGGCTGTGGTGTTGGGCTGCTTAGCACGAGGTCGCGGGATCGAATCCTGACCACGGCGGCCACATTCCGATGGGTGCGAAATGCGAAAACACCCATGTACTTAGATTTAGGTGCGGGTTAAAGAACCCCAGGTGGTTTAAATTTCCGGAGTCCCCCACTATGGTGTGCCTCATAATCAGAAAGTGGTTTTGGCACGTAAAACCCCATAATTTAATTTTAAATTAAAGCAGTATCTGGGGCTCATTCTGAGTTCCCTATTGAAATACTGTCATCGGACAACCACTGTACCGAATTGAACAAAATTAGCTGCATTTCAGAGATAAAGTTATGTGTTATCTAAATCGGGAAGCGCACTTTCAATTTATGACTTTACATTTTCTAAAAAAATTGCCAAAAGTCAGGTAAGTTAAAGAACATACATGCACTAAGTTTGTAAACCAAAAAAAGACAGTGTAATTCTGTTAACTGCATCTGTTAGAGAATTTGAAGTGGACAAATTCAATAAATTAAATTAAATATATTAAATATATTATAGTGTATATAAAACTGTTACAATGTTTACAAGCATTTTGCGAAAGTCATAGTACAAAATAGTGGTTCAGTTCAGAGAGGTGTACTATCATACATTACGTTTGTACACTTTAATTAAACATATTATTAGGTGTAGCTTAAAGATTTGCAATACCATTTTTGAATGCTGAGTTACAGATTTCTGAACTTGACACTAGACATTTTCTTGTATTTTGAAAATTTGAAAAATTATTAGTATACAAATACTGGCAGCATAAATGAGAAATATAGTTGCTATACTTACTAGATACGAACTTTTCTTTGAAATGAAGAACCTCATTGAAATTGGTGCTGTGGTTGCCAAAAAATAAATAAAAATGGGAGCTCCCAAGCTAAAGCTTTGCCAAACCGGCCATACCTTTAGCAGAGGGATGGCACATTAAAAAGTTCGACTGAGTCAGCGCAGCCAGCAATGCGGCATGTATACGTGAATGCTTTACTATCTGCAGACTGCACAAAGCACCTAATGCCTGGACTTTCATGGGTGGATCTGCTCTTTCGAGTGAATTCTATCATTCCACCTTGAGAAAGGAAATTTGCACTCCTGAAGGTAAGAAGTAAGCATGCAGGGCACCGCACACTGCATTGTGCAGGTGTGCATACCAAGTCATTGCGACCATTGCATTCCATAATGGCACAAACATCATTTTCATTAAATGCAAGTTATTGTAAAAACATTCATATTATATTTCAAGCAATTTAAAATATGTTCAAAAAACTTTCACAGAGGTTGTAATAGAAATTACACAAAATATTTCTTGTTAATGCTTCTCGAGTGGCATATGCAATCAGCGGAATGATAAAAAAATGAAAGAAGGCGCCCCATGCTTTTACCATGCGAGCCTGTCTTCACCAACTTCCCATGATGTGATGTCGAATTGATGTTGATTTGATGTCGAATTTATGAGACATGTCGAACTCGACATGTCCCGGGGTTATTTTTCATGCCTTCATACATTCATCACAGAGTATTGCCAGAGCTCACGAAGATCACAACCTTCTCTGAACTCGGGCACTCTTGCATAGCGCACCTGGCTTATGTAAAGGAAACATGGTTGTTTTTAAGCCTCTCACAATCCAGGAAAGGGCCTCACAGCAGGTGAAAGACTAAATTACAAACATGCCATGAATTTTCACTAATCTGCAATCATGTAACCGATATTTACAAGGAACCAGCATGGTGGTTTTCTGCTGAGTGACATTTTCGCTACCAAAATGCATACTTTGAGTTGCAAGCAACGAATATTATGAGGGTCAGTCAAATGAAAACTGCAAATGTGTAACAAAAATGCGAAAGATGACACCAGTAGCACGTACATTGGCAAACGTGTTCCTAACAGTGCACCGAATGTTCACTAAGTGGCAGCATCGCACAGGTACAGAAATCCTGACACAAGAACATTGTCAAAATGGCCGCCCTACTACCAACATTAAAAGCACAAGAATACTCACTGAAATAAGACATGGGCAACGAAAAGTTATATTTACTGCATTAAATCTAATAATTTGTTATAGTATTGATGTTTGTTATATTGAGGTTTGACTAATTAAAATATTTGTAACTTGTGTTTCTCTTTTCAATGCTTTGCTTTCCTCTTTTAAAGCATCATTTTGTACATGAAGAACAGGAGGTGCCCCTGACAGTTCTCACCACGGACCTCTATCAGAAGTTTTATGCTCGATGCAGTTATGGTAATCTTATCATATATGAAATAAGCTTTTTTAAAGTAGAAGAAAAAAAAAATCACCGCCCAAGCACTGCGTACAGATGGTTAACCAGTGAAGCTGAAACATGTGGCCCCCGTGTTTATCACTAGGTTAATCCCGACGGTTCATTAAACGACGGCTTGGTAGGCTGCCGGATCCACTGCATGCAGTTGCTGCTTGTACTCGGCTGCACGAGCCTCTTCTTGTGCCTGGGCTGCAGCATCGGCACGGCGTAGATGAGTTCATTCCCGGTTCTGCTCGCTGCGTTGCTGATCGAAAGCTGCCTGCTCCTCAGGAGTATGTATGATGCGTGGCCTACCCATTTCGGAGCCGGAGAGAAACTGCTGCGTGTGCGCTCGGCTGCGACGGAGAGCAACGACATCGCTACTGGCGCAGCCAATCGTGCGCCTCTCTTTCTCTCTCTTATTTTTTTTTTTTTCACACATGCGTGCGGTTGCGCCGGAGGAGTTTTTGGCTTACAGGTGACAGGCTAGCCAGTGACAGGCTAGCCAGGTGACAGGCTAGCCATATACAGCGTCGCTGTAAAAGCTTCAGAAGCTGCTCAATGCAAATGAATCGTGCAACAGTGCCAATATTGTTTTGTTTTCCTTTTTTTTTAAGATGGCTCACTTGTTCACTGCTGCCTATGAAATGATTTCTCATGACTAATGGCACCTTCTACTAGTAACAGAATGTAAACAATTGGATCTGCTTTACAAGCATTCTTGTGAGGGCTTGCACTAGCCTTGGTACCATCTAGGCCTGACTGAGCCCTTGTGAGAATTCATTAGAGCTTTTCCAAGTGCTTCCATTTGTCCACTGGCACCAATCAGACCAGCTTGAGAGCCTCGTTCAGCTCCACCAACCACTACTGCTCCTGAAGACCTACCCAGAAGCTTTGCATCCAGCTTGTTCTCGGCGGAGTGTGCGAGCAGCTCTTTCAAAAAGCAGACCAGGTAGAGAAACGTATGCCTGTGCACTTCTGGCACCATCTGGGAAACAACCTGCATAGATAGTGGGGGGGGGGGGGGGGCTTTAACACATGCTATGGCGAAACAAAGTAGTAAGGATGAAAAGTACAGGCAATACACTGACAGCCACTGGTTTGTTTGCTTCCTTCATAGGAGGATTTGGCTGCAAGATGTATTAAAGATGAATGAAGTGGTAAACTTGAAATCCTTTTCAAAATGTGGCTGAACAATGTGGCTCTTTTTGTTTCATCTTTTAACTCTCTGTATTTGTGATTATGGCACTTAACAGTTATTATTTTTGTTTGTCATAGCACATGTGTCCAAAAAATGGCTCGTTGCACAGTGAGCCAATGCTGAGTATCATCTTGCACAGTGCACAGTACTTTCCAAGCTCCTTTGCAGCCTTCTCATAACCTTACAGCACATAAAAGCGTTGAAATGACAGTACATGACTTTAGAGATTGCAGCAGCATGTGCTGTCACATGTTAAAAATGTAAAGCAGGATAAATTGTTCTTCATTCGCCTGCTAACACAGCAGAGCAGTATGAATTGAGCCCAACAAATACTATTCAGAAAAATGAAATGTGAACCAGCGGCATTCTCTGCATAATTTCCAAACCCTCAATATATTTACCGGAATTGTATTGGAATGGTATGTGGCCACCATTGCTTATATGCTAAAATTGCTCAGCGACTCATATAACAACAAACAATTTGTACTTCCTGTGTGTAGAAAATATTAACTTAAAGGAAAAAACAACTACTCAGAACATCAATCGAGATAACCTCACTGATGGAATGATTCGCTATAGGAGTGGCTAAAATAAGCTATGTTTTTCTCATTAAACGTGGATTTATATTTTTAATTCATCACTAAGAATGGCAAAAAATTACCTTTGGCGCCCCACGCAGCAAAAACATGAAGCTGCATAAAAGGTCCACCATGTAACCTTCTACTAGTGTACATTGTTCCTTATATTTTTATATTTTTATTAGTATTGAAATGCAGTATACTTTCTATTATTATAAGTTTTTCCTGACTTACAATGCGCAGATAAGCTTTCGTTTGTAATGAGCAGAAAAGTGGTGCAGCCTTTCCTTGCAATTTTGATGAGTTGGCTTGGCTCGTCAATCGGCAAACAACAACAATGGGGGCCAGCCAGCCATGACATAGGCATGTAGTTGGGGAGAAAAATGCGGTACAAATATAAGAAACGTCTGTACAATAATGCGAACGCATTGCATCAGCTTTTTATTCCGAAAGTGGTTAAAAAGGTCAAAATGCAGTTACACTCACTCCTGTGAAAGCAAAATGATGGGCAGCTTTCACAATTTCCGAGGGCAGGCTATCGACATCGCTCTCACTTCTCAGCATTGCTGGTGGAGGGACTCTTACTTTTTTAGAGAATGCTCAGATCGAAACATTCTGCTAACTAAATATCCACCCGCTTTTGGAAGTAACCGCTGCAGTTGTAAACACTACCGAGGATGAGCTTTGCATTGCGTAAAAAAAAAAAAAAAACTAGGTCCTTAAAAATCGGTTGTCAGTCCCTTTAAGAACAGTCATGATTGTATTGCACTTAGTACTGACGAACATAAGGGACAAGGCGCGGATGTTGTTCCCTTGTTCATCAGTGTAACACTGAGCACAATACAATGATGAACATCCACTAACTAGCCCCGTTCATTGCAGTACTCAGAGAAATATTCACTGGCTGGAAAGTTCAATCTCAAATGAATAACCAGCTAATAATCATCACAACAATTTTAAGGACTGTGTGCAGGTTCCATGGTTGGTAAAATTAAATTGCAGTGTTAAACCTCCCAAACCAGCTCACAGGCTACGTGAAACGTTGTAGTGTAGGGTTCCAGATTAATTTCAACCACTTCGGGTACATTAATTAAGAGGAAGCTTTAGTTTAGGGTTAACTCCGATGCCACCAATTCAAGTACAGTAAAATCTTGTTAATTCAACCCTCGTTAATTAGGAAAATTGGATAATTCGGACTCATCTTCTGGTCCCTGCAGGCGTATGCATTATTCAATGCAATGAAGCTCTCGCTAATTCGGATGTATTTGGCCACACATCAGTTAGTTCAGACAACTTTCGAAGCTCGGCAAGTGAGGAGCACTGTAAATTTGCGACACAAGAAAGCAAAAATGCTAGCATCCAACCCATAGAATTAGAGGGAAATTTCGCGCTGCGATCATTCAACTATCATGGGAACGACAGGAAGTACAGGCTACGAATTGGTATTCTGGTGATTGGCAAACTAGTCTACAGGTATTTTTTGGGCAATTTTGGTTTCACTCCAAGCGCAGTTGCTACAACTCGCATTTGGGAAGTGCAGCGCAAATCTCTTTGGCTTTGCTCTGTTGCTCAAAGTGGTGATTGCACGCTGGACTAGCACCTGGATGACAAAGCCTTAACGAGAAAGTGACAGCATTGTAAACATTGAGAGAACGTGTTTTGATTGCTTTGACCTTGGTTTGATTAGTGTTGTACGTTTCAAACTTCAGAAGAGCAAAAAGAATGTACTACTGATACAAGCACACTACTACGTACATGCTCTAAGCTTAGAGCCTTTAAAGCATGTAGAAAACATGGCGTGTCTACTAATAAGCCTAAGTGCGGCTTTAGTTAAAATATGTCTCAATTCTGCATCTACTGATGCTTTCTTTTGGGATGACTGATCGGCCGGCGTTTACCGGTACCCCGGTTATATGCCCAACGCATTACATGGCTTGCCCAGCTCGATTATTCTCTCTAAATGTCAAGGAGAATTAGCTTCCCCATTTGCTCTCTAATCCACACTGCTCTCTTCCCGTCTCCTACCGTTGCAAGCAACATTTTTGATTTGGTCGCTCTTAGTGCGGTCAGTATGAGTAGGTAACTTAATGCTTTGCTACAACTGTTTGGCTTCTTGTACATGCTTATATTTGTAGTGCAAGCCTTGAAGCTGTAAAGCTTAGCTGCACACATGCGCTGGGATTTTAATGACCTGCCAGTAACTTTTTTCTGCTAGTGATATGGAAAAACAGCCAACTGCTTGCATAACGAATTTTGTTTACTACGTAGACAGTCGCACTTCTAGTGGCTTGACAATCAGATTGACGGTTTCATTACTCATTGCTCATTTATGTGCTCATATAAATCTGTGTTTCAGGACATTTGAGAACACAACTTAACTGTGTTAGGAAAAGTTGCTGCTTCCTGGCTGTAGTCTACTGTCGTAACACAGGTAAGTGCAAAGCCACACCATAACAGCTGCTGGTGCACGCTTCAGAAGAACTGGTCCATCAACATAAAATATAATTAAGCGTACTTGTAGGAGGCCACAAGTGTCCCAGCTAGCACTGCAGCAGATGAGCTTAAAAGTACTTGAAGACAGTCGCAATTGTGACAGCCAATGCAGCCTTTCGAAAGAGCAAGAGAGTTCACAAGTGCCTATCATCTGCAACAAAAGTCTTGCATGTGCAGCGAGCAGGCGTCGTAGCAAACAACACTTGTAGCATTTTTCTCAACGTCGCAACATTTTCTCACAATACAAAGCTTTTGTTTCCATAAGTATATGATGAGTATATTTATATAAGGACCTGCACAGTTGTTATTGCTGCTGTAAAAATAAATAAATTATTATTCACTGGCGCTAAATCAGGAACAGAATTGAAGAACAATGCATACCCTGGTGTGCCCTGGTGGTAAACTGCATAGAGTTTCCTACAGTATACTAGAGGGAACTCTGGCACTGCAGCCGTCATCCTACCATGGGAATGGTGGGAAGTACATGGATTTGTCTGATCTTCATGCTTGTGGATTCTGACGTTCTTGTGTCTTTGTATATTACGCTATATAAATCTGGTTGTAAATTTCAGGGCAATCTCTACTCTTCGCAGTGCAGAAGACACCACAAACATGTGGAATCGCTACTAATTGCCACAATTGAGCTTGTTGAGGTGACCAAATCGAAACGCGCTAAGAGTATCAAGGCACTGGCATGCCTGCAATAAATTCATAAAGGCATTTTACATTGCTTGTACATACATGCGTACGTGGCTTGATGGTTTCAATATCAGGCGTCTGTGCTAGAGGCCCCCTGTTTGAATCCTGCCGTTGGACAATTTTGATAATGTTTATTTATTTAATACACAGTACACTGTTGAAAATGAAGCATTTACAAAGTCACAAATCTATCTGAAGCCAGAAGGGGACGAAGTCTAAGCAAATCAATGCACTTCCCATAATTCCCATGCTGGTACAATTGCTTCCATTGCAGCTCCCGTAGACACTAGCGCCAGAGCTCCCTCTAGTAATTATTGTATGAAACTCTATGGTAAACCGTGCCTCAATTTCAAAGTCATACAAACTTTATGCAATGTATTGTGCATTATATAAAATAGTGCAGGAATAAAACTAGATTTTATGCAAAAACATTTTGATACAGCTTCGTTTACTGCGCCACAAGCAAAAACCGCTAGACTAAATATTGAAGTCAATCTGAAGCATGCACTTCCCATCATTCCCATGTAGGTTGAGGCAATGCTCAGGAAAGCACCCGTAGATACTGGTGCCACATTTCCCTCTAGGATATTTATTTAGAAACTCTATGGTCCAACCAAAACGAAGCGGCGGAGTCTGCATCGCTGTAGTCATCAGCAGAAGTTGTACGTAAATGAGTGCTGGAACGCTTCGTGCCTATTTGTGCCTTTAAAACCTTGCATAATACCACATTGGGTGCGTGCTTTCATAATTGTGTAGTCACCATCCACAATCATATCTATAGGCTCCGTACAGTGGAGAGAGAAAGAGAGAGAGGGATATAAGGAAGGCAGGGATGTTAACCAGTCAAGAGCCTGGTTGGCTACCCTACACTTGCGGCTACTCTGGCGCTATCTGCCCAGCCATGCGACAGTACTGGGAAGGTGGCTCTGCGGCTCGGCCGGCTTGACACATATTACTTCACACGTAATGCACTTCGTGTTGGCCACGGTTGGGGCCGTTTTGCTTTGTTAATTAGCCCTCCCCTTTTTTTCTGGGTATGTCTTGCGACAGTGCAATGGCATGCACTTCATGAACAAGCACCAAAATTATGGAGTAGCGAAAAAGAACAAGTGTAACCGGCGATACTGCTGCGTAAGACTCACAGCCACGTAGGCCAGCCTGGGATAAATTGGTACATGTTTCCTGGCAGGCCTTACGAACTAAAACGGCAAAAGAAATGGATTGCAGCTGTGAGGGGAGTTAAGTAAGTCAGCTTCTGTCATCATAAGTGAAAAATATGCGAGTTGGAGTGCCGTGTCTTGTCTTTTCCTGTGCCTTAGTGTCCCAGTAGCTTGTTCTCTGAATTTAGCCATGATTCTGTCATCATATTTGTGAGACGGGTTTGTTTTGTAAATCGTGCTACACATGTGCGTTTTGCAGCTTGTGCGATGCCAGCAGTCATGGCCAGGTCAGCCGCACAACATTTAAAAGATATTTGACTCAACTGTGCAGATTTGAAGACTGCTTAGTGTAGCCTTAGCATTTGGTGTGATCAGGATAACACTGCCCTGTATGATCAGCAAATATTTTGTGCTGAGGATGCTGGCGAGCGCTTATTTATAGATGATACTTGTTTCAGCTGCTGGTGTCAGAGGCGCGGTATAACATGGTGTGATTTTTCTTGCGACTTTACATTTGCAAAATTGCCCTGCAAAAGCAAAGTGCATAATGAACCTCGATCATTGTGCATGATGAAAAACAAACAGCCGTGTCATATAAATTCTGATCTCGTGGTTAATAAATCTCATTTTTCAGCGACAGATGGCTCCGAATGGGGCCCAAACAAATAAATCAGGATATGCTCTAATCGTTTCATCAATAGAGAAAAAAGCACAATCAAAAGTCGTCCTGACAACAAACCCAACGCTTTTTCTGGACGTTTACAAAGTAGGGCAAGCTGTCAAGAATAATTTGACGAATAAAAAGACCTGATAAATAAGGGCTCGTTTGTCTCACTAGCTGCACAAAGCGACTTGTAGTTGCGCCGATTACGTCGACAAGAACGTCCTGGTTCTGTGTTCAGTAGTGAGCCATGACAGACCGCTTGCAACTGCTTCAAAACCGCAAAAGCTTTCATTTGGAATCCTGCCAGATGATGAAGCACAGAGAACATTAGAGTACCGTGGTGTCACACAGTCACTTTCAATCAAGATCGCGCCTGACTGGATTAAATTTCTCTATTTCTATCAAGCATAGTCACTGCTACATGGTCCAACAATTCGCAACGTGTTAGTTTAGCTCACTCGGCATGACGGTGTTGACAACAGCCTACAATCGCGATTGCGAAGCCCGAACTCAATGCACGGATCACAATTGACTGAACACACATCGAGCAAATGTGACCATGCAGCTGTCCTGGTCTAGAACGAGCTGTATGGTGATCTAAAGTGACAATGTGACGTGGGCATCAAATGATAGGCCGCAGTTTATAACACGCCGGAGCATAGTGAGGCATGCATCGCCAACAGCGAGACATCAATTAAAGATTGGTCAACATATTAGAAACGCAATGTTTTTAGGGTGCCAGTTTAGTGACTTCAATCTTAGTGTCACAGTAGGCTTTACTGACGTGCAGGATGACTTCGTACAGTTGTTCTCCCCTGTTGCAAACAGCACTTCACATGAATGTCCAACGGCCGGCCACTTCTTTAGTGGAGAGAACATGTGAAGTAGCGTACAGCTTGCCTCCAGTGGTCAATGCAGCAGCATGAAAGTACTCTCCTATTCCTTTATTATACCTAAACCCAGAAAAAGTACTTGTGACATCACCGAGGACCATGCTTGCACTTCCATGTACACAAAAAACGGCTAATCACGAATATACGTGCGGGTTTCGGCGACACGTGCATGAAGTTTAAATTTCGCAGTCTTCCCACCTTCCCAGTGCCGCGGCGCTGAGCAGCACGACACTGCTGCTGCTCAGTGGCGTCGCTTGTTCACTGGATGGAGCCTATAGTGGTGGCGGTTTTTTTCTGCAGCGGTTGCGGAAAACACTAGTGTTGTTTTGACTCGGTGTGCACGTCGGCCGAGTACCTAAACTCTGTTCCATGCATAACAGTCAACTCTGGAAGCTACGCAAGAAGTTCGGTCAAGAAAAGTTATCACTCTGCGCATTCCGTCAATGCTTCACTGGGCCATGCGTCGCTGCATGCCAACAGCGTTCGCTTGCGCGAGCATGTACGTGAAACTCCACGCGAAAGGTTGCAAATAAAAAACCTGAAAAGAACAACAAGAATAAAAATAATCTAAAACAATGCATAAGGAGCCATATACCACAGTGTGTTTGTTTTTAAGGATTAAAATTTGTTTCATTCAATATTGAGCCTATATAAACAACAGTTGTGCACAAGTGCAGTCAAATAACATGAAGATAGGTTAAAACTGTGTGAAAAATGAGGACAGCGAAAGAAGCACACAACACACCACGAACGCAGTTTTACCCTACCTTCAAGTATGAACCAACCCGCCCTCAAGAACGTCCTACTAAAGGTCAAATAATGTCGAACTATATCCAAGTGCGAGAAAAGCTACTGTAAGAAGTCTCTCTAGCCTCCACAGCGTCGACTGCTATGTATGGAACGGAGTATAAAAAATAAGCCGATCCCACGCACTGTGGGAATCTATGTAAGCGAAGCTTTGTCTGCTGTTTGCGTTCATTGATGTTATTTGTTGGCAATGTTGAGGGCATACAACAGTCATGATGTGATGTGAAATGTTACTTTGCCTGCACCACTTGTGTTTGTTGTTCTTGCTCCGCTCGACGCTTTTGCGAGCCTCTGTCTCCTCGACAATAAGTGCGCGCTTTGGCGCCATTCTGGGTTGTAGCGTTGCAACTCACAGAACTGCCTCCCTCTCTCTCTATTCCCTCTTTGGCATTCTCCCCACCTCCTCTCTCCACTGCCGTTGCTGCTGCGAGTGAGCACGGAGACAAGCGCGGCAGCTCCTGCACTGCATTTGTGGGGGTTCATGCCTAATGATGGCGTCCTGAGGGCATTGTGCACATGCGATGCCGCGTAAATGTTGACACGAGTTTCTCGGGTCATCTTCTCTTTGCGCAACACTCCTGTCGTGTATTATCGCGATAGCGTTAAGGGTCCCGTGTCGCAGAAAATCCGCAGAAATCATTCTGAACCGCAACCAGGCAGGCCCTGCACATGGCTCCTACCTTGTCTTACATTTTTTACAAAGATATGCCTCAGAATTTCGAGAATGACAGCTCATAAACAAATCTCATGAAACAGAACACCAGCAGCGCATGCATTTACGTTTTCATGACGTGGCTATGTCTCAACCACGTCCCGATGCGGCCGGCATTAGCAATGTGCAGGACAGCAGCAGCAGGAAAGTAAAAGACAGAGGCAAAGAAAGCTTCACTTTAAACATATGCAGATCCCACGCACTGGGGGAATCAATGTAAGCGAAGCTTTGTCTGCTGTTAGCGTTCATTGATGTTATTTGGTGGTGATATATTGACGGTATACGACAGTCGTGATGGGATGTGAAATGTTACCTTACCTGCTCTACTTGTGTTTGTTGTTCTAGCTCCGCTCAATGCTTTATCCGAGCCTTTGTCTTGTTGGCACTAAGTGAACGCTTCGGCACCATTCTGGGCTGTAGCGTTGTCGCTCGCAAAACTGCCTCCTCTCTCTCTCTATTCCCTCGCTAACACTCTCCCCACCTCCTCCCTCTACTATCGTTGCTGTTGTAGGCGAGCACGGAGACAAGCGCAGCAGCCCCTGCACAGCATTTGTGAGGGGTCACACCTAGTTAGGTGTCCAAAGGGCATTGTGCAGATGCAGCGTGGCGTAAATCTTGACACAAGCCTCTCTGGTCATCTTTCCTTTGTGCCACACTCCTGTCATGTACTAACATGATAGCGTTAAAGGCCCCGTTTCACAGAAAATTTAGTGTCAATGCCATGGGTGTTGCTTGGTAAATAATCATTCTGAACCACCACCGTGCAGGCCCTCCACGTGGCGCATACCTTGTCTTACATTCTTTACAAAGTTATTCCTTGAAATTTTGAGAATGACCACTCAAAAACAAATGTGATTAAAAAAAACACACCAGCAGCGCATGCCTTTTATGTTTTTGTGACATGGCCATGTCTCGACCATGTTCCAACGCGGCTGGCATTAGTGGTGTGCGTCTCAACTACGTCCTGAAGTGGCCGGCGTTAACGGCGTGCCAGACAGCAGCAGCAGCAGTGGGAAAGCTGAAGGAAGATGCATATAAAGCTTTGCTTTAAGAAACTGCGTAGTCGCCATCCATGATTGCATCGGGACTTGGTAGCAACCATGGTTCCGTTCGCACTTGTTGCAACGAACAGTAGTTTTGCTCTGACTTGGTGTGTGCATCAGCCACATGCCTTGAGCACCGCAAAGTCACTGTTCATAATCGCGTTTACAGCGGCCGCAAGTTTCCACCGCAGCAGTTGCGGCCAACAGTTTTTCGTTTTGGCTCGGTGCAAAGCTGTCGAGGATGAAGAGTACCGGCTATATCACGATGGATGGACGATTTGTTGACAATCAGCTCGCTAGCGAAAAAAAAAAAAAAAATCGGGATGTTCTTGCAGTAGTGCAAAGCATGTCGCAAGTGAAAGTGCACGCCGGGGCCATGCTGCAAAGGATTTCACAAGGCCTCGATCGCCGCTGCGTGAGCCAATAAGTCACGAGATAATGAGAATTGCAGCTTCCGCACTGTTTTTGCACTAAATACAAACAGGATTTGCCTATTCATTTACCTTATAAGAGCATGTTGACGTAGTAAGTATTAGCTAACCGTTTTCTGGGCACCCTTGATAATTCGACATTCGGTTAATTCAGTAATTTTTTTTGAAAAAGGTCCCGTGAAATCTGAAGTGACGAGGTTTTACTGTAAAATGCAGAAATACTTTTATATACGCTGCCACCAGTCTGCACGTCCTGTTTCTTCTTTATAATCTGTAATAATAATTTTTTTTAAAATCTGGCCGAGCTCATATCACATTGAACATAGATGTTGTGAGGCAACTGCTGGTCCAATTTGAATGAAATTTATTGAATTGGAGAAAGAAAATTAAATTCTAGTGATTGTAGGAACCAGAATATTGATTTAGGTGCTGAAAGTTATTGCAAAAACAGCTGAAGACTGGTAAGTTAAAAAAAAAATAGAAGTATGAAGTTTACAAGTTGGTAACTGCACCAAAAACAGATTTTACAATTCTGTAAACTGCACCTATTACTGCATCTAAAGTGGATAAATTCGACATATGAATGTAAAGATTACATGAATTTGTTAGTACAATGTTTACGAAGGTTTTGCAAAAGTCCTACTCACATATTAGTTATAGCTTTCACAACAGTGTATAATATGCCAAATTTGTCCACTTTAGATGTATTATTAGGTGTTGTCTACAGAACTGTGACATCGTTTTTCATTGCCGAGTTATAGTGTTCTCATCTTGATAGCCTTGTTTCTTTTTTTTTTTTCAACTTTAAAAAAATTTTATTAAAGAATTCATGAGCTAAATGAAAACTCTGCTTCTTACTGTCACTAGATTTTAACTTTTTCTTTAAAATGGAGCAAGCTTGATCAAAATCATTGCAGTGGTTGCCAAGAAATATGATTTCTTCACTACTACATATTTATATAGGCCACGAGCTAAAGCTTCCTCTTAATGTGCACCTAGGCCACAGTGCACAAGCATTTTTGCATTTTGTATTCATTGGAAAACAGCTTTCATCGCCAGGAATCGAACCCATGATCTCGTTTCCAGCAGCATAATGCTATATCCAGTGATCCACTGCAGCACATAATGTTTGGTAGCGATTAGCAATAAATATTTGTGCACCCTTATTGCAGGCTATTTTACACACTGAGCTTGTGCCCAAGCTCAAGAACAAGAACTGTTGAATGTGACCTACTTGTTTTGAAAGAATGAAATTGTTTGAGCAGTCAAGGCAACGCTGGTAGCAGGCATATGGAACCACGGGCTCCGGCAGGGAGTCCAGAAACAGCAGAAGTGCCTCTGCCATGGAATGTACGCTGCCGGCTGGGATGTGCACGATGCTAAGGAATGTTTATCCACACCAAAACTGGAGCATATAAAGACACACAGTGCATGGAGAACTGCCATCAACAGCTGCACATTATGTGGAAATTTATGGATATAACGTGAGACGTAATGTTGATACCTGATAAAGAAAACAAATTTATTCATGTATAATATGATCAACCAAGCAGCTGATACATCAATGCTTATTTTCACTGCATTCTGTGCTTGTTGACTGATGGTTCTGCTCTCCTCTGATATAATTTTGTCTGATAACTCCATCAACAAGTAACTATTCATTGCACCACTTAGCTTCGATTGTTGGCAAGACTGACCATGGTATATAGTCATTGGAAAATGGCACCCATTTTCTGCTATGCAAGGTACCTAAATATGGCAATAATGACAGCCATTCTTCTGGCAAAAAATATTTACACAGAAAGGATAGTGATGTTCATCATACAGAAATTATTTTGTACCCAGATGTGAAAAGCAAATTTGGCATGAGAAAATCTGCAAAGGGAGCCATGATATCAAAGCTAACTTTTTTAAATAAAGATTTACTGAGGCACATTAAGAGGCAAGTCCTTTCAAAACATTTCTCCGAATGTCACCTACATACATACTTGTGCATATTTGTAGAACCTATCAAATAAATACAGTGCAATGCAGACTCCAGCACACGAACTTTGATAAGCCATGTGGCTGCATAATAATGATTACTGTATTATGGATGCTCTGCTAAGTCCCATAATAGCGATAAGATTAAGCACAAAAGTGAATGAATTGGGGAAACTTGGTTGCTTCATCGAATGATGTGCCACAAAAAAGCAATGGCTCATAAACACTGCTTCACAGGAACTCTAAATAGTAATGTCGAGCCTAGCTACAGTGACGTATTAGAGCTTAAAGATGCCTAAATTTCTATATCTGCTGAATTTTTCTACAAAATAATTCACAGGTGCAACCTCTGCACACCACTTTGTCAGCACTATTTGTAGAAATATGCTGCCATTTAGGGGCACCGAAAGCAAATAGCAGTGGCTATTTGCTTTAGTACAACCAATAAAATGGTGGCACCATCTGTCATTGTTAGGATAAAGCATAGCACATACCTTGTTTCTCTGTTAGAGAGAGTGGTGTGCCACTAACACCATAGTGGCAAGTTCTACAATTATTCTTGTCTGGTATAACCACAGAGCACATACAATTTTGATTTATTCTAGATGAAATAGGAGCGTAAACGAGATGCAGTATTAAACTACATGCACTACACGATGCCACCTCTGCATAAAATGCTAACAAGCCAGTTGCTTATCTAGAAAAGTAATGTGTATGAAGTTGTTGCTATTATTTACACAGCTAGCAGTCAGTAGATTGACTCCAATGTTCACCCACAGTGTTCCTTTAATAATTTCTTCTCCTTTTCTTGCCAAACTCACTTTTGGGAAAACCCTATTAGTTATTATACACATAAGGATACGTAGGTGGCCATCAAGACGTGCGTCAAGGGCATCTCTTATTAGGTGCAGTTCCCAGCTGAGACCAGATTGCTGGAAAAGGTCATCCTAGGAGAGAATACAAAATGAACATGCATAAACAGCAGCTGTTTACACAACATCAGCAACTGGTCCTGGACTGCAACACCAACTTCTGAAAATAATTACTAAGATGTCTCTCCTTCTTTCTTTCTGAACTACTATGCAAAAGTATAACGCACACTACATTGTGACCATTACTGCCACAGTACCTAATCCTTGACCTCCTCGACTCTTTCCTTACTGCTAGAAATGTGCTCATTTTGTTGCTTTTATGTTTTAACATTTCACAACATATTAGTCCCAGCACATACCATGATACATTAAATTGTGTCCCAGTCACTGGCATTTTGTATGTAAGTAAAGCAGAAATAATTGCTCAGAACATTCTTCATAATTATTACGTGAAACTTCAAAGAAACACCTAAACAAGCATGAATGAAAAGAATAATTTGTTACTTTTAGTACAAGTTCTGGCAGTAAAAAAAAATCGTAAATATACAAAATATGTGCCCTGCTCCTAGTTCCCAGCTTCTGTGAGTTAGACCACACACAAAAAGAAAATTATTATGCAGATTTCGTGGGGCAAATATTGTGCTGAACCCATGCTATGTGGGGGAAAGCCATGGCTTCACCAACGTGAGAGCGGGTAAGGGCCTGTGGTGCAAGGAGCATTTGTTTTTACTGGTTCCAGCAAGCACCTGATTCCTTTTTTTAGTGTGTTACTTGCTCTCAAAGCAATGGTTGTCATGTTGCGGAGCATGCATAAGCATCCTAGCTCATATCTGATTATTGAGTTTGATCAACTTGTATGTGCAAGCAAGCTGGTGTAGTCATGCAACTTGAATTGGTGCTGGTGCCTTTATGTGCTTTGTACAATACATGTACAGTAATGTACAGTGTTGCTCAGTATTGTACAGTAATGAATGAGGACATTTGCACAGGCAATGTTCAAAAGTAACAGATTAGACGGCCAGTCAAACTTCTGCTGAAGTTTGGTCTAAAATTGACTGTGTTCTCTTGTGAGAGTGAAAACTCCACACGACGGGAAGGATTGCTCGTAATTAGAGGTGTGCAAATAGTCGAATACTGCCAAATCGAATTCAATGGTGAACGTTCGAATAATTGATGTCGCAAATCGAATACCTGCTATTCGATTTTTTGAACATTGGATATATTTGATGTAGCAGCCTACACAATGCCACATGTCACGTGTGCCGCAGTGCTTCTCGTGCTCAATGCAAGTGTTCAACTTCCTTTTCGGTGCAAAAGGAGCGCTGCAGAAGGGCCACTCCTGCTGATGCAGCAGTGGACTTCATCACTGCAAGTGCTTCATCACCTTCGTTGGTATGAGGCTCGTCCGGGTCAACAGGATCGATTGTAAGGATAATGCAATGCAAACACGGAGGGAAAAGCAACATTTTGGGTATTTAGTTAAGTGTGACAGCATCTGCAAGGATCTGGTTGATTATACCATCGACAGGCACACAGATTGTGTTGGATACAGGGTGATGAAATTCATTCTGCTTCAACAGTCATCAATCTAATTTGTAGTCATGGTCTCAGGACCAATCACTGATGAGCTACCCGTATGAACATATAGCGGCAAGCATTCCGCAACAACCTGCACCCTTTACCACATTGGCCAAAGGCGAATTTTCATCATGGCGACACTGCCTAGGCCATTAGGCCTAATCGGCGCTCCTTCGTCGGGCGTTGGCGACTAAAGTTACGGTTTGGCGCTGAATTGATACAGATATATTCACAGCAGCCGTGCGACACTTAGAAAGGCAACAAAACGTCTTGCAAACAAAAGCAAGTGCACAGGATGGCAGCAAAAGTTATTCACGGCCACTATGTTTGAGCTCGTTTCCAACGCTGTTCGTAGACGCACATCAGTCTCTTTATGTAGCTTCAAGCAACTCGTCACAACTTCTTAAGACTAGCTCCAGAATTACACGGTTGGCGTGAAAGTGTCATGACCTAGTTGCATGCATTTGCATGGATGGCGGATCAACGAGAGGGGAGCGAGCATCACACGAACTTGCCGTGACCCTCCAGATTTCAGAATCAGCGGTGAGCGAGTCATGTGATGCGTGGTCCTTTGGTCTGTTGTGTAGACTGGTCTTACGATAACACACTAACGCAATAGCCCTTCTGTATTTCGGAGAAAATACTGGAAAGCAAAACTTTCTACGCAATAAATAAAACATTGCCACGAAACACAGGTTTACTATTAAATTAGGAACGTCATTAGTATTCAATACAACAGAACATCAATAATTCGTTAGCTTCAGAGGGGAAAACGGTAATTGATTCGATTAAAAAAACATTCTATTGACAAAAATAATATTTTCCAAGGCTTTGTATACTAGAACTGAGCTGTTATCAGTGCTGGCATACTAATTTGGAGTACCCTTTCATAAGACTAGACCTTACTGTATATCTTGATTTATACATACATAAACTACTGATAGCGTGCTGCCTTCTTGTTATACAATGCTAGGGGTCTCCCAAGCATGTGCAGCAACATATTTTTGTGCCCGAAATTTGTAAGCATTAAATGTTGTGCAAAATTTTGTGATATTTGATATTCAGATTTTTTTCTTGATACGATTCAATATTCGATTCAAAATATACTACTCAGTATTCGCACAGCCCTACTCCTAATATGTTGTACATAGGCTGTCGAAATGCTGATGGATAAAAGCAACAAACAGTGGGAAAAAATCAAACTGAACTTGATATTAGACCAACACAATCATCAGTACAACATATACTCCTGAAAATGTGCCGTTCCTTCAGACAGTGGTAAAACAGCACAGACGTCATACAAAAAAATGAGACAACCCAACAGAACCTTCTGTATCTTCACTGCTGCTTTCATTTAAAAATTATGTTGCCAAGTTGACCAAAGTGCAAATTTTCAGTTAATTGATTGAGGATGTGCTAGGAGCACTGGAGGTTAGTTTCAACGTGATTGATGGAGGTAGTGTTAGGAGCACTGGACATTATTTTCAACGATACTTCCTGTTCATTTTATTTTTCCATACTTCCAAATGTGATAAAAATTGCCAAATCTGGCCAACACTTAAAGTGCAGTCATCGTTTCATATGATGCATGGCTTGTGGAAAAATTACAATGGCAATGTTGTTGAAAAACTGTCCATGAAATTCATCAATATTTTTGTGCCCAGTAAGGAAAGAGTTGAAGCCTAATTCAGTGCCTCTAATTATTGCATGATAACTATTATGCAGCAGTTCACAGGCAAAATAAGTTGCTGATCGCATTATTCTTAGGATAATTGGTGTTTATTCATGTTAACAGCGCATTATTTAGAGTAGTTAACAGCCATTACTTTTCTAGGCATCTTCCTGTCTCTGTCCTATTCATTTGCACTGCTAAAAAAAAAGATATTGGAATGCAGTCTTTCATATATGAAACAGTTTGACTTTATTTGTAACACATTTTAAGGTTAGTGCCAGCTGTGTCTTGTCACTTTAGGATGAACAGAATGAGAAGTCTGGTACTAGCTGATTACGAAGGAACCGAAAGAGAAATTTCAAGAATTACTTCAAGAATTTGTATGATATCAAATATCCGAATCTCAGTTTCTTATCTACAGTTTGAACGTGAGACAGTGAAAAAAAAAAAGTATGTTCTTTGGAGGTTCACGACATCTGCGCCTGATGCCTAACACAAGACACAAACCAATCAGAATTTGTTACTAAGAGTGTAGTGCTCTATTGAAACCATGGTCATTACCAGTGTCCACTACCATAGCTACAGTTCAATAGCATAGCTGAGCAGTTATCTACACGCTTTTATTTCATGTTTACGCAAAAAGGAAAATCTGCCCTTCACCTAACGATACCAGAAAGAAGCAAAGGAAGCCAACCAAGTTCGTTCCTAAAAAAGCAAATTTTATAGATGAGAAAAATCTGCTCCTTCTCTATAATCAGACCCAGGACCACTGCCAGCCTAGGTTAGTCATTATATGCCAAGTTAGCAAGGAGGGTAGGAGCAAGTAGCATGAGGCTGAAGTAATTAACAACCTTAAGAGTTTGAAAGATGAAAGAATGTATTAACTCAGATATTTGTGCAGAGGTCTGCAAGGTGGATGGGTGTCCCTCCACACTGCAGGTTTGCATAGACAGTGCTATATTGAAGGAATACTGGCACTAATTTTTGAGCCTTGTATTTTTTGGGAATGATGACAATGCTATGGCCAATGTATATATAATATATAGCACAATTGACGGTGGTCTGCTCCAGTCAGCATCCGGGTTCCACAGAGTGAGACAGTAAAACATTTAAACGAAAAAAAAAATGTTGTTCAGGAGTTCACTTGACACGTCCCGCCTCTTCGAGGAGTGAAGTGCAACTGGTGGTGGTCTGCTCTGGACTACCATCAGTTGCATTTCACTCCTCAAAGAGACGGAACATGTTTCGAGTGAACTCCTGAACAACACTTTTTTTTTGCGGTGAAATAGTTTTACTGTCTCACTCTGTGGAACCCGGATGCTGACTTCAATGTCACCGTACCCGAACAACATGTGAGCGAAAGTGGTGGCCAATTTAACACTGTGTGGTCCGAAGTGATGGAGACATATCATCAAGGGTTCGTCAAGGTTTCACCACTACTTTCAGCTACTCTGCATGCTTGCTTGTTCAGTGTGTGTCATGTGTGCCAATTTTCTGAGCTTCACAGAATTAAAGTTAATATTTTGTGACTTCGTGCTAGTGTTTATCCCACTAAGATTGATGCCTTGTCATAAGTTGGATGATGACAAAAAGTAATTGCATTATTGCATTAGCTACCACATGTTTGTGGGTTCTACACTCAATTTGTGATCAGTGGTTGCAGATGCAACATGCTTACTGTAATGAAGAAGAAGGGCACAAGAACAAGGCCAGCCAGATCGTCTCTTCCATGCCTGCTGTGCAACCAGTGGGCCAGCCGGATCGCCAGTGCTTGGCACGAGTGTGAGCCGTTCGGGCAACCAGCTGTTCCTGCTCTGCATCACCCGCCTCCTCGGTTACGAAGAGACGTTACCCTCAGAACTGTTCAGTGCACCCATTACAATTGGTGGAAGGTGCGGGGTGCTCAAGAACATCTACACCCTGGAACTCCGGTCTCGGACTCTGCCTCCCGTCATGCCTGACTCTCCCCAGCAGATGTCGCCGCCACCCCCCGTTGCCTGCTCTGGCGCTGTCCCGCAATGCCATCCAGCGGTTTTCAGCGGTACGGATGAACAGGACGTCAATGACTGGTTGGCTACGTACGAACGGGTGAGCTTGCACAATCGATGGGATGATACCGCCAAGTTAAATGCCGTCATATTCTACCTTGCGGGAGTGGCTCACCTGTGGTTTAAAAATCACGAAGCCGACTTTCAGTCCTTGTCGTTCAAAACCAGTTTCGCTGCAGTTTTCGGTCACCCTGCCGTCCACAAGTTGTGCGCCGAGCAGCGGTTATGAGAGCGAGCGCAACAACCCGGTGAGACATTCACCTGTTATATTGAAGAGGTTCTCGACCTATGCAAACGTGTGGATGCGTCTATGCCCGAAAATGACAAATTGAAGCACATCTTGAGGGGCATCGCCGATGACATTTTCCAAATGTTGATCGCCAAGAGCCCGTGCACAGTAGCAGAGCTCTTAAACTTATGCCAAAGCTACAACGAGTTGAGGAGGCAGGGCAAGTTGACTAGGCGCCCCTCAGTGGCTGACGAGGCCCTCTCTTCCATGACGGCCTTCTCCGATCGCTCCTCCTTGCTCACACAAATCCAAGCTTTCGTGCGGGAGGAAGTTGCACGTCAGCTTTCTCTGCTACCCTTCGCTGAGCTACAGGAGCCGCTGCCGCAACAGCCTCCTACACAGCTCGCTCCTACGCTCCAGCGGGTTATTGAAGACCAAGTTGCTGAGGCTCTACCAATGCAGCATCAGCAGTACCTTGCCGCCGCGCCATTTACTTACGCATCCGTCGCCGCGCAGCCCCCTCGTCAACCACTCGTTGCGCTACATCCTCGGCCGCCACCCCCCGTTCATAGTCCCGTTCATCGACCTGCTCCTGCATTTACTAATCCTTGGCACACGCAAGACAACAGGCCGATATGTTATGCCTGCGGTATTCCCGGCCATGTTGCACGACTCTGCCGCCGCCGCATGCTGCACTCTGATGAGTTTGTGCAGTCGCCTCCCTACGCCAACATCCGGCCTTTCCACGACACTTATTTTAGTCGGCAGTCGAACAGGCCACCAGCCGAGCGCCCGGTCCTTACACGTCGTTCACCTTCACCGCGTCGCCGCTCGTTGTCCCCCATGCATTGGCGCCCTTCACCCACACAAGAGGAAAACTAAGCACCGCAGTTCAGGAGGCAAGAACTGTGTCGCCATCGATCTGTACAAGTCCTCCATTGTCGCCTTCGAACGTTGTCGATCTTACTGTTGACGACGTCCCTACCGTTTTGCGCTAATTGATACTGGAGCAGCCATGTCTGTCCTAAACGAACGCCTATCTTGCGCTTTACGAAAAGTTACGACGCCACTTTCTGGGTTTTCTCTTCGCACAGCAAGTGCCCAGCCAGTTCAGCCTTCAGCAGCATGCACAGCTAGAGTTGTTATTCAGGGCGTTCTCTATATTGTGGAGTTTGTGGTTCTGCAGTCCTGTTCTCACGACGTGACACTCGGGTGGGACTTTCTTTCACAAAATAACGCCGTCATCAATTATGCACGTGCTGAAGTCGAATTATCGCCTCTGTGTGACCTGCCCCTCATCGGCGCCACTTCTCTTCCCGCTAAGCTAGTTCTTCGAGAAGACATCGCCATACCGCCGTACTCATCTGCCATTGTTTCCGTCTTCTGTGGCGCTGTCTCTGAAGGCGCTGTCCTCTTCACTCCTTCAGAACTCTTCATGACCCGCAAGGACGTTCCCCTGCCTTTCGCCGAGCGTGACATTTCAGCCGGTTTCAGCGCCATAGTTGTCTGCAATCCGCTTCCTACAGCCCTGATGGCTCTTCGCGGCGAAGCACTTGGCCATGCTCAGCCTCTTGATGACATGTTTATAACCGACATGCCGGATGCTTCGTATGCAGAGCTCACTGACTTCTGTGCACTTTCCACTTCTGCTCCGCCATCAGCTGACTTATTCACACCTTTCATTGCCGATGATCTTACTTCCGAGCAGCGCTGCCAGCTTCTTCACCTGCTTGCCCAGTTCCGCTCTTCTTTTGATGTAGCTCAGCCTACTCTGGGTCGCTCGTCAACCGTCAGCCACCACATCGACACTGGCTCCAACGCGCCATTGCGACAGCGCCCGTACTGCGTGTCTGCCAAGGAGCATCAGGTGATCAGCGAGCACGTGGATGACATGCTTCAGCGCAGCATCATTCGACCTTCCAATAGCCCGTGGGCATCACCGGTGGTTCTCGTCACAAAAAAAGATGGTTCCATTCGGTTCTGCATCGATTATCGCCGTCTCAATAAGATAATGCGAAAAAACGTATACCCTCTACCGCGCATTGACGACGCTCCGGACAGCTTGCAAGGCGCTAAATTCTTCTCTTCATTGGATTTACGCTCGGGCTACTGGCAGGTCCCGATGTCAGCAGTTGATCGCCCTAAAACTGCATTCATTACGCCAGATGGTTTATACGAATTTAATGTGATGCCATTTGGCCTATGCAATGCCCCTGCTAGCTTTGAACGAATGATGGACAATATCTTGCATGGCCTAAAACGGAGCACGTGTTTGTGCTATCTCGACGACATCGTTGTGTTCGCCCCTGATTTCAGCACGCATCTTCTTCGCCTTAGGCAAATGTTGACGTCCTTGACCAACGCAGGCCTGCAACTGAACCTGAAAAAGTGCCAGTTCGCCGCGCGCAAGCTCATGATTCTAGGTCACGTCGTATCACAACATGGCATTTGCCCCGACCCATCAAAACTTCACGCCGTGGCAGAATTTCCGAAACCAAAGGCACTCAAAGAACTCCGCGCCTATATCAGCCTTTGTTCTTACTTCAGGCGCTTTGTTCGCAATTTTGCCTCGATAATATCCCCTCTGACACAACTTTTCAGTGGCGCCAACGACCTATCCTCCTGGTCTTCTGCATGCGACACCGTGTTCGCGACCTTACGCCGTCTCCTGACGTCTCCGCCTATACTGCGACACTTCGACCCCACCGCCCCAACTGAAGTGCATACCGATGCCAGTGGTATTGGCCTTGGCGCTGTCCCTGGCCAGCGCAAGTCTGGCTACTCCGAGTACGTCGTTGCTTACGTCAGTCGTGCGCTGACCAAAGCGGAATGCAATTACAGCGTCACAGAAAAAGAATGCCTGGCCATTGTTTGGGCACTCGGGAAGTTTCGCCCCTATTTATACGGCAGGCCTTTCAATGTGGTTACTGACCATCACGCCCTTTGTTGGTTATCCTCTTTAAAAGACCCGTCTGGACGCCTTGCCCGCTGCGCTCTGCGCATTCAAGAACACGACATACACGTCATATACCGCTCAGGTCGCAAGCACACTGACGCTGACGCTCTGTCCCGCTCTCCGCTGCCAGCCGACACGGCCTCCCTCTCCACCATTAAGGCGGTATCCTCGGTCGACATCGACACCTTCGCATCAGAACAGCGCAAGGATCCTTGGGTGGCCTCTCTTTTGGATCTCCTTTCTGGCTCGCCTGCATCTCCCATCTCCTGCTCTCTGCGTCGCCAGGCTGTCCATTTTGCTGTCCAGGATAACCTCTTGTATCGACGCAACTACCAGCCCGATGGTCGCAAGTGGCTCCTGGTTATCCCTTTGCGTTCCGACATGTGCGCGCCTTTCCATACTGACCCACAATGTGCACACGCAGGCATTTTGAAGACGTATGAGAGCCTGCGGCAACATTACTACTGGCAAGGAATGTTTACTTTTGTCCAAAAGTTTGTCCGCTCGTGCCCGCAATGCCAACGTGGCAAATCTCCGCTTCATCCGGCCCACGGTTTATTACAGCCGCTTCCGTGCCCTGCTCGTGCCTTCGACCGTGTGGGAATTGACCTGTACGGGCCACTACTACTAACACCCGCTGGAAAATGATGGATTATTGTCGCAGTTGATCACGTTACACGCTATGCCGAAACCGCTGCTCTACCTGCAGCGACCGCCAGTGACGTTGCATCTTTTCTGCTCTATCGTTTCATTCTTCGTCATGGCCCACCTCGGGAGCTGCTGAGTGATAGAGGCCGTGTGTTTCTGTCGCAGGTGGTTGAAGCTCTGCTTGCTCAATGCCGCATAGTTCACCAGACCACCACGGCGTACCATCCTCAAACTAACGGACTTAGAGAGCGTTTCAATCGCACCCTTGGTGATATGCTCGCCGTGTACGTTTCATCTGAGCATACAAAATGGGACATAATACTCCCATTTGTCAGGTACACATATAATATGGCTACACAAAGTACCACGGGATTTTCTCCATACTTTCTTCTCTACGGTCGCGATCCTTCCCATACCATTGATATGGTTTTGCCTTATACACCAGACGCATCAGAATGTGCCCCCGTTTCAGCTGTCGCCCGATACGTCGAGGAATGCCGTCAATTAGCCCGAAAGTTCACCTCCTCTGACCAACAACGACAAAAAGCCAATCGTGATGGCGACGCTATGAATTCGAACTTCGCTCCCGGCACCCTTGTCTTGTTGTCCGTGCCTTCTACCACGCCTGGACTTTCGACCAAACTTCTCTCGCAGTATGATGGACCATACCGCATCGTCGAACGCACCTCTCCGGTCAACTATGTCATAGAGCCCCTTACATTAACATCCGACAACCGCCGCCGTGGATGGGATGTTGTTCACGTGCGCCGCCTGAAACAATTCTATGAACCGCTCGTCTCCACGTCGTAAGTCGCCAGGATGGCTCCGCTTTTGCACCGGGGGTAATTGTAATGAAGAAGAAGGGCACAAGAACAAGGCCAGCCAGATCGTCTTTTCCATGCCTGCTGTGCAACCAGTGGGCCAGCCGGATCGCCAGTGCTTGGCACGAGTGTGAGCCGTTCGGGCAACCAGCTGTTCCTGCTCTGCGTCACCTGCCTCCTCGGTTACGAAGTGTAGGGGTTGAAGTACGGACTTCGGGACGAAAAACCAAACTTGGGAGGATTTATTCTACATTATTTACAGAGAGGTGAGCGACAAGTAACATTCGTACAGTCATTACGGGCCGGCAGCAACTCGGACGCTGCGGCCCGCGGCAAGAAGTTCGAGAGAGGTCATTCAGGGAATCAGGGAATGTCCCAGAAATCTCAGGTCTCTCTGGAAGGTTTCTTATAAACCCTTCGAGCACTGTAAGTCACGTCATGTTTCACCAATGGGAGAGTCCGCTCCGATGACGCCACTTTCAGCCAATGGTAGGCGCCCGTGTCGCGGTGTCGCACCTGGCGGCTCTCTGCGGTCTTGCCTCGCAGACTGGCAATCCACTTCTTCTAGGCTGGAGAAGGAGGGGGGGCGCTCATGCTTCATTGCACAAGGGCCCACCTGCACCCGGTGGCTCGGCTCCGCAGCGGTAGCAGATGCCTTCTTCAAAGCCGAAGGGGGACGATTGAGCTCCATTGTACGAGGCCCCCTTCTAATCCCGGCGACGCACGAACTTGTTGGCACGTGAACTTGTTGCCTTAAACTTGTTTGCTCGGCCGCTTCTCTGGAATGCACTTTCCTGCTTCTGCATTCCTCAATTAGCTGTGCTGCCATCCGATGTGGTCTGGGGAACTCGAAGTAATCGCAGGAAACAGCTCCATATCTAACAGCTCGTCCTCGCCCCGGTAGTTCTGAATGGCCGGTGAACTCAATTCGCTGGCCATGAGGAACGCTGAAAGAAGCTGCAGGGTACTGGGGTCGAGCCTCGTTTGACAACCCTCGGGATCCTGGGCCCTGGAGAACATACGTCAAACAAACCAAACAACACAGCGCTGCCCCACGTGTAAGTGCAGGCTCTTCACCCCTGACTCGCCAGGCTATTACTGAGTCAAAATCAACCCTGATCTCTTATTTCCCCAATTTTGACAAAACAGTTCCAACCACCCTTCCAAACAGCTATCCATTTCTCCTCGATTGCCGACAAGACCAGACCACTATTGTTGTTGCAAAACAAAAGGGTCGTTGACGATGCAAACAACAAGTGAAAACAGCCGAACATAACTTAAGTGGCCTAACTACACGAACAGCATGTTTCCAATCTATCGCAGTGGCGTACTTATCGCACGTGCCGGTGCCACTGAACAATCTGGTCAACCTCACAAGTACGTAATCACAAGCGCGCTAGCCTTGTGGTCACTAAACAACGCATACTTGTGTTGTAGGCAAACTCTTCATTACGCTTACTCACGTTTCTTCCCTGAAAGTCCTACAGGACACGTGACATAAACGAACAATTAAACTTGCGGGACTTACACACTCCGCAGAACCCTTAAACTAATGCGTCTTTTAATAACTCGTTCCACGCGTACTTATAAGAGAAGTCAGAATACGGCTGCCCTCCACACACACTAGCAACCCAGTCATAAAGTCTGCTTCCTTCCGTCCATACAGGACACGCGCTAATGGAACTAAGAACGCTTCTCCGTGCAAATCATGCACTCACTGAAAATCTACGCGCTTAACCTTAGAAAATTCAAAAACACTTAAAAAGAACGAAGGTTAAATAAAACACACGCGCGTTACGATAGGCCTCTCAACAGTAACCTTGACCCTCAGGTTACTCACACACACAAAAAAAAACCTATCTACTTATTAATGAGCATCTCGCGAGACTACATGTTTACATAAACCTCATCTTTCAAATCACGGAGCTTCTCAAACGAAAACACAAACAAAGCTCAAACCTTACACATTGAAAGAAATCCTAGTCTCAAATCGCGAAAAACTTTCCGATGCTCAAAATAAAAAAACAAGACACTCCATTTCTACGGAAGGGCTCTTGGCCTCCCTCTCCAAACGCTTACGGCTGACTCATACTTTGAGTCGAACGCGGGGTGGACGTGGTCTGAAAGCTACTCTGGCTGCCGAGAGACAACAAAAGGGCTGATTCACTATCAGCTCCCCCAAGACGTTACGGTCTCCTGCCAATTTGCGTCCCCGCGCCCCGCTTTCAACAAGAACTCGATTGACCGCGTCGCTCCCCACCTGGTCTCGTCCTACCACCTTGCGTTTCTTCGAACTGCACGCTGAGCTTTGAAAAGAACTACGGAACGACGAGGAGCTTAACTGCCTCGTGCCCTTTGTCCGCGTCCGCGCAGAACATTCTTCGCGGTCCCCCATTGACCGGTGGCTTGAACGTTTTCGATGCGTCAACATCGTACGAGACGACCGCATCTTTTTCCTCGCGCCCTGCCCATTTGGGTTTCTCGCCATTTTTGGCGGCGCTACATTAATTACCGTCTTTCGGTCTTTACTGCGCTTCTTTTTACGGCGCTTTCTCTTTGCACTCGCTTTCCTGTCGCCTTCTCGTGCCTCGTGCTGGCCGGTACACATTTCGTCGGCCCGGATCGGTCTCTTACCCGCACAGTCTGAGTGATTCTCACTTAAATCAACACTCTCTCTGCCTCGACTGGCGGACAGCTCAACCAACTCTGGCACAATGCAGCAGGCTTTACTCGAGTTAGACAACTCGCACTCTTGCGAACTGCCCTCTGCTACATTGCCCAGCTCACGCTGTGCATCGGCACACAGTCCGTCGGTCTCGATCGCTGTCTCACGCGCACAGTCTGAATGATTATTAACTGAACCATCCCTCTCTAGGCTATCTAGACTGGCGGAGAGCCGCACCGATCCCTGAACAATGCAGTTGTTCTCTCGTGAGCTACGGAGCTCGCCACCCCGAGAGCTATTCTCAACTGCATCGTCCAGCTCGCACTTCACTTCTGCACGCAGATCTGGCTCTACATGGGTGCTCGCGTCTGTCGCGTCAACAGTACCCTTTTCCTCGCTAGCAACCTCGCTAACCTTACCAGCGACGCACACACGCGGTAACTGTGCCAATTTGTTCGCAGCTGGCCTAGCTGTCTCTACAGTCATCTGTTGGCACAGCACCTCGTCTCTCTCACTCTGGCCTTTAACGGCCTCTGTTGCCACTAAGGCATCGTTAGCAGCTAGCCTTTTCCCTTCACTTATGAATCTGCAGCTAATCTCACAGGCACTACTCTTTTCGACGGCTTCCGGCGAAAATCTGCTAGACACTTCCTCATTCTTTCGCTCTGTACTTCCTACAGAATTCTCAGACAGCCGTTGTCTCTGTGCCAATAACTGATCACAATGCTGTATCTCTTTGATCAGTGCTGCCTTTTCTCTCTCATACTTTTCCTCTCTCTCACGTTCGCGTTCATTCTCACGTCCGTGACGCTCATACCTAAGAGTAAGTTCTTGAAGCTCATGCTTCCGTTCATTCTCGCGTTCTTCACGCATACGCTTACTCCTAAGTTCACGACGCTCTCGCAAACGTACACGACGTACACGCTCCCGTGGCTCCTGTATCACCTCCCAAGCAAGCTCAATGCTTTTCTCATCATTGCCACTATCTTGAATCGCCTTTATGATAGCTGGCGTTTTCATCCGTTCGTCCGCCTCAACTCCCAAATCGTCGCACACCAACAACAAGTCTAACCTCGTCAACCTTCTAAGATCCATGGCAGCTGCCCCGACAGGTGGTTAAAACTGTTTTCCTTAATTAATTTGTGCAAACACACAATGCATCAAACTCCCGATTCCCAGAACTATCAAAATTGAACACACAACCTTTGAGTCTGGCGAATCATAAGGAAAAAAACCACGCGCTCACTTACGGTTGCAGCACCCTGCCATCCGGTTCATTTGTCCGCTGTTCCCGGCTCCTCCGGACTCCTTGGGTCGAAGGCTCGCTCCTTCTTCGCTACTCCCAGTTTCTTCGGACCTCTTTCGACGAAGGCTCTCTCTTCTTCGCTCTTCCCGGTTCCTTAGGATCTCTCACGACGAAGGTTGATCCGTAGCGCTGCCACCAGCTGATGCTTTCGGAGGCGATCCTACCGCTGCCAACCAGATGTAGGGGTTGGAGGACGGGCTCCGGGATGAAATACCAAACTTGGGAGGGATTTATTCTACATTATTTACAGAGAGGTGAGCGACAAGTAACATTCGTACAGTCATTACGGGCCGGCAGCAACTCGGACGCTGCGGCCCGCGGCAAGAAGTTCGAGAGAGGTCATTCAGGGAATCAGGGAATGTCCCAGAAATCTCAGGTCTCTCTGGAAGGTTTCTTATAAACCCTTCGAGCACTGTAAGTCACGTCATGTTTCACCAATGGGAGAGTCCGCTCCGATGACGCCACTTTCAGCCAATGGTAGGCGCCCGTGTCGCGGTGTCGCACCTGGCGGCTCTCTGCGGTCTTGCCTCGCAGACTGGCAATCCACTTCTTCTAGGCTGGAGAAGGAGGGGGGGCGCTCATGCTTCATTGCACAAGGGCCCACCTGCACCCGGTGGCTCGGCTCCGCAGCGGTAGCAGATGCCTTCTTCAAAGCCGAAGGGGGACGATTGAGCTCCATTGTACGAGGCCCCCTTCTAATCCCGGCGACGCACGAACTTGTTGGCACGTGAACTTGTTGCCTTAAACTTGTTTGCTCGGCCGCTGCTCTGGAATGCACTTTCCTGCTTCTGCATTCCTCAATTAGCTGTGCTGCCATCCGATGTGGTCTGGGGAACTCGAAGTAATCGCAGGAAACAGCTCCATATCTAACAGAAGAGACGTTACCCTCAGAACTGTTCAGTGCACCCATTACATTACAAAGAAAATGTAATCAAAATGTAGATGTCACTACATTCCATTAATGTTTATGTTAATAATGTGGAAAAGCTTTGCCAGCTGAAGTCGAAAACTTGCACAGCTTCTTGCCTAGGCTCACCTGAGTGAGCCCGTACTTGTGCAGGTGGTCAACTAGGAGCCATAGCTCCTTGGGCACCTCAAAAGGGACTGCCAGGAGGCCCTCTTCACAGGGGCTCTGCTCCTGCAAAAACATCAAAGCATAAAGTTAAGCCTTATGGATAATCTGGGATACTGTATCCACCAGAGTGGATGACTTGCAAATATAAAGCACAGGCTAATTTTGATGGATAACTTAGGCGTAGCATTTCATAATGTATTATTTTTGTACCACATTTCGGTGTACAAGTACTTGCCAGTTGCATTCAGAATTAAAGTCAGACAAATATGCATGGCAAGTGTGAATTAACAGAAGCAGGGAAGCAGGTAAACTGTCTGTAAACAAGCACTCACTCACCACTTTGAGGAGCTGCCCTCTGCCCAGTTCTCGCACAGGGCAAGGTATACGAGCCAAGGCTTCCAAGGAGCACCCATAGCAGCTTGGCTCATACTCTCCAGACACAGTCACGTGAGTACGGCAGTCAAGGAGAAAAATCACTAGCTTCTGCGTGGTGTGGCTTTCATGCAAACACTGGGAGTAGTGCAGGCAGGCTGGCTGAGGCATAAAGTGACAAAGCTGCACCAGAATGCGTGTCACTAAAGCTCTCAGAGAAATTATCTGTGCTTAATGCACTAAACCATCAAGTTTGTCACAAGGTCTCTAAAAAAGGACTATGGAAATCTAAGACCAACATAAAGGGTGACGACAACTTGGGTGAGAAAGCTCAGTATATAACAACTGCAACAGCAAATAGCAGCTCAAGAAAATACCAACTGCAATTAAGAATAGCTGCACCCAAGTAACACATCCTAGTACCACACAGTTGTGTTAAGTGCATGTTTGAAACAACATAATTGAAATTGGTTAAAACAACCTAATCTACAGCCATAATTTTTATCTGTGACACAAAAAGGCCAGTTCACCTTAAAGAAAACAGCATGTTGACAACAGGTAGGTATGTGAAAGGATATAAAAATGTCCTTTCCGCGCTCCAAATGAAGCACTAGGATGTCTTCTAGACTGTCTGAGGCACTGTTCAATTGCCATGCAGTCCGCTTGTCTACACACAATTCTAGGGACACCTGGCATGTTTCTCCTGTTGAAATAAAAAAAAAATGGAAAAGAAATAGTGCCCCACTGAACAACATGACCTTGAAATATTGGACAATCACAAAGTGCCCAGAAGCATGCAGCGTTGGGCTCATCGGTAAACCATAGCTTAATTGTCCCAAAGATCAGCACAACAATATAGGTGAAGGGGACTGAAAAGTACAGCACTCTTTTCACTCTTCTGTACCCTCCAATTATTCTGTTATGCTGATTGACAAGACAATTATGCTACAATGCCACCCAGCACAAAAGAACGGCCTGCCTAATATGATGCTAAAAGAAACAGCAAGCAATTCTGTGAACCTTACTGTGTTGCCGTAATATATGTTAAGCATTATAGTATATATCATACCTTCAAATTTGCTGCAAACAAACTAATCCAATTCTCTGCGGATCTGGCACTCCACTCAGAGCACCAGGCACCTGATTATGCTGGTATCTGCTGCGTCCCAAAACTTCCTAGATCAGCAGGATGCCTAGGTGCTCTGATTGTAGTATCACAAGGAATGTTGATGCTTCTATAGGGAAACCTTACTTTCAAACCTGTACAATCATGCTAATTATCATCTGCATTTTCAATTTAGATATTTAAGTTCTAGACCTTCCTACATGATATCATGGCTTGAAGTGCACTGGCTTTCTGTGACTGATGCCAATCACTTGCTTCTTTGGCGAGACAGTTGAAGTCAAAACTGCGTGAACTGTTTCATGATTACAATAAGTGACCAATGAGAGTAAAGCTATGACAAACTGGCATACACGGCTTGCATTCTCACTTTCTTTTGCTTTATATTCCAAATATAAAATGCTGTGGACACATGGTATGATCAGTCAAATCTGAATCTTGCAAGGAAAATCTACAACTTTATGACAAAAGCTAGGCCAAAAAATCAATATTTATAAATTTTGCTAATTGAGCTTCATTTAATTGCCAAATTATTTGAACATAAAAAGTGCTTTGAGTTGTGGAAAGTGAGTGCAACACTATCTTATAAAACGAAGTAGCATATTTTATTTTTAATAGCTTGGGCAATGTTAGCTGTGACATCCTGTATAGTATACATTTTGTGTATACAGCAGCTATGTTTCCAGGTGTGGTAGCCACAAAAACAGGAACTGAATTTCCTCCCAGACTAAGAACATGTTTTTTTTGTGTGTGTGGGCACGTGCACATGTGTGTCTTGCAGATTCTGGGTGCCAAGAGCTTCAGCGAGCACCTGCACACTGATGATAACATCAGAAAAAGGAAATGAGGTGGTCCTGTGCAGGTAGCAAGTTCACAAAGGCAGTCTTTTAGAGAATCTTTCTCTAGGGCAAAAGATGTAGGTCAAGAAATATTATGCGGAGAGCAAGCAGAAGCCTTGCCTGGCTTGATGGCTCCCGATGCTGGAATGGCCCGGAGCCACTCCTTGCAGTAGCGGCCATTGTCCAACTTTGGGCGGAAGCAGAACTCTACTGGAACCTGCATGGAATACAGGAACATGCTTGCCAACCAAATTTCCTGGTGTTGTGCAGAATCAGTGAGCTTACTTACCTGACCAGTGTTCGCAACAGTGAGAGTTTGCACTTGGCTTTCCATGAAGTGCAGCTTTTCAAATTGGACCTGCAGAGTCCAATGGGCTCAGTTTCAGAACTCAATTAATTGAAAAGTGGCAGGGGAGAACTGATGATACTATGCCTCATCCACAAGACAACCAACATTATATTATGTTAGTTTGATAAACATCATGGCAAGCAGCAAACAACAGAAAATCACTTATACAAAGCAGTCATAGGTTTAAACTATTCAGACCTGTGGCTATCCTTATATTGAGTAAATGCTAGAATTATATCAGCATTGAAAAATACACATACTAAATCAATTTTTCATTGCATTTAAATCTTGATACTACTGGACAAGACCAAAAGATGTTAGCTGAGTGCAACAATGTAGCACATTTCACAGAAATAATAATTTAAGCACATGGTAACTGACAGGATCATGAATTCTCAACAGCCAATCAGCCACATCTCAATAACAAAGGTCAATTCAGAGCCACACACCTCAAGCCGGTCCACAGCCACTTGGGGCAGGAATTCATTTTCCAACTTGTCGAGCTTCTTCATAATCTCTTCATAGATGGTACGGTAGCGCGCAGTGTCGATGACCTTTACGCCCACCTTGAAGTAGGCACTGACTGGCTTGTGGTCGCTCAGTGTAAATGATTCATGGGAACTGTAGCGCATCTGCTTCACGTGGGGACCCTGCAACATTCTTGAACATCACCCAGAAGCCCCCAACAAAGCTGCCAAACACATAACAACTATTTTAACTTAATTCTATATTTTTTCCAAGTCTGGAAGGTTTCCTGGCCTAAGAGCTGCTCTTCACGACTTGACAAAGGTCCAGAGTACCTGTTTACATAGCAGTATAACATCACTGAGACCTAACATAGCATAATACAGTAGAACCTCATTCACATGTTCTTGAAAAAAAAAAAAAAAGATCGTGAGAAAAAACGTACTAACCGGGAAGACGCACAATCCGAAGTAACTAAAAATATTAGACAGGTTCAATGACATGTACATAATGAGAAGCCTCGTGCAGATTGCTGCTCCAATAGTCGCCAATGCATGTCGAGCTGTTGGTGCTCCAGTGGCCAGAAATGTGTTTTGTCGATTTCCTATTGCATGTTGCTCTAATAGGGCAACGGGAAACCGAAACGAAATTGAGCTGGTGGGTGACACCGGATGCCTCCGAAGCGAAACGTGATGCGCACATCGCGCCGCCTGCAGTTGAGAACGGTGGCATGTTTGGATTGTCGCCTACTAAAAGCGTATACTAGTACACTACCAATGACATTACACACCATGCGCTGTAAAACAGATAGGCGAAGATGCTCATTGCAATAGGCTTGGCGGCGATAGCTGTGAATGCGGCGTGCGACGACTTGGGTGGATATTTGCTGGTACCGCAACAAGAAACTGCACTGTCGTTTTCACACGAGACGTTCTGGATCACGCGCATCGCGTCTCTCGTGGTTTTTCTTGTTCACATGGAATCTAGGGGCCGGAAAACGTATACGACTACAGTCTGCAGCAGAACACGGCGGTGGCACGTTTCAGTTATTGCCTGCTAAAAGCATGCACTACGCTTCCGACGGCACCATGCACTGTGTAACAGATAGGTGAAGATGCTTGTCGCACTAGGATTAGCAGTGAAAGCTGTGAATGCAGCATGCATTGACCCCATAGAAGATTTGCTGGTACCGAAATGAGAAAGTGAGTGCGCGTTGCCGTTTTCACGTGACCGGGTGGGCGAGTATTGTGGTGAAGCTGCTGCGGTGGGCAGCTATATACTGTTTTCGATCGCACATGGGATCTAGCGGCGGGAAAATGTATCATACAAACGCAGTTTGGTGATGTACTGAATGTTGGTGTTGGAAAACCATGCTTTCCTGGAATGCATGAACCCATAAAAAAAGAGTGTAATGCTATTGGGTCACTTTTTGTGTTCTCGATTGCGAACATTGGTGCCAGGAAAACGTAATTCAACGAGGTTCTACTGTATATTGTATTTGCATGATCCTAATGTGCGTTCTTTTTTTTTTTTATAAGAGGTGCTTTCAAATTCGCATGCATGTTACAATTGTAACTAATTCTACTCAAAATAAAAAATGATACAGACTGTTACTAAAGAAAAGAAAAACAGTGTAAGGTACCCAGCCACACTGCCATCAAATGAGTCATCTAAAGAAAGTGACGCTCAGAGACATTGCAAGGTGTGTCCATGGTGAGTGGAATGCCCTCCCACTGATGATAATTGCGCAGGCCTCGAGAAGTGTGGCATTTCTAATGCATTAAATGGAACGAAAAATGATTTTCTGTGGTTGGTAGACAGCGAAAAGGAGGTGCCTTCGGACTCCGATAGCCACTAAGATTCAGCTGTGTGCATGACTGTGTGCCTTTCTATGTTCTATAATATTATTTCAACACGGTACATGTAGAGTCAGGTTTTGTTACTTGATGTGCGTGGTATAATCAGCACCAAGTAATTTTTTTAAATATTTGGGCGGTAATATAACTGCACCTTACAATCGGTGGCGCAGTATAATCGTGCGAATACGGTAGCTTGCATACACAAAGAAGCACAGTACTCAATAGTACGCCCCGATGCAATATGACATACAAATAAACATGCAAAAAGTACACGAAAATGCAGGTGGCACATAGACCAAGTCATTCACTCAAAAGCAAATAATAGATGCAGAAATATACAAAGAAAGCAGTCACTGCATATTCAAATTATCTAAACGCTACAGCTCTGACTCTCTTTCATGCTTACATGATGCTTTATTGCTGCTTACATGATGCTTTACTGCCTATAGTACAGTGGCCAACATATTGCTCACATATGGTTTATGAGCGCCATTAATCTTTCATTCAATGCATTTGCACAGCACCTGAAGATTCCGCCTATTTTTCTATGGCTACTCTACATTCAACACATAAGCGATATTTAGTGCTGTGACTGTCTTTGGCCACAGAAATTACAACATTGCACATTTTTGAGAGATGTGAATCTCTACTACAGAAAACCAGCTTGTGAGGGTGAACAGTTATCCTAAAGAAAGAGAACAGCAATGAGTTGCTTTCTTTCAGCAGAGTTATGTAATTAGAGATTAGCAGTGATGGTGCAAGTGATGATAATCTACAGCCAAAAATTAATCTGTCTCTGACATGCGCTTAAGCTGCATGTTAAATACACCTAGTAGAGCCTTAAAGTCGCCGCATCATAAGCTTAGCTGACAACTCAATGGGATTGGAAACTCTAGGTCATGATTTTCACAATTTCATGCTGGAAACAATACCTTCAGTAGCATGGTGTTGGCAGAACACTGCCATACTGAAGCTGATACTGAAGCTATTACAGTCAAACCTCAATATATTAAATATGGATATAATAAATTGTAACATGTATACCTCAAATTTTCTTGTCAATATCAGTTAAGCTTGTGCAAATATTCAATATTTTTGAACATTTGCTCAAATATTATGCCCTTCAATATTTGGTGTGGCTTGAATTTCAGTAGCATTCAAAGTTTTCGAAATATACAAAATTAATTATTATACACACTTTTTTACGTATAAGCCACATCCCCAACCACAACACCCGGCAGGGGGAGAAAGGGATAGCACTTATAACCAACAGAAGCACCTGCCTACAACACCAAAATCTTTGTAAAGACAGTCTCCATCCATGGATGCACGAATTGTCCCCGTTGTATCTTTGTCCAGCAGCTCTATTAGCTACTTCCTCCGCCAACACTGATGGTGGAGAACTTTGCCTAAAAGTTAGTAAGTTGCATGGCCTTTCATGGATGCTGCAGTGCTGTGAAACCATATCTTAAAGGGCCCCTAAACAACCCAGATCTCGAAAATTAGTCATATGGTGGCTGATGTGTACTATTCTACTATGAATATATAGCTGCAAGAATTCTTTTAAATGGTGCAGAAAACAAACAAAAAAAAGCAAAGTTAAAGGCATTTGATAAACGAAAACCCCGCCACTGCTGTTCCTTGCTTTCTTTCACTACCCTCCCCACACACGCTCTCACCCTTTTCACCTACGCTCACCAACTCTACGCAATGCAGCGAAAGCTACTGGTCTCCCCCATTGTCTGCCCCAAATTGCCCTCTGCGTGAATATGACTAATAGAAGTTTCTTAAAGATTTGGTGGCACACAATGGGCAAGCTCCCCTGCATTCTCTGAACACAGTCGGCTTTCATAATGTTGGCGGTGTTGTTCCTATATTGACGATGAATAGACAGTGTTTACCCTGGAGCACCCTGTTGACATCACAACGTGCCAAGGAAGCACCAGAAAAGCCAGAAGAGGAGCATGGGATTGTTTTTTGAATTTTTGGTGTTCCCACAGTGCATAGTGCTGCCACATTTGCCAAGAATTGTGGTCACAGCATTCTATACACAATACGCGCATTTGTCTTAAGTGTGTAAAAAACTTTAGAGGTTGTTAAAGAGAATTTTGCATATAACCTGCACCCCCATTTTACTTACGCAAAAAAAAAAAGCACGAGGACAAGCACTGTGTCTTCGTTTCTTTCTCTTGTCCTCAGGTTTTTTTTTTTTGCGCTTTGCATCAAGTTATGCAGTACCAACTACCCACCAGTCTGTTCTCTGAATCCCATTTTACTGTTATATTTTTCAGTTATCGATGCATTATTAAACAGTAACTTTGGTGGTTGACACCTGGTGAAACAGCACTAGTTAGGCCTAACAGCATAGGCAGGCACGGTGGCGGACAATAACTGAAGTTTTCCGCCCATCTGTCATAGGGCCCTAGGAGGACTGCAAGACTGAGGATTGCAAAACAGCAAGCACTCCTACCAAGTTCATATGTACGCTTACTGAATGGAATGGGTGAAGCTTGCATGTCGACAGAAGGCCTCAAGCTGAATGTGCACAGCACAATATAAACAGCGAGTGCCATGTAGTCAAGGTTGTGCTTCACAGCATCGTGGTGACACATGACGGGTGAACACAAAACACTACTGCAGCCTCAAACACCACAAAATTTTAAGTTGACTGAAACACAACAGTGAGCAAGAGCCTGTAAACACATCTTCTGCACTGCTGGAATTTTAAGCAATGTTGAACTTGGATTTTTGGCTGGAAATCTCTGAATAATGGCACTTCAAAAATAACCTAACTTCAGAGATGATCCTGTTTCTCTTTTGACAAGTAAACCAACTTTTTAAAGATTTGTTAACATCTGGCACTTGTGTCAAGATTTTATGTAAATGCCACAACTATTCAATCTAGTCACTTTGAACTAAAAAAAATCATATTCACACAAGTTTCATGTCATTATGTAACGGATATATGCTTATAATGAAGGTGCTTTCGGGTCGGATGCGACTTTGCTATAACAAGCTTAGACTGTATAGCAGTAGAGCCAGCTGCAGCATGCGTGGCCTACCTTCCAGAGAATGCGATCACACCACGCTGGTGCACGTTGCTTCTCACTAGTGTCCCAGAGCTGGGTGCCAGGGGCGTACTTGTACGTTGGCCGAAATGTGATTGGTCCCTCTGTATAGCCTCCAAAGGCCTTGCCCTGCTGCTGCTGTTGTCGCAACTGGGGAAGTGAAACGACACGAACAAAAGCTAATCAAATTTGTACTGTGCAAACCACTAGAAAGCTACAAAGTTGTCTGAACTTTCTAATCCAAGCTTTCTTACACGAGTAGTAATCAATGGAAGAGCATTAAGCACCTCTAAACCCTACTGCATTGTGTTGTTACTCATTGGATGGTGCTATTATTGACACTGAATGGTTGTCTATGCTCACTACATTCGGCATTGCTCTATGCAGTAGTGTAGTGTGCAAATCAGAATTCAACAAGAATGATACTCGCTGGTTGGTAATGCGACTCAATGGCAAGATAATTTAATGACTCATTGGTTCTCTATGCAGCAGCGCACTGTAGCAACCAGGAGACATTAGTAATGGTGCTCGGTTGGTAACATTATTGGCACTCAATGATTGCTTACACTCAGTGACTTGTTTATGCCATATGCAGTAGCACAGAGTATCAACCTGAATGCAATGATGTATAATGCACAGCCAAGATGATAACCTGTGATTTCTTGAAGGATTTGCAGCTGGCTTTCTCACAATAAGTCAATTACACTCGCAACAATCTCAAAACATGATACTGTTCCGTGAACACAATAAATGCCTAAGATGGTTGCCTTGCACAGTCCACCACATCGCATACAGGAGAGGTTACAAATGACCAGCCAATAATAATGCAATGACACCGAACTGCGAAATATTGCAAACCAATTTACTTCCAGCCACTGGCTCCTGCCACTTTCCTAGTGGCCAAATTCAAATGACATGAAGTTACATTGAGTTAAATGTCTGCAAAATAGATAGCAAAAGCAGCACTCTTTAGACAAGCTGTATACCAAGATTACTGGACTACAAGTAGGTAGTGCTAAGAAATTTTTGGGAAATTGCCATTGTATAGCAGTCTGTTTTATTCATATGACCATTTTCTTACATTTCTTAACAGCATTTTACACACATAGAAATCTCTACACACAAATAATGATGCTTGCGCACCTGGTCGTGTTCCAAAAGTTTCTCCAGAAGGCCTTGCTCTACCATGGTTTTCACTCGGTCATGCTCAAGGTCTGCTAACCGGTAGTTAAGGTCCCCGAGCCAGAAGATCTGCCTGTGCATACCATGTTCACTATGAGCAAACAATAGCAAGTCAAGAGGTTGCTGCCCTCTCATAGAGTTCTAATATTACAGTTACAAGAGCCCCCAGAGTTCACTATCAAATAGTCGATGCAAAGTGTGTAACCTTTCTTTAGAATTTGCATGTCTCATGTAACTAGCATTAATACACTGGGTGCCAAAGGCAACCGTTTTGATCTAAACTCACCTTTGCTACCTGCAATCACAAAATCTAAATAGTAATAACAGCTTTTATACCGCAGTCACACGGGGCACTTTGCTTGATGGCAATTGGCTCCTTTGCAAAAGCAGTGGAAGAGCGCCAATTATGCCGAAAATTTTTTATCCTAATCGAGCTTAATCCGCCTTTTGTGATGCCGAACTGCGCATGCGCAGTGCCCTAGCGGCTGAGGACCGAAGCAATTTGACAGGCACACAGCCGGACTCCACTCTCTCCTCCGAGTGAGGGGAGTACGGCCGCGGCAGGCGCTGCACTTGTTAGTGAAATGGGGCGCCATTTCACTCGGAGGAGAGAGTGAGTTTCTCTTCGACTCTTACAGACCGGCACATATCGGCATCTTGCCATTCTA
Source organism: Dermacentor albipictus (assembly GCF_038994185.2). Taxonomy (NCBI): domain Eukaryota; kingdom Metazoa; phylum Arthropoda; class Arachnida; order Ixodida; family Ixodidae; genus Dermacentor; species Dermacentor albipictus. Next base: position 154,239,228 of record NC_091825.1, on the reverse strand, counting down.
CGCTGTTTACCCCGACGTACATCACGACAATGCCTGCTCGTCCAGCGGGCAGACCTCCACACTAGCACACATGCTCCGGGAGTGTGGGTCAAGGTATCCCAAGTTCAGCAAGGAGGAGTGGGTCCCGCGTCTGCATGGCCCCGTTCTAGACAAGCAAATTCTGGCTGTCCGGCGTGCCTGTTACCGGGCCGGTGAGCTAGACCTGCCAGTCCCGAAGTGGGACTAGCCGGGTGCATGACGAGTTCACGTCCTCGCCGTAACTCCAATAAAGCTCTTTCACTTGTCAGCCTTGCCATTCTCGCTGCCGTGCGCACGGAATGCCTTTCTAACATTATTGCCATCAAAATTTTGTGCGATGCCAATGTCGTGTCTCATTTACGGCTGCACCTTCCATGACCATCACAGCAGGGCAATGCGAATTTTCCGATTTCTGTCAGTAAAATGTGATCGACAGCGCCATGAAGCCTGGATTATGGCTGCACTTTGTGACAGGTACGTATCGGTATATGCAGTTTACCTCGCTGTTTTTGCCACGGCTGACTCGTACGAATAATCTCGATAAGGATGCTAATGTATGTTTGAGCTAGCGAAACAAACGATCTCTGAGCTCACGGGACCTGGTTAAGTGAAACGAAGCTTTTTTTTTTCTATCGTCTCTGTGCGTCCGTCGCTAGAACGCCATCATTTCGCAACTTCACACCATGCACACTTGCAGCTTTGTAAATGCTGAGCGAATGTTCGCGATGTCGGCGTAGTTATCTGTTGGAGCCAAGCTCACCTGCACTGCTGGGCTGACATGGAAAACAGCGTGCACTGTGGAAGTAGTTGATAGTGCTAGTTAGCAATCATTGCTAGTTGTCGTTTCATCATTCTTGTCGACACCAAGTACAGTAATATTTACTTGCAGAAGGCTTTTATGTTCGTTTAGCAAATCGGGATGTAGTACGGCATGCACTAAGGCTCAGTTTCCTATGTAGTATCTTCTGGAGTCGAGTGGCGGGTCTTGTGTAACTGAAACATTTCAGGGGTGCCTTCGCTGTCGCCCAGACATCAGGACTTCATACTGAAATGTGTACTTGTTTATCATTCTCGGGTGACCGCTTTTCATCGCCAAACAAATGTTGTCGCTCAGCGCAGGACGCGCTCGCATGTGTCGGAAGTTTCTCGAATGTTATGGATCATTCTATCTGCTGTCTGTTGTCATCGAACCTTGTGTAATCTGTTTGCATGTATGCGCAATGCGAATGATGTAGAACTTTCTAGAAAACGCATGGGCACCAACGATTACTCTCGAACGTTCAATGACTCATGTATAAAAGCTGACGCGCTTGACCCGCTGATCAGATTTCGCCAATCACCGATTGTGTTAGCCGCTATCGCTGTGCTTTAAGTGTAGCCTGTTTTTGTGGGCACAGGTTCGGCCAACAAAAGTTAGGTTCGTCATTGACAGTATTGCTACTGTGTTCTGTGCCGTCACTGCTACGTGACAATACCGATGCTGTTTGAGTACACATACCAGATTTAAAAAAAAAAAAAAAAAATGAAGGATGCAGTTGACCGCTATGTCCGCACCCCGGCGTGTTGTCAGAGGAAGACAGGTGCCCCACAAACACCGATTTCACCGATTTTGGTCATTTTGACCTTTTTTTTGCATTTTTGTAGATGAGCACACACTTTAAGTGGGTAAATAACGTATGCAACTTGGCATTCTGTTGGCCTCCCCACTGCCTGTGCATGTATGTATGCCTAGCACTATGGCACACCACAAAGCAAGACATGCTGTGGTGAAACGTTACATTCCCCTAAGAACTACACCTCATGCCCTATTCGAGTCGAGCATTTTTGTACATGCGTCCGGGTACAAAGCATTTACCAGCAGGCTCGATGGCTAGTTAACGATGACGGCGCGTACACGTTGTTTCAGCCTTGTCTCACACGCTGCTTGTTTGGTTGCTAGTGTCGTGTGGGGCGCCTGCCAAATCGTTTCTCGTGGCCACCGCACGATGGTGCCACAATGTGTCACAAAAGGCGGATTGCAATGTAAAGTGACTCGTATTACTGGAATATAGATTGGTCTCATCTCACTTTGTGGAGAACAAATTAGCAGGAGAGAATTTTGGCCTGCCCGTAGTGTATTGCAGTTTACAGGATACCGGTTAATTGGGATGTTCCCATGAGCAACTGCATTGGTAGCAAAATTTAATGACGTAGTGTTTAACCGTTATTTTCCCTGCTTTATATTAATAATATCAATGACAATATAGAAGTCCTTGGCAGATCGTATGCTGAAAATTGCATGAAAAACATTCTGTAAATGATCAGCAAAATACTTAATCAGATTAAGTGATCAATGAAATTACTGATAAGGAAGAACCTTTATCATTTCCTGAACAAGTGAATATTGGACATAGACAGAAAGGATGGGACACAGCGCTAACTAACAAATGTGTTACAACCATAATGTGTGGTTTGTGCTGGTGTACATCATGCCATACCAATTACCCCAACAGCCTGTTCTTTTGTACTGGTGAAAGCTAACTTGAAGCAGCTTTCAGAAAAAAATGAAGTGTGTCATTCAAATTTAATGTTCAAGGTAGTGAAGGTCTACTGAACGGTCAAACAATTCATTATGCTAAATTTTCTCATGTATATGCTACTTAGCGTTGATGCCCATTTACATTAGCTTCATTACTAAAATACTTTTAAATACTCTTTTTTTCCTCTAACAGTTACCAGGTGGCATGAACTTGATGTTGATATAATGTAACAAAATTAGTTGGAGAAATTCCAGGGTCCCTTAGAGCTTTGAGGTACTTGCAATGCATATTTTTATGTCAAGCGTATTTTTTTTCTTGCTGAACATTATGTACGCTTACATTGTTGATATGTTTTCTGCCATAAGATTGACTTAGATATTTTCTCATTCTCATGTAGTTCTGTTTGTTACATTGTACCACTCTGTCACAACCTTTATTGTGGGGGTTAATAGTATATCTGATTGAATACATAAATAAAGACTAGAGGCTGGCAAATACCAAATTTCTCGAATATATATCAAATATGAGTAGCAAGTGCTGAATATTGAATAGTCAAGCCCAAACACAACACACACATATATAGATGGAATATTTATTTTGGTATAATTAGGTACCACACATGTACTGACTAGTGAAAAAGGACAGGCAACTATCCCCAACAATTAGGGTTAATTTCAAACACACGATCACTAGTTGTCAATAAAAGAACTGTACGAATAGTCTCTCAATATTTAATAAGCTTTCCAATAATGAATGGCTACTGCATGACCAGCTTCTCAAAAAGGCTAAATAAATGGTTGCTGAAGAAAAAAATATTTGGAGGTTGTGGAAAAAGAAAGGAAAAAGCTGCTGAAGTCAAGCAATAAGTAAAAAGGCACATCCTGAGGAAAACATCACTGCTTGTAGCACAATAGATAAAACTGCATGCTACATGACAAACTAAATTACACTAAATTACAGACTTTGTTTAACAGACGATACTTTGTTTAACAGATGGAGAAGAGTTACCTGACTTTAACAGTCAGTTGTGAAATACTTGATCAATTTTGAATATGCAAAAATACCTGATAGTTCATTTTCATATACAAATATGAATAGTTAGTGTCTGATATTTGATTCGTATTCAAAACTTCGAATATTGACCCACCTCTAATAAAAACTAGAGAGAGTACACAGCTATTATAGCTAGGACCAACCATGATGCTGGCATAAAAGATGCATGGGCAGCAACATAATGGTTAGCCTACGGCTAGGTTTTTCTTTTGTTTCTTTTCGATAGCATACTAATGTAAAGAAAAAAAACATTCTAATGCATTGTAGTTGACAAAGCAGCACAAGATGTTCCTACCAGCGCTGCTACTACTGTCCATGGCTCCAGTAACCCAGTAGCATTCTGTAAATGGTTATATGTTTACATAGAAGCTAGAACTCTCTAACGTTTTGTCACTGCTTTGTAAATCAGTTACTTATTTTGATGCTGTAGGCATAGTGAAAAATCTGTCAATGCTTCAAAAGTGCTTTAACTGTTTCATTACTGCGCCTATAAATATAGATCAACTTGATGAACAGTTTTTCTATGCATTGTTAAATATTTCTGTTGGAATTCTTCACCTAGCAACATGATGCACTGTCTGAAATCACTGATGAACTTTGTCTATTTGTCAGATTTCACAGTTTTTGGCAGACTGGCGAGTCTGGGAAAATAAAACTTCGACTGGAGGTATTGTCGAAACTAGCCTCTAGTGCTCCTTGTACATATTCAATAAAAAGATGCAAAATTTGTGCTTTGGTCGACTTGGCAACATCATTTTTAAATGACAGCAGCAGTGAAGGCACATAATCCTCACTAGGGTTGTCTATTTTCCAGTTTGAAGTATCGGCGGTTTAAGAATGTCTCAAACATTGGCAGATGCTCATGAGTGTGTGTTATTTTGATAACTCTGTTAGACTAATATCAAATGCAAGTTTATTTTCTCCACCATGGGCTGCTTTTATCTATCAGTGCATTGACAGCGTATGAACAAATTATTACAAGCAATCCTTACCGTAATGTGGGGTTTTCGCCCACACAAGTGTACACAGTCGATTTCAGACCAACCTTCGACCGAAGCTTGACTAGCTAACTCATCTCTTAAATTTTGAACACCGAAAGTGTAAGAGCTCTTATTCATTAAAGTACGACTTTGTGCTACACTCCACATTATTGTACAGTACTGTACAGGAACTGAACAAAGCATGTGGAGGCTCCAGTGCCAGTTGAATGCACACTATACCACTTTGCTTGCATAGAAAAGCTCACCAAATGCAATAATCAAGTATGAGGAGGCTCCTGCATGCTCCCTGACCTGACAACCATAGATTTGCAAACATAAAGAATGAAGTAAAAAACAAACCAGGTGCCTGCTGCAATGAGTAAATACAAATGCTCACGGTGTAATAGGAACTTAACCATTTTAAATTTTACAAAGCTACTGCTTTCCCACGTAGCATGGGCATCACTATGGCTAATATTGATGCCCACAACTCTCCATAATTATTCTTTTCATGAACTGACTTACAAAAGCTGGGAGCTAGGAACAAGGTACATATTTTGTACATTCCAGATTTTTTTTTTTTTGCTCTCAGGACCTGTACTAAAAATAATGAATTATTACTTTGCTTCTTTGAAATTTCACTTAAAAATTCTCAAAAACTGGCTGAGCAATTATTACTATGATAGATCCATTCAAAACACCAGTGCACAGGCTATAATTTTATCTGTTGCAGTATACGTAGTAACTACTTATGTCCTGAAATAAAATGCTACAATATAAAGGCACCAAAAATAGGTACATTTTTAGTGGTAACAAAAGAGTTCATTTTTGTGTATTAGATGGTATCAGAGAATTTACTGCTCGCTGCACATCAGTGATGCAGAAACCTTCACTAAAAAAGCACTCCCTGAGGACATGCACATAGTGCTTCCAGAGCTGTTTTCCTTTTGTTTACGCAAATGACTGAAACAATGTACTAAAACAGCCTAACTATTTCTCTTGCTATTTCAAATGTTCCTTGCCAAGGCCAGGATACATGGACATTCATACACATACAGTAGAACTGAGTTACAACGAAGTTGTTGGGGGAACCAGAATTAATTTGTTATATCCATTACTTTGTTACACTAGTTATTTCATAATACTCCATTTCGTTATGACGAGGTTTGACTGTACATACTTGTATAAGCAGAGAGCAGGAGGGACAGCCACCTCCATAGCTCAATTATTGCAACACTCCACACAACATGTGAAGGCTATGAGATAGAACCCAACTAGCGGCACGTTGTGTCTTTTCAGCTGCTTTCTTAAATTTTACTCCAAGCCCAATCAATATATAACAAAATTTGTGTGGCTTCATAGTTTGGGACTTCGGTTCTCTCATGTGTTCCTTAAATATGGACATATGGATATGGACATGGATATGAACTCTAAGAAATATTTTTCATTCGAAAAAATACAAGCTGCAATAATTCTGTTGCACCAGGTGAGTTATCTGTCCAAAAATGGGCACATGGCAGATAATTTATACCATGAATGCTAGCACACAGACACTTGGTAACCAGAGGCTGATCGTTTTGCAGACTGAATTAACATGTGCATGCCTTAACATCCAGCACGATGCTTTACTGGAGTGACAGAGTTCATGCTGGCATGTCCAACCAACACATGCAAATATGGACCCAGTGCAGTAAAAATGACATTGCTGTCACTTGGCAGTGGGCAGTGTTATGGCAAGTGCAAGCAAAAGAATGGCAAGTGTGATCAAAATAATGGCCACTGAACACAATATGCTTCTCAGTCGTTCTTATTCAGAAGAAGCAGTGAACCATCACATAGCCACATTTTAATATTTGAAAACTGATGTTGGTGCATTCACAATGAATGAAAAAGAAAAAAAAAGAAAATGCAGAATTCACATTTCAAACTCAATCATTTTACTTCACTGCTGTGCTTTTGGTTGGAGGGGAATCTATTTTCAATGTAACTTATCGAAGGGGCTTTACATCTGGAAGAAAAACCTTACAGTGAAGGCACACAGCTGCCCCTTAAAAAAAAGTTTCCTTCACTATGAAATACTTTAGTGCTAATTTTATACTTGAATACATTACAAAAATATTATTAGGAAAATAAATAGAGTGTTCTTGTATGTTTATTTATTAAGTACTGCCAGCCTGTATTTCAGGCCTTAGGGAGGTGTGAGTATTCAGTACAAAATTCTGCAGCAATGTAACATACACTTTGCAACGAAAGAAAGAAGGATTTACGTAACGAAGAGCATGAGCCTTATAATGTAACACTATTCCAATCTGTTTTTATTCCAAATTGGCCATTCATCATCAGCAACAGCAGAGCCTGTTTTATGTCCACTGCAGGACGAAGGCCTCTCCCTGCGATCTCCAATTACCCCTGTCCTACACCAAGCGATTCCAACTAGTGCCTGTGAATTTCCCAATTTCATCACTCCACCTAGTCTTTTGTCACTTTTGATTGCATTTTCCTTCTCTTGGTACCTATTCTGTAACCCTAATGGTCCAACGGTTATATAACCTGCGCATTACATGACCTTCCCAGCTTCATCTTTTTCTCTTGATGTCAATTAGAATATCGTCTACACCCGTTTGCTCTCTGATACAAAACGCTCTCTTTCTGTCTCTTAACATTATGCCTAGCAATCTTCATTTTATCGCTCTTTGTGTGGTAATTAACTTGTTCTAAAGCTTCTTTGTCAGTCTCCAAGTCTCTGCCCCATATGTCATCACTGGTAAAATGCACTGATTGTACACCTTCCTTTTCAATGATAATGGTAAGCTTCCAGTCAGGAGCTGGCAATGTCTGCCGTATGCGATCCAACTCATTTTTATTCTTCTGTGACTTTCTTTTTCATGATCAGTGTTCCCTGTGATTAATTGACGTAGGTAAACATACTCCTTCACACTCTAGAGACCGACTGGCGATCCTGAACTCTTGTTCCTTTGCCCGGCTATTTATCATTATCTTTGTCTTCTGTATATTAATCTTCAACCCCACTCTTACACTCTTTCTGTTAAGGTCCTCAATAATTTCTTGTAACTCGTCTGCATTGTTGCTGAGTAGAACAATGTCATTGGCGAACCGAAGGTTGCTGAGATATTCGCTGTCCATCTTTACTTCTAAGCCTTCCCAGTGTAATAGCTTGAATACTTCTTCCAAGCACACAGTGAACAGCACTGGAGAGTTTGTGTCTCCCTATCTGACCCCTTTCTTTATAGGTATGTTCCAGCTTTTCTTGTGTAGAATTAGGGTAGCTGTAGAACCTCTGTAGATATTTTCCAAGGTATTTACGTAAGCGTTCTCTACTCCTTGATTACGTAATGCTGCTATGACTGTTGATATCTCTACTGAACTAAATTCCTTTTCGTAATCTATGAAAGCCATATAGAGAAGCTTATTATACTCTGCGGATTTCTCGATAACCTGATTAATGACACGGATGTGATCCATTGTAGAGTATCCCTTCGTGAAGCTAGCTTGTTCCCATGGTTGACCAAAGTCCAGTGTTGTCCTTATTCTATTGGAGATTATTTCGGTAAATATTTTGTATAATACTAGGAGTAAGCTAATGGGCCTATAATTTTTCAATTATTTAATGTCTCCCTTTATGTAGATTAGTACAGTCGAATTCGGGTATATCGAACCTTAATATAACAAATTATTGTGTATAACAAACAGCTGCGAAATCCCGCTGAATAATTTTGTATCAAATTTTTAATTTTATATATCAAATTATCGATATCTAGAACTATTTTGCAATACCCTTCGAGCTCAATATATCCGGGTTCCACTGTATAATGTTTGCATTCTTCCAGTTTTCTGGGACCCTTGCAGTCGATAGACACTTCGTATAAAGAGCCGCCAGTTTTTCAAGCATTATGTCTCTTCCCCTGTTATTCCATCTTCCGCCGCTCTCCCTCATTTCATGTCCTGCAAGGCCCTTTTGACCTCATCGCTAGCTATAGGAGGAGTTTCTGAATCCTGTTCATTACTATTTCTAATTGAGGTATCCTGACTCCTCTGGGTACTGTACAGGTGAGTATATCCGCTGCTTTTACTATATCTTCAATATTGCTGATGATATTACCCTGTCATTAGCCCTCCTTGATAGGCCCGAAGGTTCGAGTCCAGCCCACATGGGGGTGGGTGTCACACCCATAAAGGCAAAGCCCGACCCATTTTGACTTATCACGGAGGGCTAATGGCCGATTTGGAATAAAAACAGATTAGAATAGTCTTGTGTTATACTGATACTGGCCCATGTGTGCGCAAACCCAACAAAAACATATCCAATAAAAGAGAGTCAAAGCACATTCTGAAGAATGCACATGGTGAATATAGAAATAAACAACACAAGCAATGCAAATACATTTGGAAGTATGCTAACCAGTGTAAAAAATACATTCAATTAGGTAACTAAATTAAAAGTACAGAAATGAACAACACAAGGTTATGTAATACATAGGAATGATCAAAAAAAGTAATGCAAGAACATCGGGAAGCACCTTGACCTACGCAATATTAAAATTTACAGGGTGCAATATATAAAAATGATAGCAGAATGGAAAATCACAGCTCAATCTTTGTAATTGCTTCTGAGAATGAATCTAATGTTGGACATGTGACTACATCTGCAGATAAAACATTCCAGTTGGAAATTGTACAAGCAAAGAATGAATTTTTTAAGGTATATTTGTTTTACATGCATACTCGGTGACTTTTTCAGGATGGTAAGAATGTTAAGTGTAACGAGTAGTTAGAACGCCGAATTTGTAACGCATTATGATATAACAGGCAGAGAAGCTTTAGCCTCTCATGATACTGCCGCATTTTTATATCTCGAGCTGGGCAGTTTGCAAAAGTACGGATGGTGATATCTGTCAACTGTATGAGTTGAAAATAAATTGTGTCCTTTGGATGCTCTGTAATTTTGCTATGTTAGTATCTGTCCAATGATCCCATACAGTTGCTGCATATTCTAATACTGGTTGAATAAAAGCTTTATGCACCAAAAGTTTTATCTCATACTCAAATGATCCAATAATTGCCTTAGGTAGCCAAATTCTCAGAATGCTTTTTTTTCTACATACATTACATGTTCATTCCACCAGAGGCCTGACATCATTGCTCCTAAATACTTATACTTATGTACAACACTCAAAGATTGGCTGGCTAGACTGTACGTGAACCTTAGTGGTGTCCCTCCGCCTTCCCCGGTTTACTGTCATCGCTACGGTCTTTAGAATATGCAGAGACATCTGACATGTGGTGCACCACTCCTCTATTTTGATCAAGGCATCATTTAATAAGGCCTGATCTCATTTGCAAGAAATTTTCTGATATAGTATGCAGTCATCTGTGAAATGTCAAATTTTAACAGGGATGTTATCAGCCATGTCATTTATGAAGAGCAAAAACGAAAGAAGGCCCATAACAGACGCTTGAGGTATTCCATACTTCTTTTTCGGTAATTGCACTGGTAGGTAAAGGATAAATAGTAAGACTTTCTCGCTAAAACTTGTGGGGATGCGTGACTCTCACGCATCCCCTGATATGTTGTTTTCCCGCATGGCGCGTCTCCTGTAATCCGGCTTCGCCGCGTGGCCTGCGTGATGCTCGCGGCGGTCGATGTGGTTGGGGCGCAGTGCGAGAGATGGCGCGAGTGTTGCGCTGATAACGCCGCCTCACGGCAGGGTTACTTGGGGGCGCAGGGCAGAATGGGCTGGCTCTTTCCCGGCGGGTCGGCAAACAGCGTGGACATTCCGCGCGCGCGGCGACCCATGCGACTGCGAGACCGCCTCGCGTGGCCGCCTTCGAACGCGCCACCGTTGGCGTGACCGAAAACGCGAACGACCAGGCATTGGAATCCAGCATGGGGCGAACATATTCGCTCGTTTTCCGGTCGCGGTGAGTCGGACTTCTAGATTTGTCGCGCGCCCATCGGCATGTTTTGTGGATAGCAACTCGGCTAGCAGGCATTGATCTATGAAAAGTGCAATAAATGCCCTTGTGATTGTTTGCACTACTGTGTTGTCGTTCCTTTTTCCCAAGAGCACGGGAGGAGAACCCCACAATCTACTTACAGCAAATAAACAATACTTAGATCTTAGATACTTAGAAAAAAGAAGTTATACAAGACCTGGTGATGGTGCATAGGGTCTTCATAGGCAAGTTAAGGCAAGTACCGTATAGACTCGTATAAGGACCGCCACCCTCAACATGACAGTCCGAAATTTGGAAAAAGAGATTTCCAACGGAGAAGCAATTGCGTTTAATGCTTTGATGCCATGCGTGCACGTGCTGCATACTTGCGCGGGTCACAACTAGATGGCTAGAGCTGCGCGTTGACCTCTGATGCTGTGGTACATTCAGGGATTCGGAGCTGGCACCATTTTGAGCAAAAGGTTAATTACTGTGTAAGGGCTGCACCTCGTCAAAGTTGTGAAAGAAAAGTGTGGCCCTTGTACGAGTCTATATGGTGAACCATTCAGAATCTTCAACATCGATTATAATCAGCACATTGAAAGACAAACCAAAGGCAGAAGAAACAAACTGTGGTGCATTCCCAGTCAATGTGTTTGGCTTTTGGCAGAACGTTCCCAGTAATGAACCATTACAAACTATGGAACTGCTTTCAGTCCTACTGTAGCCTATTTCAGCTTTTTAGGGGCTTTTTCAAAATGTATTTACACGATATGACTCACTCATGGTCCGAGAGCACCCTGTCAGTGGGGCCAAAGGAGAGGCGTGCGCAGACATCCTGGTAGTCCTGGTTGCGACGCTGGCACTCGTCCTGGTGGGCAGCCAGGTGGCAACAGACGAAGCAGAGGGTTGAGGCATGCAGCCGCAGGCGGACAGCCACAGCGCCCTTGTTGCCCATCTTGCCAAGGATGCCTGTGCCGACCCAATGGGCCTCCACCTCCTGCACGTGGGATGCCAGCCGCTCCTCCACAAACAGCACCAGCATCATGCCCACCAGACGCACCAACTTCACCAGCCGGTACCGACACCCTGCATCAAGGGGTATAGAAAGGCACCCAGTCTCACCTAGCATCATCATAATCAAGTGTGGTGACTGACTGGGTGATTAATTTTAACATAGTGTTACATGTGGAGAGACACAGACAAAAGCGGCTAATTATGATTTATTTACAAGAATGGCGCAACCAGACACAAAGATGGAAACCTGCTCCTGCCAAGCTCAGGTGTCCATCTTCGTCTTCCCTTGCACCGGTCTCTTGCTCAGCAGATCTCTTTAGTGTCTGCTGTATCGCAACAATATTTAAGCAAGTACTGACTTGTTTGTGAAGATGTAGAAACTTTACTACATGCTTCTCACATGCAAAGGAACTACACTTGGCAAGTATAAAAGTTAGAAAACACTTATTTAAGACAGTTTAGTTTGATAATAAAGCTGGTCTCGAAATGCCAGACCTGGCCTTAGCACCACTGTGGCATAATGACACAGCAAAATGTGCTGACATCGTGTAGCAATAGGCATCATGTAAACTAGGCATGCCTTTTCTTTGTGTTTATACCTCGGCCTTCGTCTTCACTTCGTGGTCATTAAAATTTTCGATAGATATGAACTGCCTAGACCAGCAGGAGCAATTTTATACTAAATTATTTAGCATGCCCTCAAACCTACCAGTATTATTTGTGTGGTATAGAGGATTTGGACCTTCACTTGCTGCAAACAAATCAGAACTCGAAAAGTTCATGTCAATATTCTTACAAGTTATTAAGGTCTTGACCTGGAGGGGTATTCTGTAAGTCCCCCTAGTGGACTGTCCATTTTGGTCGCTGCTCATTAGATGGAGTTGCGCGAGCGAGAAGGAGATGAGCAGCCTGTCAATCAGCGGCAATTGAAATAGCCAGTCCACTAGGTGGACTCTTACAGAATACCCTGGGCTAGTTGGTTAGAATCCACACAGAAAATAGCCAAAATATGCATCTTCTTGCTCTCTATGTATTTTTTGTGCTGTTTTCAGTATTGATTGTGAAGTTACTGAGGCACTTTGGACAGAGTGGAATGCAGCTATCAGACCACAACTACATTTATTACAGATATACCAACCAGTTCCCAGGCAGGCTCAGTGCATGTGCCATGACTAATGATAATAACGATGTGGTTACTATGGTTCTGCTGCTATGCAAGACTTGGACTATGAGGAGTAGTACTGTGGAGTGTTCTTGGTGATTAGAACAACAGAAAGCTGAGCTAGTTGGTAAGGATTCATAATGAAAAGAAGGGGTAAGGCTTGCAGATACGGACACAAGCGAAGAGAAATGGAAAACACAAACGCCACGTGTTGTCAACTTCTCTTGTGTCCATGTCTGCACGCCTTACCCCTTCTTTGCATTATGTTTTTGGTGAGTTGTGACCACTTGGGTTCATTGACTTTGCATAAGTATGCTTCTGCATGCCACTGTCCATTGAAGTATGGCTGCCACTATCATAAATGTGCTTCACGGGAAAGTACCACAGCCACAACTACGGCTATGGACACAAATGGTTGCATTTTCATGTATCGCATGCAGCCGTGACATCGTAATGATACAGCTCAACTACCATGGGAGCATTACAGACGTGAAACCTGTCAATCAATGATCTCATTTAAATTTTAATTCAAAAGGAACATGGAGGCTTTCCTCAAAGGCAAGACATGCATCCGTGTTGAACTTAATCTGTTAGGCTTTCAACACAGCGCCCAGGTATTCCCATCATGAGACTAGTTTTAAGCCAACTAAGCACTTAGGAAAACTAGCTGGGCTTTCCAATGATAAAGCCTTGAGAAAACAAGCTTACCTGAGTGGAGACCAAGGGCAACAGCCCTGAGCCACTCTTCCTCGCGGGGGCTGTCGGTAAACAGCAGAGCTTCCTTGCTAAGGTCAAGCTCCTGGAAGCCCACGGCATAGAGCTGTGGAGGCTCGGAATCGGCTGCTGACAGCCAATCGCGCAGAGTCACGCTGCCACATGCCTGGCCGTTGACATTCCATGTGCCCAGGAAGAATCTCCATTGTGCAAAACAATGCATTTATGTGTCACTAACATGCTACACATAGGTATTTACTGGTCATGTATGTTATGAGATCAACTTAAGGAGCACATAGGCAATTTCTATTACCTTTATAACCTACACATCATGGCGTACCTGCAGGCAAAAAACTAGCTCAAGAATGTGTTGTTGACAAAAAAGCACTGTATTAATTTTATGAAATGCTTAGTTTTGCCTATTAAAGCAGTGAAAATGATCCATTTTGTGCTGTTGGCCATTCCAAAAATACTCACCAGATCAAAGGTATCATGGACTCATTTGAAAGCAACTCTTTCCAGCTTGCTTTTTTGCCATAAAATGAGCCTTCAATATTTCTTCAAAAGAAAGCTACCAGGTTTGGTAGTGTGAAAAGTAAGGTGTTGCACTTTTAAAAAAAAAGTTATCTGCATTTTTAACAAATAATAATTTCTGGAAGTCACAAATTTTGAGAGCAGCACTGTCTCTTTACTACTGACTCTATTCTCTTTATTATTTTTTTTTTTGCATGAATGGCTAGAGTCAGAGAGTGCAGAATCATTATGATATAGAGTTTTAGGATACAGCCACATGTTGAAGTCTTGGAAATCACCAACAAAAATTCACAACTGCACTGGTCCAACTTTAGAATTTCATGACTTTGTTGAATATACAGACACAAACATTAAAATGCAAATCTGCACTTTTTGAACATTCATAAACATACATGCTTAATTCTAGTTTTTTTGCTACAACACATTTTCAAAAACTCACCTCCCAAATTTATAACACAAAAATATTTAAATTTATTTTTTGGATTGATTCAGAAAAAAAGCCAATTGCATGTTTGTAATCGGCATGCAAGGTTGAATATTTGCTCAAAATTTCATGTGTCGAGAGTCAATACCCAAAATGTTTTTCCCGGTACCCATGTCTCTCCTTAAAGGGACATACAACCGTTCAGAACATCTTGTTTATTTATTTATTTATTTATTTACTTCAGAATACTACAGGCCATGACAGGCCCAAGCAGGAGTGGGAAATCAAAACATAATTAGCATAAGTCGGGATTACAAATGAATAGCGCCATTAGCTATCAAACAGGGTTACATCACTACACATATAATACGTACTTGGTAACAAGCAAAAAAGAAAACTAAAACAAACATTTTTCCAGTGCCGTTTGAAAATCAGCCTTCTCAAAAATGGTTTTAGGAAGAGCATTCCAGTCAGAAATTGTCTGGGGAAAGAAACTGTGTTTAAATGCATTGATTTTAGCAAATATCGGTTTCAGTGCATGGTCATGATTGCGTCGAGTCTTTCTGGTGTCTAAGGGTTTTACATATGAAGGTATGGACATGTCAAATTTACCTTTCAACGTGTTATGCAAGAACACTATCCGAGCATATTTTCAATGCACCTGTAATGTTGTAATCCCACGTTCTTGCATAAGTTTAGTAGGGGAGTCACACCTTTTATATTTACCAAAAATGAATCTGATTGCTTTTCTTTGCAACATCGCAAATTTATACATATCCTGCTTAGTTTCAGGATATCAAATTACAGAAGCATATTTCAATTTCGACCTTATGTAAGTATTGTATGCTAGTAACTAACTTTGCTGGAGCTTTGTTTAATTTCCTTCTTAGGAAACAGAACTTCTTAAATGCTGATGCACATATATCTGAAATGTGACCTGACCAGAATAATTTAGAAGTATGTGTAACGTCTAAATACTTATAGCTTGTAACCTTTGCTATTTCTTGGTTACAGAGAGTATAGGAATAAGAACTAGGCTGTAATTTACATGTAACTGTTAATATGACTGTTTCTTGCACATTAATTTCCATATCCCAAGTTCGACAACCCTGCTCAATCTGGAACAATTGGTCCTGCAATGCAACGTGATCACTCTCACACAATATCTCCTTGTATATAGTACAGTCATCAGCAAAAAGTTTTATGCACACTGTATCAAACAAAAATTCAATGAGATCATTCACATAAACTAAGAAAAGCAAGAGTCCAAGTACACTGTTCTGAGGCACACCAGAAGAAACAGGGAGCATATCAGACGCACACTCATCCACTACAACAAATTGTTTTCAGCTATGCAAGTATGCTTCAACCCATTTCACTAAGTAGCAGGGAAGGCTGGTTAATGTCAGCTTATGTATTAGTTTCGTATGCGACACATTGTCAAACGCCTTGCTAAAGTCTACAAAGAATGTATCTATTTGCCCCGAGTGGTCCAATGTCATTATAAAGTCATGTACAGTGCTGAGTAACTGAGTCATAGTAGATCTTCCCTTGGGAAATCCGTGTTGATAAGGAGACGAAACTTTATTATTAGACAAGAAAGACCTTATATATCCAGTTTTGACGTGTTCCATAAGTTTCGAACAAGTAGTTTTAATCTTCACATGCCTATAATTTGTTATGTTAAGCTTGTCGCCTTTCTTAAAAATTGGCACAACGTGTGCTGTCTTCCAGTCACCAGGAAGCTCACTAATGGTTAAAGAAAGCTGAAAAAGATTTGCCAAGTAGTCTGCAATCTGCGCTGCAAAGCGTTTCAAGGACACAGTAGGGATGCCATCCATACCTGTGCTTTCTTTCTCATTCAATTTACGTAGCGTAGATAGAACACCTTCGCTTGCTATTACTGGTACATCTGTCTTCGAAAGTTCCTTGTGTGTGCTGTAGTTGTCATTAGGAGAAAAAACACTCTGAAAATATACATTAAGTGCGTGAGCTATATAAGCTACATTCTCAACAAGGTGATCATTTACTGAAATTTTCTTAATAGACTCATTTGTCTTTCCGAGGTAACGCCAAAATTTTGATGAGTCAGTTCTAAGAAATTCTGAAAGTGAAAAAGTGAAGTAATTATGCTTTGCTTGTGCGCCTTAATTGCCAATTTATTCCTCAGTTCCATGAGGGTCTTCTTATACATATTTTGTCTCTTTCACAATCGTTTCAGTTTACGTTTAATGTGGATGATTTCACGACTAAGCCACGGATTCTTTCGATTTTTAGTAGCCCTCCTCATAGGTACAAAGTTTTTAAAAAGTACAGAATGACACTACTTGTTTAAGATGATACCATAGGTCATGAACATTCCCAGAATGAGCATCAATAACTAGTGTTTTCTCTAAATAATCAATAATTGAGGTATCATCACTTCGTTCAAAATCTCTATGCTTTGTCGCACTAGACCGACTGTATCTGGCATCCCTGGGACATGACCGGATGAAAAACAACAATTTATGGTCTCAAATACCCGGCTCAACAGCAATAGTACATTTAGAAAAAGATTCACTGACAAAGAAAAGGTCCAGAAGTGCTTGTTCTCTAGTAAAATCACATACAATCTGTTCAACCATCAAAGCAAGCGTTATATCAACAATAACATTAATCGAGATAGCGCTGCCGATGGAAAGATTGTGTCTCGTATTGACTGAAATGAGTGCTGTTTTCCTCAAGAAACAAGGGTTTATATTTTTAATTATTCACAACAAGACACAAAAATTGCTTTTGGCACCCCCGTGGGGCAAAAGCATGACAACAAATGGCCTACTATGTGACCTTCTATTAGTGTATGTGACTCCTTGGCATTTTTTAAATATTAAATTGAGATAAATTTTTCTATTATAGTTTTTCTGTAACTTATAATGTGCAGCTAAATGTTCTATTGTTATAAGAGTCGAAAAGTGGGGCCATAGCGCTGCAGCCCAACCACTGAGGACATGATGCCAACTTACACCCATGGACAAAAGACGGCACCACATTGCCACTAGCACTTTTGGTAGCAATAGGATTTGCAGCAGTCACAGATGCAGATGGTTAACGAAAGTTGCACTCAAAAGCCGCTCATGCAAAAGCTGCTCATTGTTCTTCTCCCCCAATTTGCGAAGCAGGCTATCGGCATCGCTCTCACTTTTTAGTGTTGCTGGCATTGGGACTCCTATATTTTATAGACTGCTCAGATCGAAAGTTTCTGCTTACAAAAGTTCCACATGCTTTTGGAAATAACCTCTGCAGGTATAAACACTTCCGAGGATGAGCTTTTCATTGCACCATAAGAAACTGGGTCCTTAAAAATCGGTTGTCAGCCCCCTTAACAAATAATATGATGGCAGTTATTTTGGCCTACATGGCCATATTGAAATTTAGAAACAGGGCTTATGGCAGAAAGCTGTGCTCATTGGATCTCTCATAACTGGTGCATTTCCAACACTTTGGAAGCAACAGAAAAAAATTATCCAGCACCCTCTGTCTTGTTCTCTTTTACTTAATGATTTTTTCTGTTTCTTCCAAAGCGCTGTAAATTGCATCAATTAGTAGAAACAGGGAACTACACTATAATGGCAACTGTATTCAACTTTCCAATATAAACATGCACCATGAAGTTTATAACTAAGAAGTTCATTAAAGTAATTCGTTTGAAAAGTGAATGGATTCCTTTGATTTTTCTTGCAAATGGTATCTGCCTAGGCATATAATGCAACTGTTGTGACATAATTCCAAGGTTTTTTTAAACATAAGTGTTCAGCATAACAAACACAGAATGGTTTGAAAACTTGGACGCACTGCAGGCAAGAAAATTGCAATTTGCCAGGCTTGGAGCTAGAGAAACAATTACAAAAGTAATTACTGTATAGACTCGTGCAAGGCCCGCACTTTTTTTTTTACAATTTTGACGGAAGCTGCCCTTACACATGACCAAACCATTAGGTCAAAATGGTGCTGGCCCTGCTGGTGACTTGTGCACACCCCGAACCTTGCCATCTAGTAGCGTCATGCGGAAGTAGGCACCGCACCAAAATTTGCCGATGATTGTGCCCGGCATCGGGACCCCGAACACCATTGCTTATTCAATGAAAAATTTTTACGACATTTTGGGCAGCCAAGTTAGGGGTGTGGCCCTTACAAGGGTGCGGCCCTTACATGAGTCTATACGGTATAATGAACTGATCACGTTAAACTTAGAGGGACCAACAACTAATGTTGCACAGAATGGTGTTCCAAGGAACAGCGTTCCTGGAGCTAGTTCCTTTTGGGAGGAATGGAGGAACACCACCATTCCAATAAGGGTAGGTGGAATTGTAACGATAACTCATTAGGTTTACAAAGGAACGGCAGAGGGAATGGCGTTCCTTCTGTAAACATTCCATGGCACTGAAGGGACCGACATATTGTGCCCCTCTGGCAAACGCAGTTCTCACCAAGATTGTTCGGGATTGCAGGTTTCAACAACTCAAAGGAAAGCACAAGCTCATTGTCGCCAGTTGCTTAATCCAAAGGTTTAAGCTGTCATGCATCCCAGACAGTTCTACAAGAGACCAGGCAACCATCAAGACAGAGCTGGCTGCAGTGACCAAACAAGCCAGCACAGATGTGGCCACTTCATCCACACCTGAAGGCTTCTCGTTTGAGTCTCAAACCCTTCCAGCCGAGGAACAGGATGAGCTCTCGCAGTAGCTGCTGGTACCAGTTGACTACCTTCTGTCACAGATGAAGAGTGTTGAGCGACTGGACCAACATTTCCCCAACTACAACACAGCAGTACCCTCAAGCATTTCGGTGGAATGGCTCTTCGCTATTGCCAACGAAATGTTGACGAAAAAACGGGTTTGTCTGTCAGACACCAACATCGAAATGCAACTCTCGCTGGATTCAAGGGACTTTATTAAGTTGCAAATATATATTCTGGACATTTTTTTTCCCATTCATACTGCACAGCATTCATTAAGCACCTATGTATTGTTCCTTTCTATGCAGTTTTTTGTGCAAGAAATTTAATTATGTTGGTGCATGTGAGTAACTTTCTACAGCTGAATCTCGTTAATTCGAACTGATGCTGTTCTGTCAAAGCTATGTGTTTTCGCATGGGCAAAAACTCCTAGTAATTCGAACGTGCAAGCATTCGCGATGGTTAATTTGAACATACTGCACTCCAACAATGCTGTCAGCAGCGCGTGAAATCACGGGGCGGCGCCTCCGACTAGCATTCCTCTGACTCAGCCATAGAGGAAAAGCGTAGGAGAGACTTCTCAACGTCAAACGCAAAGACAAAAAAAAAAAAAAAACGTGGCGGAAATTTGTGCGCAGGCATGTGCAGGCACGCATCACTGATTACCTCTGTTCATGACGGGTTAGTGACTTCTGTTCGTGTCGCGGCACCGCCATGTACCCCATAGAGTCAATGTATTTGAGACGTTCTTCTAGAACATCTGATCGGCCGCGGAAAGCCTTCGTCGTCCGACTTTCCAGACTTTTTGCCATGATCGCAGGTCCGAAACAGCATTAATCGAAGCTACCACCAGCGCCTTTTTGCTTATCACGCCGCCTCGAGCCGGTGCTCTCGAACGCAGATCCGCTGGCAGCCGTAGTCACACCACGGCAACGCTAGGCCTAGCTACTTTCGCTACCAAGCTTCTTGCTGTTCAGTGCCGCGTTTTTCATTGGAGCACTTCACCGCTGTTAGCAATGGCGTCCACTCTGCCTTAGTAATCGTCGCCAAGTATTCGGAGCGCGGAAGACACGGCGTGTTGCATAATACCAGTTCCCCAAAGTCAACTTCGCCACAATAAAGCAACTTGAGGCAGTGAAGCATACCAAAAGTTCGAAGGGGCAATTGTCACGGGACATGTTTCCTATGAGCACTGAAACACCTAATAACTGTCTTATCATGAGAAGCCAATAAACACTGACACCGAGGACAACACAGGGGGCTTAATAAACGAAGTAAAGAAACGATACATTCATGGAAATTAAAGTGGATGAAAAAACAACTTGCCGCAGGTGGGAACCGAACCCACAACCTTTGCATTTCGCGTGCGATACTCTACCAATTGAGCTATCGCGGCGCCGTTTCCCCATCCACTTTTCTTGGGTACTTATGTGTCCTATTAGAACCCTGGGAGTGTTAGCCAGCGCCACCACTCACAGACCTTGGTGGCGGACGTGGAACGTCCTTTTAACCGCAGGTGTCACGAGAATGTGATCTTTTTGGGTGAAGGCAACTGGTCAATAAACCCACACATGCTACCTGAAGGAATCAATGTTGCCAGATTCGAGACCCTCATCATGTAATAAACGAGAAGAAAGGGGGTTAACAAAGGGGCCCAATATTTATTAGCCATATCATGAGAAGCCAACAAACACTGACACCGAGGACAACACAGGGGAAAATTACTTGTGCTTAATAAATGAAGTAAAGAAATGATACATTAATGGAACTGAAAAAACAACTTGCTGCAGGTGGGAGCGGAACCCACAACTTTCGCATTTCGCATGCGATGCTTTACCAATTGAAATGTGAAGGTTGTGGGTTCGGTTCCTACCTGCGGCAAGTTGTTTTTTCATCCACTTTAATTTCTATCAATGTATCATTTCTTTACTTCCTTTATTAAGCACAAGTAATTTTCCCCTGTGTTGTCCTCGGTGTCAGTGTTTGTTGGCTTCTCATGATATGACTAATAAAAATCGGGCCCCTCGGTTAACCCCCTTTCTTCTCGCCTAATAAATGTCTGTAACTTGTAAATAAGTGTGAATAAATCTTGTGCAACTTCCCACTCATGTGTTACCTCAGTGCACAAGTGCCACTGCAGGTAAGTCCTCCATTCAATTAGCTTCCTTTAATTCGAACAGATTTTCGGGCCCCTTCGAGTTCGAATTACCGAGATTCGACTGTATTTGCACATCTGAAACGCAGTATCCTGACTGCGCATTTGAAGACCAAAGTGGAAAGTGCCATATGTGTTGCACTTGTAATAGACAAGCACCAAAGTTTCAGTTGGACATATCAGGAGTATATCTGGTGCTCCCTAAAAGAATTCGTCTAGGAGCGTTTCTTTGTATTCTTTTCATCTCCAGATAATCTGCTGCCGGCGATATTCAAATTCATATAATATACGTAGCTCGATCTGAGTTTTAAATTGCTCACTTTCTTTCACCTCAGTATTATCCAACACTATATTTTAAAAATCAAATGTAACGTTAATGTAATGACACATTCCAATGTTCGAAGTGTAACTGAAACACATTCCTTTTGCATTAAAGGAACTGTAAGGGGGACTCATTTCAAGATTGTGAAGGAACGAAGACAAGCTTTCATTCCTGTTTTAGAGCAATGTGTACAACACTGCTGACAACCATCCAGAATGTGTCGCGAGATGTTAGTGGAAATGAAAAGACCATGACTTATATTAATATAATTAAACATACTTTTCACAATTTATGTAGTAATAATAATTTAAGTTGCTACAGAAAGTCGGTACAAAAAGTCGGTACAGAAAGTTGGTACTGAAAGTTTGTACAGAAAGAATGGTATGTGGCATGAATTGGTCATGAAACCTTGGCACTAGAGATGGATTAAATCAGATTACTGTATGTGAATCAGCTGTTATTAGGTACACCATACTTGTCGTTTAAAAGTACAGTCTTTATATTACAGTCTTTATACAGTCTTTATGACTGCATAGTGTCAAAAAATGTTCCACAGTGTTTTCCGCATTACCACTGCAGGATTGGACGCACTGGCCAGTATGCTTTTCGTTGCACCAAAAAGACAGGTACCACAAAAATCATTTCTTGGTCCCTTAAAGAGACAGTAAAGGCAAATATTAAGTCAAGCTAAAGCAATAGATTAGTGCTTGAGAACCTCTAAGGCGTCAATGTTACCGTGAACAGAGCCGTAATAATCGAGAAACTGAGGTAAAACGCAGGACATGATCAGAGACTACCCCGGGACATTCAAGTATTCCCTGATGACGAAAGCACTCCTCATTAAATTTTGTCACTAGCACTCAACCCCCTCGTTGCAAAAAAAACATCATTGTATTGTGTTATAACACGAAATAAAATGCTACTTCTCCTGTTCTATTTCACTTTTAGAAAAAAGAACTAATTGAAATTACCCTTGACAATGACGTGGGCGATCGAAAGGTTTAGTTTTTTGCTCGACTCCACGCCGCCCACGCTTTCGCGTTTGAGTAGTGTCATTATCGCGGTGTGCTGTAATGGTTTTGCTGGCTCGAAGAACTCACACAAGCTGCAAGTAGCAGAGAATTCAACTTCCATGTTATGTCACGGGATGCCTGAATGGCCTACGCCACTTGACCAAAAAACGAGCTGCAATGGAGCATCCACCATTCTGTCTTGGCTCAATGCCGCCGTCTGTCGGGCACCATTTTACTCGCCAACGGCAGCAAAGGGTGGTGATGGCGTATGCAATGTCGCCACTCCCTTGGTTGGGTGGCGGGGGATTTGAATTTCGAAAAAGGTATTCAGACCGTTCAGATGCAATTGTCTTGTAAACTAAATCCTTTCTTGGCACGAAAGAAGCGTTGCAAGGTTTCTGGAATGGTATTTAAACAGCCCACATCATCTTATTATTTGCCTTTAGTGTCCCTTTAAAGTAAATATCATAGAACTTAATTTAAAACCAAGTTGTACTAAGTTATAGAAAAAAAATTACAATTAACACATCTCCAATAAGATCTCAAAATTGAAGCGTGTAATTTGGGAAAATTGGTTATATAATAGTTTGTCTTGGAGGAGTCGGCTTAGGAAAGCAATGGACAGGAGATATGCTGTCCATATATATATATATATATGTATATATATATTCTCTTCTCTAGGTGCCAACATAAGCTACAAATGCATACAGTCAATTTCATATCACATGCAATGAAATATGTCTGTGTCAACATTGGCCCACTTCACACCTGGTGAGCCACAATTTTTAGGTATACTATATAATCAATAACAGGAGCTGCCGCTACAACATGAATGAGATATTTGCCATGCTTTTATGCAAGCAATCCATTCTGACAAGTGTACAATGTACAACAATTGTACAGCAAAGTGATGATATGGAGACTGCTCAGCAAGACCGTACAATAGTGCCCACGATATATATTCCTTGTAAAGATTTCACTGTCTACAATACAAGAGGTTGGACAAGTAATGTGCATCGCTTTTCTTTTCATCTAGGCATCAAATGATCCTTTTACAGGTATAGTAACCACAAAGCTTGTTCAAATTTACGTACTTGTATAACAACATTCCTTTTTTTTTCGATCTATTAGACTTTTTTGTGAATACTAACCCTGCTGACAATCAAGCAAAACTCAAATTGAAGAGGTCCCAAAGGTTTAATCCCTGCACGTCAAAGTAGTTCGAAGTAATACAGAAAAATTATGCCTCACTTGGAGCATTACAATTTATTCTGCTCCCGGCAAACTCATGGTGGCTTATTAAAATTGAGCACTAAAAACATGATGACGACAATAACAACAACAAAACAAACTGCCTATGATTATGATCAAACAACTTGCCCCACAACAGGTTCTTATGAAGCAAGTCTATGTTAACTTCTTATCAAGCAGCATAACCAGACTAGTGTAGATTGCTGACATTGCAAAGATGCACCCTGTGACAAGTACCTGATCTCTTCAAGTTGAGTGTAGTCGTCTTCACGCATGGCCAACTGAAGGCGCACCACACTTTCTCGGGCGGCAAGCGGCGTGGCCCCTTCGGCAATGGTTTGCCGTGGTGGCTCGCCAGGGCTGTTGAGCAGGCTGTCATTACTCAGCTCCTGGGTTCCACCGTAGTGGCCTAGCCAAGAAAAGTCACTCACTCCACCACGTAGCAGGGCATGCCCTGAAGGAAGGAAAAGCAGAGGGCAACTGACTGATTGACTGAATGGTTCCTTACAACCAAAACTTATGCCTGCGCCCTAGAGTGTCTTACTGGAGAACTTGGCAGTTCAATTGTATGCAGTGCTTGGCTTTTTTCTACGTTTCTGATTGGATGTATTAGGAAGCCATGTATACTATTCTTCTTATTATGTTTAGTTTTTCTAATGTATTGTGCGCCAACCTCACCACTTCTTTAAAGGGACACTAAAGGCAAATACTAAGTCGACGTAGACTGTTTAAATACCATCCCAGAAACCTTTCAACGCTTGTTTCGTGCCAAGAAAAGGGTCCAAACGCCTTTTCCAAATTCAAATCTCCTGCCACCCAATCAGAGGAGTGGTGAGGTTGCATACACCTTTGCTGCCTGCCGTTGGTGAGCAAAACGGCGCCCGACAAATGGCGGTACCGAGTCAAGACAGAGCAGTGGATTTGCCACTGCAGCTGCTTTTTGGTCAAGTGGCATGGATCGTTTCGGCATCCCACGACATCACACAGAAGTTGAATTCTCTGCTATTTGCAGTTTGTGCGAGCTTCGCAAGCCAGCAAAACCAGCACAGCACTATGCGATCAGGAAAGTACTGAAACGCGAAAGAGTGGGCGGCGCAGAGTCAAGTGCTAATAAAACCTTTTGACTGCCAGCATCATCATCATCAGCAATTTCAATGAGTTCTTTTTTTCTAAAAATGAAATAGAACTGGACAAGTAACAGTTTATTTCATCTTATAAACAACACAAGGATGTTTTGTGCAATGAGTAGTTGAACACTAGTGGCAGAATTTAACTGATGAGCGCTTTCGTCATTGAGCAAGAGCTTGAATGTGCCAGGGGAGTCTCCAGTCTTGTCCTGCATTTAACTAAATTCTCAACTATTAAGGCTCTGTTCGCGATAATATTAATGCCTTAGAGATTCTCGAGCACTAATCTATCACTTTAGCTGGACTTAGTATTTGCCTTTAGTGTCCCTTTAACCTTTTGGATTCCAGGTACTTTTCTGACAAGCCACATGTGCAATGTCGGTCTAAGTAACAGATCAAAATATTCTAAATTAAAATGCTTAGATTTATTGGCAATATGTTGCTGAACATTAAATTTTTTTTTAATTTGAAAGTTCAAACAAAATTTAACACTTATATAAATTAATATTTTCTATTTACTAAGCAATTATGTTTACATAATTTTCTGAAATCTATCAAATGGTAGAAATCAGAGGCTAAATCAGATGGATTGTTGCAATAAAGTGAATCTCCAACGAAAGATTAGCTTTAAGAAAGTCACTGTAAGAATTTAAAAGACTGTTTGAAATGCAAAGTTTTGGCAAATCTGTGTACTGCCCATCATTCCTGTGCTGGTCAAGCAGCAATACTCATGGTACACACAGACACTGGCAGAAGATTATCCTCTAGCAACTTGGTATGAAGCACTATGTTGTCATGGTTATGGATTGGACATTGCTGTTAGCACTGCACTGTACTGAGTGTAGCATAAAGAGGTGCAGCCAAACGCCAAACTCTTCAGGCTAAACTGCTGACTGATTTCCACTTAAATTTTGCAATGGGTTCACTTTACTACCATGTTTACAAGCATGGACCACTTATCTCACTCCCAGTAAGGCTGAAGAGCACATTGTTTTCAGTGGTGCACTGAGAAGATGTGAATTTTGCTGCAATGAAACAGTGGCGCCATCTGTCAACACTACAATGAAAGGTGCATTTCATCCCAGCTGTGACAGATGGTGCTATCTTTCTGTTGCAGCAAAATTGGCATCATTTTTTAATGGCATCACTTTTTGGCTTCATTGTGAACGAAAAATGCAAATGCTCCGAAATATGGCATTCAAATTGCAAGAAATGCCACACCATCCTTGTCTTAAGACATGCTGCACCACTGCCACGAGCTGCACACTGCGATGCACACTGATCCACAGAGCCAACATATTAATGGCTTGTGCACCTCAGGGCCACGGCAGATTAGCGCCAATGGCCTGAGATGATGGCTAGCTGTTATGTTTGTGAACGAAGGCAATGCGCTGATTATTTGCTTCATTGTGCAAGTTTTAAGGGGATGTGCTCCTCGAAACAACTTTATTGTTATTACTTGTACTAGAGGTTTCAAAATTCAGCCAAATATAGCGTTTTCTATGCAGATTTCAAATATGTAATTACTTATGGTGCAGCCGTTATAGTTTTTGAGTTATGTGATGCACAATGGCAAAATAATGTCATATTCGTGGGCATTTCTTTATGTGCTAAATTTTCACAAGAAGCAGCATGCTGTAGCACTTTGTAGATCACAAAGTCCCAATATCTAGCCAAACAGTGTGTACAATTACGGGAACTATGCAAAAGGATTAGAGCATTTCAACTAATCTTTTTTCTTGATTCCCTGAAATATAACCTCGTACTTTCACAACTTCTGCTGGGAGATATTGCAATTTCAAGTAGGTGTCAGCACTGTACATATACTGAAGAGTATGTAGGCCAAATTTCATTAGTATAAGACAATTATAAATGTACAAGGTTACTTTCATGTGATTGTGAAAAATATTGGTTGAGGTGTCCCAATTTTTTTTTCAGTAATTGCATATGCTGCTTGAATAGACACAGGCACTCAGTAGTTTACAAAGAGCTAAATAAACTACAGCACAAAGCTTTTTGCAAAAACTTATTACACAATAAAGTGCCCACAGAATCACTCTATTTTGCCATTGTGTAGGACATAACTCAAGAACTATAGAGGCTATACAAAAACTAATGAAATACTTCAAGTCTGCTTGTAATGCTTTATAAGTAAGTGGGTGGAATTTCGAATCTCTAGCACAAATATTTTTTTAATGTTTTTTTTTAAGGAATGTCTCCACATAATAAACAGTTCCTTTTTGTTCGTGCAACTTTGACTGCTGTCCAGTGTGAATGGAGGGCGGGTAGCAACAAGGCTGAATTTGCAACAAGATGAACCCACCACAAAATGCTACCGCTGCACAAAACTTCTGCAAAAATCAGCAGTGGTCTAGCTGTAAGAGTTGTGCATATCTGGTACTCCTATTTCTGCAACACTCAGTATGAACGAATTGGCTCAGGAAAGAAAATGTAGACATCACACTGCAGTTTTTCTTTTAAGTTAAGATAGCTCAAAAGCCAACAAGCTGCCCCCAAAATCGACAAACAATGGAAGAAGTTTATAAGTAACCCACCAAAAGCAACAGGCTCAAGTCCACTTACAAGCGAATCGGTCAGCCTGGGTTAAATAAAGCATGTGATGTGTTGCACACTTACGTTCCACAGCCCTGCCCACCTGGGCCAGGAATGATCGGGCTCCGTCCGTGGCTGGAAGTTCAAGCAACAATTTTCGACGCTTGTGGACCACTTTCACGTACATGTCAGCTCCGGCTGCACATGAAATCACACTCTCAGCAAGCCAGCCTTAACAAAAACAAACCACATCTATGATCTGTATTTATGCCATAAAACACACAAGTTAAATGAACGCAGCATACCTTTAACAAGGATGAGAGGAACAGTGACTATGACACAACACAGAAAGACCCACAAGGACACAAGCACTAGCAAGGGAGGTGCAAAAGACTAATTTCGTTAGCACTATTTAGATGTTTAAAAAAGTAATGCTACTAGTTTTTTTTTTATTTATTCACTTAACTAATAGCCTTGTTATCTTCTCTATGAAAGCCGTGAGGTAGCACTATGTATAGATATTTAAATATTGATGTTTAATATTGATATTGAGACCAGTAATTATCAATGTCTGAAACCTCACCTACAGAGTAGGCACAGAAACAGCTAATAATATTTTTTACATTTCATCCCTTTTAAAACTTTACACATAGAGCTCTCATTAGTGTCAGTCTATTGTAGTACATATCATTTTCAGTCAACATAACTGTTTGTGCACAGCATGTATTCATCTAACAACAAAAACTACCTGCGCTAAGGAGATATCACGGCAGCCATACTTACCTTTTCCATGTGAACAAGAGGTGTCTGAAATAAAAGAAGCCAAGTAGGCAGTAAGAAATCTAAATTGAAGTTTTTTCTGCAGACAAAAATTTCATTTTTCTTCATCAAGAACAGCCCACTAGAAAGCACTACATCTTGGCCTCTCCTACACATTTCTGTGAACACGGCTGCAAATGGTGGATATGCAGTCTTGTGAAACAGCACATTCATTCATGCAGTACATGTCATTTCAAAGAATGTTAAAACTTCAATTTGGCATGGTGGCACAAGAAACACTTTGCATTGCACTTGTGCACCCTTAGCAAAACGTACACGGGCCACTGCATAATGCAGAGCTGTTGCTGAGTGGTGTCAAGTTCCTGTGGTGCTTCATGCTCACAAGGTCACTTTATTTACCAAAGTGCTTATGCAAGAACACAGCTGGGAGCCCACTTGCATGACTTGGTGTAATGTCACATCCTGTATTCTTTTGACAAAAATGATCTCTGTTTTTCCCAACACTTGTGTGTGTGTGTGGCTAAGTAACAGGTTATACATATACTTTTTCCCTAATGCCAAGTAGATGAAAGAGGAATGACACTTATATGCCACTAAAGGTTAATGAGATAAGGAAAATAATGTAAGGGTTTCTTTTGGTTGATTCAATTTCTTCTTTATCATTCTTTGTGCATGGCCAGTGAATCCCAGTGATAATGTGGGCAGAGCACTGCTCAGACCACTTACAAAGTGTGAAAAGGATTTGAATAGCCCCTTTACAGTACAATGGCTCTTTTTCTGTTTTGCACGGCAAGAACAAGGCGATATTAAATATTAATCAAGCAAGCTTTGCCACAGTGCATAATTCAACAGAGAAAATGGAGCATTGATTGTTACCTTCCCTAGAAACAGAGGCAAAATTTGCCCTATAATGCTTTGTGCAACGTAGAAACTTGCTTGTAGTTGATCATTCGTAATAAATTGAAACTTGCACCACTCTGCGATCCCGCGCATATCTACATCATCCGCTTCTTCAAGATGACTCTAGACATTCTCACTTCGCGATGTTGGTACACAGAGCTGCTGTCATGGCTGCATACTATTTTCATGAAACATTACGTTTCTCTACTCTCTGCTAAACCACCTCTGAAATTAGGTATCATTTCTATATATAATGCAACGAGTAAATGCAGAAGTTCTATTTCAACTACATCTGAAGTTTTGCAAAGTGAAAATGGCCTTAAAACAATTCTTTGTTGGTTTCATGAAACAGGCAGGTGTCATGAGAGACTGCCTGACACCATACACACAAGTGTGCAATTAACTCAAAGATGCAGCACTGTTATGGCTAAGAGGACATAAATGGCATCACGTGGGACGGCTTCACTATTGCTCAGTTTTGTATGGTCTGTGTCTCAGGGCTGGTCATTAAAGGCAAGTATATATAAGAAATAACTTTTTCTTGCTTTCTTTTTTGCGAATAAATTTCAGTACATCTAAAAAAACGCGAAACCCGACATTTATTTGTCTCTTTTCTTTAGTTGTTTCCGGTACGCGCTTAAACAAGCGACACCTTGCGATGGACCCACCAATTTCACACTTGAAATCTTGGTCAATGGGGAAGGCATGCTCAGCCATGTAAGTCACATCGGGTGCACGCCCTGTCGATCCCACGCCTAAGCGTGGACACACGAGCAATCTGAAAACAGAACCGAAAGAGATCACGCAGGCAGTCTCTTCACGAGCGTTAGATGAGGCTGGGAAGCGTGTCAGACCCGAACACGTCCTCAGCAGCTTCGGGTGCGCACTCACCCATGCGCTGTGTCCGAATGCTGCACGAGCAGCAAGAATCGACCGGTCTTCACCCATTCTTGAACAAGCCCCGCCTCCAGCCACTGGTAGATTGCTGGTCGTCAAGCAATCACACTGCCGCAACAGAAATGACCTTGCGAGGGGAATCGAACTTACCAAAAAAAGGATACGGCCACGCAGGAGTCTCCTGGAGCAAGAATATCTTTCACGGCTGCCGGACACTGCGCACTCATGGCTGTTTTCCCTTGCGGCGGCGATCAGGCAACGACTGTGCAACGATTGTCATGCGTCGTTACGCACGGGCCCTCTCTTTTTAAATTTTTTTTTCTCCTTTGTAGCTAAAGAGAATTAGCTGAAGCCACCTGCCTTGTGACACGGGCGAATTAGACGACGACGCTGCAGACAGGCGAAACCTTCTTCCTCGCATGCCCTGGTCTCGACCGCTCGCTCTCCATTACAGTGACATTAATGTAATTTTCAACTGCAAAGCTAGCGAACCAAACGCCGGCCGATGCGGGTCGCTGGTGGCAGCTTAGGTGTGTCAATCTTTTAGGTGCAGTCGACGTCCGTTACCCAGAGAGCCGTGAACTACATGCCGCGGCAGAGGAACTCCACGATCGCGCGCTGAAATCGCACATCGGTTGCACCCTCGCACAGCAAGATGGGCATGCAGGGCGTATGCACTTTTAAAACAATATCTCCATAAATAAGTGCCGCAGTGTTTTAGAGAAAATGAGCTTGCTTCGGCAGATCCCCTGAAACACAACACACGAAAATATAAAGAGAGGGGGACGCAAATCTCGTGCAAATCAAGCCTCCGGAGTGCTAGTGTTGATATTTAGCTTCGTAGCTTAGTTTTATAGCGGTTGTTAATAAAACTAATGAACAAATCGCACAGGGCATATATTTACAAACCGTTCTATTTATCATTTTTCTAACGTAAAGCTATTTGGATGACTATGTTGCGAGCAGTTGCGAGCGTGCGACTGCGAAACGTCGCCTATAAGTGCGGCTTGGCGGTGACTGCGGTTGCAGCAAGTATGGTCGCGACTGTGGCGTAATCGTGGTTGGCTAGGAAGTCTAACCATACGTTGGTTCTTTATTCTATGACCATACGCTGCCGGAGTTCACCATGAGTCTGACATCTTTAAGCTTTACTGTGCGGGCTCTTCTGCGAAAGAAAGTTTCGCCACGAAGACTGCGATGGGAACAAGTGGCATCCAGCTGCGAGGTGCAGAAGCGGTCAGCGGGCCACTTCACATTTGTTCCAGACACACCGTCGTCGTCAGATGGTGTGTGACCATGTATATTTAAGTACTTGGAACTTAGGGGTCTTATATGGTTACGCTAGTTCTGAACAAATACACAAAAATATAATTTTCCTTTATCTCTTCCTGAAGGAGAAACGGCACGGTTGAACCTCTATCAAGCCATTACTAACGCCTTGGACATAACGTTGTCCAACGATCCGACTGCCGTGATCTTTGGCGAAGACGTGGCTTTCGGTGGCGTATTTCGGTGCACGGTTGGCCTGCAAGAAAAGTACGGTGCGTATGCATGCGACTCTCGTATAGTATTAGTGCAAGAAAGGTTTTGTGGATAGCACATGGTTGGTTTCGCTCCTTGCAACTGTACGTGTTCTGCCATTCCTAAGTTCGGACCGTTGGCAATTTCAGTGGCGTGCGTTAATAGATGGATCATGTGGCACATTCGGTCACCAGCGTATACAAAACCTGCAGCTAGTTCTCTCGCATCACTTGAAGACGTAGCGTTCAATTCACTCGTAGGCAGTGTCGTGTCGGTGTCGAGAAGCACCCCTACTGTGTTTTGTGTCGTGGAGCCACAGTGCGTTTACTGTGCTCGCTCAACAATCCATACCACGGGGAATGCATAGACGGCAACACTTTCTGCAATCCAATTTATGGTCGCGCTTATATCCCATGTGCAGGCAAACACCGCGTGTTCAACACGCCGCTGTGTGAACAAGGCATCGCAGGTTTCGGTATTGGGATGGCCGTGGCCGGCGCTACGGCTGTCGCTGAGATGCAGTTCGCGGACTATATCTACCCCGCTTTCGACCAGCTCGTCAACGAGGCGGCTAAATACCGCTATCGGTCCGGAGGACTTTTCAACTGTGGTGGCCTGACGGTGCGAGCACCGTGTGGTGCTGTTGGCCACGGCGCCCTGTACCACTCGCAGAGTCCGGAAGCATTCTTCGCCCATGTTCCGGGACTGAGGATCGTCATGCCGCGTGGTCCAATTCAGGTGCGTTCATGCTGCCGTCACCGTACCGACTGAGCTCACGAGGAAGCTTGCGGAGGGTAGCAAGAGGTGGAAATGGTTTACAAGCATGGCAAAATAAATGGGACGTTTCAGAAAGAAAAAAAAAAAAAAAACTCTGTGCAGCTTGGCAGTACTGTGGGGACATGAGAGTTCCACGAAAGAAAGGACTGCATTGCATCGAAGTCGTAGTGCCAGTTTAACACTTGTGGGCAAGTGCAAAAGAATGTCCTTAGGCACTTTTAACTGTGTCTTTGGCCGATCACTTTGAAGGCCTATAGATTGAGAGCATTACCAGCTAACCATCCAGCATGCATGACCGGCAGTGGCCCAGCCCAGCATGGTTTTGGTCTTGGAAATTGCAAAACCTAATGTTTTTGGCAGCAACATGAGATATGAAGTTAAGGGTGGGAACCCTATGACAGACACTTATTTGCTGCTACAAAGCACACAGAAAGCAATAAATGCATGCTTTTCATATGGGAGAGCAATGGAAAGCAAGCAGAAATGCCTTTATTTGTTAAACCTTAATGCACTGCAGACAGGCCAGTATTTCAGTACATATGCTGCTCTGCAGTTATGACATCACTCAAGGACAACAAGACCTCTCAGTTGCAGAGGCATGAAAGTATAATTCACAGTGCTTTCAGAGAGACTGTATTCTGTTCAATGGGAGACAGTGACATTTCTGTCATGTTAAGCTAAGAAATTCAAAGCCAAAATTTTCTGTCAACTACCAGTTTCAGGATATTGAGGCATAAGCCATGCTGAAGGTCACATGTTCACGCTAGACTCTATCGGATTGTTCTCTGCCCTGCCTAACTTTTGTTTGGGCACAACTCTGAACATCAGAAGCACAACAGCGGCATCATTTGCCTCTTGCCTTTTCAGATTCCAGCTGTTTTCCTCATCACAGTTGTTGCAGCTCAGGATTTCCTTATCAGCCCTCATCTATATGCAAGCAGCAGCAAGGAAGGCACACCTCGTGCACTTTATGATGACGCAGACAGTGAATGAGTCATCAGTGATGGTGGATGGGTGTTGCCAGTTGTGTGAAATGGAAGGAATGCGAAAGGGTAGTGCCCTTGCAACTTATGTGTCATTGTACCTGTGGCTGTGTAAGGAATGTACTTTCCAGATGTTCTGGCTTGAGGAAGTAATGCTGGGCATCACCAAAAGGCCACCTGCAGCTAAATTCTGGACTGTGTAAACAGCCTAGCTTTAGATATGAGGGTACAGATAAGCCTCAGCACACACTTTTTTTGTTTGGATTACAATTGGATGCATCACTAAAATCTAATAAAACTGGGCACTTCTGATAACAAACTGAAAAAAATAATGTTGCCATTTCCACTTGCCAAAAATGATGCAGAACCCAGGATATTGAGAACCAGCATGGCTCCTTGGCATGATCTCCAAGATTAGGCGGTTCCTGTAGTGCACTGGGAATCTCTGAAGCTATGTGCTGGGATTTGCATTGTATTTGCTAACTGCCAGGTGCATGCATTGTCTGCTTAGGTGCTATTTAAACGCTTTTAATAAGAAAATGATACAATTACCAGCCCTAGACCACGCTCCCCTTCAATAGTGCATGCTACTCACTTATTATGAATTTAGCCAAAGTTACATTTCATTGCATTTGGCCTTTAACAACTTTTCTTCGTGATAATGCTGCAAGAAAACAGTGGTACATAGTAGTGCTGGCGCCATTCCACTGATCTCCTGTAAACTTCATCAAAATAACACAGAACTGTTTTCTAACTTTCTGCCCTGCAGCTTCCCAAACCACATAAACTACTAAGTCTCTGCTTTGGTTTGTCTCGGACATCCTTTTTTTCCAGCCATTAGTCAGCCATGATTAGTCCTGGTAGACCAGATGAAACGTACACTTGCATTTAATGATGTAACATAGGCCCAGGCCTAATCACATGAAAAATACTTCTCATACAGGCTATGCCAGCTGCAAAGCTTTAAGAATGTTTTTTCAATAGTAATTTACCATTGTCTTGGCCTGCTTCATGCCATGCTTGTCAAAGTACAAGTTGAGTTTTTCACAGGAGTAAAATGAAATAAAATATTCTGTCGTCTTTGGGAACCTCAACATATGCAAGCTTTCCAGGTAATCAGATCATGTCACATATTGGGTACATGTACATAAAGTAATCTCAAATGCAATGACATTGTGATATTCCAAAACATTGTACTGGCACAATGGACTTGCTTGACAGATGTCAGTGGGTGGATAGCACTGACACAAATTTGACATTAAAAAGTCTGTTGTCAAAACACCTCATTCTTGATTTTTTTTAAATGTGAACAGTAGCTGTAGATACATGTTTTTTGCACATGTCCCCTCATTCCTTTGTACTTGCTAAGGTTACTGTGTGCAATGCAGAACCTATCTGCGTCAAAACTTGTGTATTGTCTATGGCCATGGTAACAAATACAAAGTTCAAAAAAATTTGGTTCAGTCCCACCTACAGATACATTTTTATGGCATGTGTATGTTCATAAATATCCTTACGATATAAATATTAACAATGCATAGTAAATACCTCCTTTGGCAAGAAATTACTACAAAAAAAGAAACTTAGAATTTTTTAATGTAGACTGAAATCTTATCATTGGAACACCCTTGCATTTTACTCCCATCGAAATGCAGCTGCTGTAGTCAAGATTCAAACCCATGACCTCATACTCGGCAGCGTAAATGCCATAGCCACAAAATCACTGCAGCAGGACAAATTGTGGAAAAAGTTAGTGCAAACACTTTTGTTTGCTTACACAGGGAGGCCTTAAAAACAAGTACAAGCCTCTTTTCCTAATACGCTCACAATTGTTGAGAATTGCAATTCTTGTAAAATAGTCAAGTGCTAATGGCTCAGAGAGAAGCCCTAAGTCAAACATGCATACTCCCTCATGGCTGTCATATCCTGGCCACTAGTGACAATACCTTGCGAGTTTGAGTGCTTGTTCTTTAGCCGTAAATCAAAGGGATTTCTGTCCCCAGAAAAAAGTGGGCTGATGATTTCTTTCATTCATACAAGTATGACACATTTGTACAAAAAAAAAAAACAGGGAAAATACAGTTGTAGATGTCCTTACAGATTTGCAGACTTGGCAGGACTGCTTTGATGACAAAACTGCTGCTGTTCCTTCTCACTGACCAAATCCATAAAAACAGTATCAAAAAACATGTCACGATTCAGTACAGGTAGGGCCGTGGCCTTTTACTTTTTCTTGAAAGTGCATGTGTAAAATGAACAGAAACAAAGATCTCACACCTCACACATACACAATAAATAAGCTTAAAATCTACATAAGTGAATCACTCAGATATACTAAAGAATGAGTCACACAGGAGTAACCATTATACCTAACTAAACCATTATACTGTATATTGATGCTTGCTATAAATAAATATGTTGCATCGCAGATGGGTCAGGTACATTTGAGCATCATGTAAACCTCAAACTTCAAATTTTTCTAACTTCAGTCACGGCAGCACTTTCACACTGCCATATGAAAAAAAAAAATATTGTAAGAACAAAGAAGAAGAAAACAAGGTACATGGCAGTCTCATCACTATAAAAGAATGTATGCACAAGGGCTGCTGCACATCATCCGAAGTAGGTGTAAAATAGTGGTCAAATGTTGACTAGTTCATGGGAAGCATATTACTAGTAACACGAAGCATTTGAGCTTTACAATTTCTCTTGATGTCGATTTTTGGCGTTTTTTGCTAATCATTCAACTAGCTTTTAGCCATTAATTTACAAAACATGGACTTTCATGCTTTACTTTTTTTTTTCTTCCTAATCATTGAACTAGCTTTTAGCCATTAATTTACAAAACAAGGACTTTCATGCTTTCTTATCCTGGTGCTGTGTTTATCTGCTGCCAGTGAGTGTGCATGGCGTCCACTTTTGCATTTGATGGTATGGATGCCAGAGCTGTTATCAGCAGCCGACCGCACCGAGCAATGACAGATCTCGCACCAATGTGAGGCAAGGTGTCAGAAGTGGGACGCCAAGCCCCTTCTCATTGGGTTCGAGCACAACTTGGAGCAAGACGCCTGTCTACCTACACAGCTGCCACCCCCTCTCTTTTTGTTTGTTTGTTTATTCTTTTCTTTTTACTGCAGACATTGTCCTGCTGTTTTAAAACTGAGGCTAGTTAAGGCTGTGGAAGGAACGGCTAAACCAGATTATTTTTGTTGCTGATTTATTTTTGCTTGTGCTGCGCCAGTAAGTTACGCTTCCCTGTACATGCAACCTTGACTGTTTAATTGCAACTACTTCAAGGGATGAGGCTGTTCCACGGTATT
Source organism: Dermacentor albipictus (assembly GCF_038994185.2). NCBI lineage: Eukaryota > Metazoa > Arthropoda > Arachnida > Ixodida > Ixodidae > Dermacentor > Dermacentor albipictus. The sequence continues at coordinate 154,202,539 of NC_091825.1, read as the reverse complement.
TTTGCTCCATAGGAAGCTAATGTGAACCTTGTATCATTCAAAACGTTAGGACTCCCATGGCTGTGTTTTTCACAGCAGACACAAAAGCGTGCGGGAAATGTTAAAAATTAATTGTTGAATTTTCTAAGTCTGACAGAGCTTCTGAGCTTATGTTTTTGCAGTCTTTTTAGCAGAAAAACAAGCACGTTCTGACTGACGGAACATTTGCATTGTTGAAGAAGAGTTGATTGTTGGGCTAGTTGGTTTTCCATAATTGAGTTAGTAAAGACTGAAAATGAATTTGCTTTAAAAATGTCATTCATTGTTGCTGATATTATGTCAGAATATGTGTAAATAAAGGCCTGCAGTAATTACTTGGTTTTATTTTTCCTTTGTATGTATTGGAACTTGGTGCTTCTTGTAAAGGTGATGCTTGCCATTGGAAAATGCTGTTAAACGTATTTATGCACGATTTTAAATCATGCAAAACACAGGAAAAGAAAATACTACTCGCTTGTGGATTAGCCATTTGACACAGTTCTTGTGCTGAAAGGGTTTTATTTATTTGTTATTTATTTTAGACTATTTTAGCTATTTATTTGTATATAATGATACCTTATGAACCCTGTTCAGGCTATTGAGTAAAGTACACATCATGTAAGCCAAGTCAGTGCTAACTAAGCAACAAAGACACATTGGGTCAAGCGCAGAACAAAGTGAAATGTAAGTGACATTCAACTATTATCTGTACTACCAGCATACAAGACAGGGTAGTAAATACAAATCAATTAATAATTGGCAAAGGTTAATACTGAAGTTGTGCTTTATGCAAATTATACATTATGCAAATACACCACTGATAAATAGGTTGGTTACTGAAATTGGGCAGATCAAAACAGGATAGGAGCAGTAGCCCTGCTGAGAGCAGCAGCATGAAATTTCAGATGGCTTTATTATGTGGAATTTCTTTAAATGCTGGCTGTGGCTGCCACCTGCATTTTCCATCTCGCTGCTGTGTTTGTTTCTTGAATGCTCTGTTCAGATGGATGGACGCACAGTGTTGACATTTGCTTGCTGTGAAGTCATCTGTCTTTTCTGTTTGTCTGAACAATATGCCAAGTATTTGGTACCTTTGCACTCGTAAAGGAGAGAAAGCGTTAGCATCTTGCTTCCAAATGCTACATGCAGGCTTGCCTTAAATGCTTGTTTGGTTACATTGCTGGATATTTCTCAGTTTAGTTGAAAAACAAAGGGGTTTAAATATTATGCATATATGATTTCACTTGTATGAGGTCACAGAGCTTTGGGGTGCGATCTTGTACACGTTCCAAAATAGAACGGAGGTGGTCCGTTCCACCGAGCGGCACACAAATGGACAATTTGAACCGTGACGAACGCCATGACGTCAATTGTGACGTGACATCTGCTGTCAATCATTCCGTGTCATCTGCTATCGGACGAACGCAACGGAACGGACCGCCTCCGTTCGATTTTGGAACGCATACAAGATCGCACATTTACTGTCGCCAACTATTGGCACTTATGGCATCACAGGCACAGATTCAAAGAAAGCCACTACATTTAATGTCATTATGGTGCTCTCTGCAAAAGGGCATCATAGTGTTGAAGTATCCTGAAGAGTCACTATGAGTTTGATCTTGCAGCTATTGCTTGCATATGTTTTTTGTTTTTTTTTGTTTGTTTTGCTAGGAAATCTAAACTTTTCAAGAACCGCTCCACAGTGCTAAACATTTAATTTATATAATGTCTGTGAATCCTCAGCTGTTTTTTCCAAACACGAATGTAACAGATTATGTATAATACTGCTGTTGGTTAGGACCAAGTACAAATAAGTGTGGCACTGATGACTGAAGGCAGTATACTCTGGTAAAATGCATGAGTGGAAATGGTGGCAGAGTAGCAGACGTGTGAAACTCTTTGCATGCCTAATTTGTCTTGTGGGCTTTCCTTTCTGCTTATGTTCTTTTCCATCTGAGTTGTGGAGTACTTTCAAACATGCAAATGTCAAATGGGATATACATGTTCAGCGTTTTTTACATTTAATCTGATGAAGACAAGGCTTACATTCACAGGTTTTTTGTACTTTCATCTCCTCTTGAAACATTCTTTTTCTTCTTCTTTAGCTTTTAAAGCATAAAGCTGGCCATTCAGAACATTTGTCGTGTCATCCTTAAGATGAGAACATGTTATCCTAAGTTTACATTTTGCAGTGTTTGTTTCCGTTTTCAAGTTGTTTGCTTGTATGTGCATGCTACACAGGTGCATAGCAGTGTAAAGTGCATCACAATTAATATAAAGTGTATGACAGATATGTTTTGACTTAAAAGTTTGAAGCATCCGTTTGTAATGTTTATGTTCGTTTACAAGATTGATAGTATGTGCATAGTAGTACAGAGTGCATCACAGTGTGTACTTGACTGAAATGTGTCGACGTTCAAAACATTCATTTATAATTGTGGTTTAAAAACAGGATATCATCTAGGCCTTGCGACAGCTGGCAGCTGTATGCAGCTGACAATTTTCTTTATGATTCACATGGCTGACGTACATACTGACGTTCATTATCTCCCTTACCTGCTTGAACAAAATGCATTTTAACCTTAGTGAACGTCAGCAAAAGGTGAAAGAGCCCTATAGGAAAGGGAAGTAACAGGCAGTCCAACAAAGCTGTTGCAAAATGAAAGTTCACTTCATTAAATTTGTGCCTCAGACATGAAGAGCATGCAGTTAGAGCCACGCTTCTGTAAAATAGTGGAGAGTTGAGTTTGATATGTGGTAATGCAAAAGGAAACGTCACAATTATTGTTGGGATATTCTCGTGTAGAAGGTACCTGCATATGAAGTGAAATTAACATGAGAACCATCTTGAAATATAGCGCAACGGGACGACACAACAGAAAAAAAAAAAAGAAACCAACTAGCCCAGCATTCAACTCTTTTGACATGAACAGTTTCTTGCAAAAGAAAATAAGAGCATACAAAGTGCTGGCTGTGCTCACTCATTGTTGCAGTTTCATAAAGTATGGTGTCTCAGTTTCAAGGCTGGTGTGTGTTTAAAATCGTCAAATGACGGCTGACAGATCTGGCAGTTATAGTGAAAATGACTGGCAATTATACAGGGTGTCCCAGCTGACTTTAGCCAGAGTTTTAAAATATGCCGATGCACTCTAAGGCGATGTGACCAAATGCATGTTGCTGACTACTGTATGGAGTAAGTCGCACTCTTTTGTATGCTGCTTCATTGCCTAATTAGTCAAGATTATTTGACCAGCTTCGGAAGCAACGGAGTTGGGCGAGAAATTCTATTTAGAAAGTTGTAGAGCGCTTTGCAAAACGTCTGATTCGGCAGTTTCCAATTTTCTGTCTATAGGCATTAGTGTTCTTCCGCTTACTGCAGATGCCCATGAAATACACAAAAATACCACGTGAAATGCGCACTTGCATGCCATGATTTCAGCACTCCCAAACGTTCTGCATACAAACAAACATAGCATTTAGCCGGGTGTGCTGCCACTGTGCCTGCTTATCACTGTCATTAACCGCCACAAGGGAAGCACATTGGTGCCTTGCTATGTGCTAGATGCTATGTTCCCTATACACCCTGCTAGATGCTATGTTCGTTTGTATGAGAAATGTTTTGGAGTGCTGCAATCACGATGTGCAGTAAGTGGAAAAACAGTAATGCCTAATAGACAGAAAGTAGGAAACTGTTTAATTGGGCGTTTTGCAAAGCACTCTATAACTTTCTACGCAGAATTTCTTGCCTAACTTTGTTGCTTCAGAAGTTGGTTAATTAATCTTGAATAATTACGCAAATAAGCAGAATACAAGAATAGTGTGACTTACTCCATATAATAATCGGCAACATGCATCTGGTCGCGTCACCTTGGAGTGCATTGGAAAATTTTTAAACTTTGGCTAAAGTTAGCTGGGACACCCTGTATATCCTTCTTTTCGTGTTTCACAACCATAACGCTGCCTTAGAGCTTGAAGGAATCACGTAATGCTAACGTTTCTTAGAATGGAGTGCTGTTCTGAAAAGTGTTTTACATAGAGAGGCTGTCTGGAGT